>NW_026125052.1:13477500-13927500 GCF_943737965.1 Phodopus roborovskii | reverse complement strand
GGATTCCTGCTTAAGGACAACCATTTGGCTGCCATGTGAGAGAAAAAGAAGTGTAGCAGCTGGCAATGTGGCCCCGAGGTGCAAAGACAAGGGCTTAGAGCAGCTCGCGATAGGAGCAGGAAAAGGCGCCAGGTAAAGAGGAGTTAAAAGTTGTTTGGTGTTTGCTTTTGGTTTTTGAGACAGGGTTTCTTTGTGTAGCCCTGGCTGTCCTGGCACTTGCCCTCTAGACCAGGCTGCCCTCCAACTCACAGAGATCCGCCTGCTTCTGTCTCCGGAATGCTGGGATTAAAGGCGTGTGCCACCACCACCCAGCTCAATTAATTTAGTTTTTTTTTTTTTTTTTTTTGAAATTGTATCACAGTGTAGCTGTGGATGAACTAAAATTCATTATATAAACCAGGTTTACTTTGAATGTACTTCTACCCTCCTCCTTGAACCCCACACCTGGCCAGATACACTTGTTAAAATAACGAACATAATAGGTGCTCTTCTTTCGACTTGAGTAATGTATACTCATAGGTGTGTGTATTTTTTACTTAATGAAACTATTGTGAAGATTTTTTTTTTTTACATGACACCCATAGCCCATTGCTATTAATTTCTAGCTCACATTCCATTTTAGAGTTCATTAAAATTGACAAATGTCATTGTCCATCGACAGGTATTCAGTTTTTCTCCCTCCCCCACCCCCACCCTCACCTTTTTTGAGACAGGGTCTCACTGTGTGGCTGTGGCTGGCTGGTCTGGAACCTGCTATGTAGACTAGGCTGGTCTGAATTTACAGAGATCCACCTGCCTCTGCCTCCCTCTGGAGGTTCCCTTGATGTTCTGTTTGACATTCCTTCTCTTGTCTCCCTTTTCTGATCACAAACAGCCGCCTTGCTCAACACTGTGCACATAAATAAGGCACCCTCGCTGTAGTGTTCCCAGCGTTTGCGGTAGGAGTGCAGCCGGCTGGCCTTGAGTCATCCTCACACTGTAGTTTGCCTGTCTTCCTTCTCCCTGGACTCAGGACAGTTCTTTTTGAAGGCAAAGGGAAGCGCTAGGGATTGAACATAAGACCTTGCATGAGTGCTGGGAACCACTGTGTCCCACATGGCTGTGTCTTGGTCCTGGAAACCTGACTGAGGTAATGAGGGGATGAATAAAGGACAGACACTGACATGATTACAGAAAAGCTGGGATCAGGTGGGGCTGTGCTTGCTCTGGTGGTGGGGCATGAACTACTCAACTACAGGAAACTCCTGTGTCTGTACCCAAGGCATGAGAAGGAGTCTCACTAGAAGGCCTTGGTAGGGAGCAGTCTCCGGTTGCAGGCGTCCCTAGGAGGGATGCTGCAGTTGCTAGTTTTTTCACATACTGCTCAATCATCAGTAAACACTAGCATTTCCACGGGAGAAAAGCTTGGCCATTCTTCTGAGCCCATGGAGAGAAAGGCTTTGCCAGCTTCCTTGGGGCTGAGGCATTATTGTGCCATGTCAACACTACAGATTCCCTCGGAATTCCTTAACTTTGTGCACTCCTTGCCTTCACTCACGGCTCACTCTGCTCCCACAGGGAAGCTGCTTCATCTCTTTCTCCCTTCACTGGCTGGTGCAATGGCTACCAGACAGTAGGGCTCAGTAAGCCCAAACTGAAAGATTGAGTCCAAGAATTTCCAGCCTGTGGCTCACACAGAAAACCAGTGAAGGGTAAGCTAACAGAAGGCAACATGAAAAGAGGCTGTAAGCTGGAAATCAGGTAAGTGTTACCAGGGAAAGTGTCCCAGAGTACAACATCCTGCCACCACACAAAAAATCCCAGGGAGAAACGGCTCCATGGGTAAAGGGACCTACTACCAAGACTGACCGGCTGAGTTTGATCCCTGGGACCCACACGGTTGAAGGAGGGAAGTCCCACACACTGTCCTCTGAGCTCAACATACCCACACACCCACATACATAAATACCACTTCCCTTAGTTCAGGTCCTGGGTTGAAGCCAGGGCCTTGGGTACACTAAGCTGTGACTGCCAGCCCGCTTCTGCTTCTTTATTGTAAAGTCAAAGCAGACAGAATTCTTTACTGCAATGACTCCAGTAGACCAGGACCCTCTGTTTTCGTAGCAGTTGGCTGACTTCGGGATCTCTCTGCTTCTCTAAACACCCAGTTTGACATTATGGCTGCATTAGCATGAGCGACTCCATGTTGCCTTGCTCTGGTTGCTCGGAGCCTTATACAGGTGTTCAGTATGAACAATGGACTTCCAGCTGGATAAAGATCAGAAGTCTCCACTGGGATGTTTTTTGCCCACCAGACAGGTAGGCATAGGTGTTTAGGGTCCTACAAAATGCTAGGGACTAAACAAATGTTCACTGAGCTCCAAAATACGCACATGGATTTTATTTGGGTTTTTTTAATTTTTTTACAACATTTATTTATTGTTATAGTTTTTTTCCCTCTTTGGGGCCCCTCCACCAAGCTCCCAAATTAATACAGAGACTTATTCTTACTCATGAATGCCTGGCATTAGCTTGGCTTGTTTCTAGCCAGCTTTTCTTAAATTACCCCTTTTCTCTTTTTCTGTTTTTTTTTTTTTAACCTTTCTTTATTCTGTACATCTTTCTTTTGTTCTTATCTGTGTGTCTGACTGTGTGTCTGGCGCCCTCCTCCCTCTCTTCTCTGGATTTCTCCTCCTATTTATTCTCTCTGCCCCCCCCCCCAGTCCTGCCTATCCTTTCTCCTGCTTAGCTATTGACCATTCAGCTCTCGTTCTCGTTCTCTCTCTCTCTCTCTCTTTGTTTTTTTATTTTTTGACACAGGGTTTCTCTGTGTAGCTTTGGAGCCTGTCCTGGAACTAGCTCTTGTAGACCAGGCTGGTCTCAAACTCACAGAGATCTGCCTGCCTGGGATTAAAGGTGTGTGCCACCATCACCCGGCCTGTCTTTGTTTTTTAAATCTTCATTTCTAACTTTCTATGTGGGTGCTGGGAATCAACCATGAGTCCTCTGTAAGAGCAGCCAGTGCTTGTAACTTCTGAACTCTCTCCCACCCCCACCCCCCCCACCCCCGGTCTTTTTTTTTTTGAGACAGGGTCTTGTGTAGCCCATGATCCTCCGGTCTCCACCTCCCAAGTACTAGGATTATATGCATGTGCCACTGCATGAACTAAACAATAATATTTTTATTAAATGTATATAAATATGGTAATATTTCAATTATTAAGAGCCATTCAATTATATCAAACATATTTACTTATGAATTATATTTAATGTGGAATTTACCATATTTTAATATCTTGTATAGAATAAGGACCTAGGAGGTAAGAAATGTGGTTCAGTATTCATTTTTAAAAAACAGGTTGGGCTGGAGACGTGGCTCATTAATTAAGAGCACTGGCTGCTCTTCCAGATGGACCTGGGGTTCAATTGTCAGCACCCACATGGCCACTCACAACTGTAACTCTGGTTCCAGAGGATCTGACACCTTTACACCAATGCACATAAAGTTAAGTAAAAATTATTTTAAAAAGTAGGTCTTATTTAGCCCAGGCTAGCCTCTCTATGAAATTGAGGCAGGCCTTCAACTTCTAACCCTCTTACCTCCATTCCCTGGTGCTGGAATTGTAGCTGTGTGCTACCACACCTAGCAGCATCTCTAGATTCCAACCCTGGAACAGGAGAAGAAGAAAAAATGGAGACTAAAGTTTTGGGTTTGTTTGCTTGTTTGTATTTATTATTTATTCTGAGACAGGATTTCTCTGTATTGCTTTGGGGCCTGTCCTAGAACTAGCTCTGTGGACCAGGCTGGTCGTGAACTCACAGAGACCCGACTGCCTCTGCCTTCCGAGTGCTGGGATCAAAGGTGTGCGCCACCAATGCTTGGCTGAGACTAAAAGTTTTAAGAAGTCCTGTCTCCACCTAGTTTGCCTAACTGGAGGAACTTTCCTTTTTCTCGTTCTCTTTCACCCTAAGGCCCCATCTTCACACGAGGATTGTCGAAATAGATACATCCTCAGAATAATAAAGACCATAAATAAATAAATAAATAAATAAATAAATAAATAAATAAGGTGTATTGTTAAAGGTCTGCCTGTCAGAACCAAAGTAATATTAGGAAGAAAGACCATAAATGAAAAGAATGGGTGGGACCAGTGTTACATGACTTCAAAACTACAGTAAGATTTTGGCACCTTTGGTTGGGCAGAGTTACAGTATATACCCAATTCCCAAGTATCTGTATCAAGGTATTGCGTATAAGTGCAGAGCCTGCAGAGGCCAGAGAAGGTCATCAGATCCCCTGGAGCTGGAGTTACAAGTGCTGTGATGCCATGTCCATGTGAGGGCGCTGGGAACCGAGCGCCTGTCCTCTTCAAGAGCAGTACTCATGCAGTGTGTGTGTGTGTGTGTGTGTGTGTGTGTGTGTGTGTGTGTGTGTGTCAGAGGACAAATTTGTGGAGTTGGTTCTCTATTCCCACCTTTATGTGAGTTCTGAGGATCCAACCCAGGTTACCAAGATGGTGAATCAAATACCTTCACTCCCTAAGCCAGGCACTTGGCTGTCCCACCCAGACAGGTTTATGTTGTACATTCACCTGAAAAAGGGAAAAGACTTTCCAAGTGTCTCACATGAAGCCCAAGTTCTACTTCAAAGGGGACTAGGACAGGAAAGGTCCATGCCATACAAGAAAAACAAGCCACTGAGTATTATCCTGCCCATGTTAACAACCACCCACAACAGGTGGCCTTTACTTGATAGCAGAAAAACAAGCAAAAGCAAAAGGACCAATTATATGATATAAACCAGACAAGGGAAAGAGGCTCCGGAGACGCGGGCCTTTGGAATGGACCTGGGGCAGTGCATCGGGGATCAGCAGGCCAGGCCAGCCAGGCAAGAAGGAAGTGACGGGTCAAGTTTGGATTTTAGAAAATGGAGTTGTGATTGGGTTTTTTGTTTGTTTGTTTTGTCAGTTAGGGTCATCTGGGAAAAGGGAATCTCAGTTGAGAAAATAAATGCCTCCATCATCCATCATATTGGCCTGTGGGGGACACTCTCTTGATTACAATTGATATGGGAGAGCCCATGGCACTGTGGGCAGAGCCAACCTTGGGCAAGTGCTACAAGACACTAAGCAAGCCAGAAAGCAGTATTCCTTCGAGACCTCCACTTCGGTTCTTACCTCCAGGTTCCTGCCCTGGCTTTCCTCAATGATGGGCTATGATAGGGTTCTGTAAGACAGATAAGGTTCTGTAAACCCTTTGCTTCCCAAGTTCCTTTTTGTCATGGTCTTTATCATAGTAATAAAGTTAATGCCTACTGGAGGGGACCAAAGTAGACAAGGACACATGTTAATAAGTTCTGCAGCTACCTTAATGGCAGTGTCTTTAATCAAGGTAATGGCACAGAAATAGAAGTGGAAAGCCCAGAACATTTGGAAACTGGAATCTGAGAGGGATGATGACAGGAGAGGCCCTCTTGGAACAGAGACCGTGGAGACAGAAGGAAGAAAATTCACTAATGTGCTCCCGAATACACAGCACCCCTTGAACGCAGTGCTTAAGATACCCGGTTAGAGGCAGGGATTCCCGCCCACTAAAATCCGGGAACTTTTATTTTAAGTGGGCGGGCGTCAGCGGAGAGTGCAACATGAACACAGGTACTTCCGGTTGTTACGGAAGTGGGACTTCGCGCTCCTCCCTCGGCGGCCAGGCAGAGTGACAGGATGGCCGAGCGGATGGCGCGGCTGCTGCTGCTAACCGTGACAGTGGGGCTCGCGTGGGGCTCCCAGGGCGACCGCGAGCCGGTGTACCGCGACTGCGTGCTCCGGTGCGAAGAACGGAACTGTTCGGGGGACGCACTGAAGCACTTCCGCTCTCTCCAGCCAATCTACATGAGCCTAGCTGGTAAGCCCCGCCCTCCGGGGGATAAGTAACGCCCGTTGTTTTTAGCCCCGCCCATCGTGCCCTTCTGTTCTGCCGTCTCGGAACCTCAGTTTACCCTTGGGTTCTCTCAGGAATGTTAATGTATGGAACCTCCTTAGTGTGTGTGTGTGGGTCTCAACAGCCTGTCCTAACTTTCCAGAGGCTTAATTATGTTTATTCAGACCACTACTTGTTAAACACGGCGTACAAGACCTGAAATAACACAGGAGGCCGACCAGGAGCCTTCCTTCCGTTTTTTATAGTGCCCAAGCTGGTGAATATTAGCCTTCACAAAGACAGGATGGTTTGATCCCTAACAGATCCATACATTAAACACTATACGCATTTGGAACAGGAAGGAATGGAGTCTGCTTCAAGGGATGGAGGCAGGGATCACCATGGGACAATTTAAAGTGGAGGGAATTGAAGTGAACCAGCATATTGAGCACCCACACTTGACAGGCATCACGGTGATCAATGGACTTTGACCACAACCCATTCGGATAGAGTCCCTGATCCATTTTACAGATGGGAACGCTCAGAGATTAAGTACCTTGCCCAAAGTCACACAATCTGTGACTTGGTAGAGCAGAATTTCCAGTTCTGACCTGTTTGACCAACAGCTCATCCTCATTACTACCCTTTTCCATTTCAGAAAGGGGGAACAGAGAGCTTGGAGGCCCTGGGTGGATTTGGGTACATATAGCAGCTTGGTTTACTCAGAGAGCAGGGAACATGAGTAGTAGCAATAAGGGAATAAAGGCAACTTGGAATCTGAGGACTTGGGGTGAAGGGTCTGAGCTTTATTTTCCTAGGAGGTGGGGAGACACCAAGGACTCCACCCTGGATTCAGAATGGAGAAGTGTAAACCCAGGTCCCCATAGAGGGGCCTGTCAGATGCCAAGAGCTCCATCCTGGGTAAAGGGAGAAGAAACTATTCACTTTGCTCTGGCTGCTAAAATTCCCTCCCTCGCTCCCTCCTCCTCCCTCCCTCCTAACTTCTCTCCCTCTCTTTCCCTCCCTCTCCCTCCCTCTCCTTCTCCCTCTCTCCCATCCTCCCTCCCTCCTTCTCCCTCCCTCCCTCTACCTTCCTCCCTCTCTCCCTCTCCCTCTCTCCCTTTCCTTCTCCCTCTCTCCCTTCCTCCCTCCCTCTCCCTCCCTCTCCCTCTCTCCCTCTCTCCCCCCTCTCCCTCTCTCTCCCCCCTCCATGTATAAGATTTTGAGCTCTCCTCTGGTTCTCTCCATTCATGCCTGGGCCCCACCAGGCTGTGTATGCCTCCCTAACTAAGACATCTGTCTGTGTTTCAGGCTGGACTTGTCGGGATGACTGCAAGTATGAATGCATGTGGGTCACTGTTGGCCTCTACCTTCAGGAGGGTCACAGAGTGCCTCAGTTCCATGGCAAGGTGAGTTGGAAAGTCAGAAGTATGTGGTGGTGGCCTTCAGCCCCCAATTGCCCATGCTGCCCCAGCAGCCTGAGGTAGGGAGTCACAGGCAGGGATGAGACAGATGTGTGCTCAGAGTCTCTTGCTTTTCCAATGATGCCAGCATGTCCTGCTTCTGAATTTGGAGTAATAATGCCTGTGTCTCAAGCCATATGTGATGGTGCATACCTTTAATACCAGCACTTTGGAGACAGAGGCAGGTGGATCTCTAGAATTTGAGGCCCACCTTGTCTGTGTAGCCAAGTAAGACCCTCTTTCAAAAAAAAAAAAAAAACAAACAAACAAAAACAAAAAAACCCACAAACAAAAAGACCTGTTTTCCCTGACAGTAGTGCTGAGCTTCTCAGGGCTGACTGAGATACCCACTGGCCCTGACTAAGGTGTTTTCCATAGCTCCTCCAATGGGAGTCCAGATCATCAGAAATACCCTTGTGTTGACCTGCTCCTTTAGCCTTTGACCCAATGTTGTCTTGTTTTGGCAGGAATTACTCACCCCAGTTTAGCACGAAGCAATCAGGCACTCAGAGGACAATGGAGAGTAGCTGAGGAGGGATGGGACCTAGATCTGGATGGTGTCACCTGGCCTGTCTGCTGTCCCCAGAGTCAGGCTTCCCTGCCCACCAGGGACTTCCAGAGAGATTCTCGTTGACTTGAGGGAATATAAGGCTTCGGCCAAAGTCTTGAGCTGTGGAACCAGGTGGAGGCCTGTTGAATCAGCTGTCAAGAAAAGGTTGACCAGGCCAGTTAGCCGCTGCCTCCCCTCAGGGGCCCTCCCTTTGCTCCTTTTCAGTGGCCCTTCTCCCGGTTCCTGTTCATCCAAGAGCCAGCTTCTGCCGTGGCCTCACTCCTCAATGGCCTAGCCAGCCTGGTGATGCTCTGCCGCTACCGTGCCTCTGTGCCAGCCTCCTCTCCCATGTACCATACCTGCATGGCCTTCGCTTGGGTAGGTAGCCTAGCAGGACTCTACACACCCCACTCTGAACAGAGGAGCTCTTCCATCCCTAGTGACTAGCTTCTCTCCTTCCCAGGGCTAATGTATATGGTAGTCAAGGTGGAAATGGAGGGTGCTGGGCCTTCCTTCCTTCCTTCTTACCAGGCAGGTCTTCTTGGGAAGGAGGGAGGACACGCATTCTCATCCTAAATGAGGAAACTACGAAAAGACTCATTGGGCACTTTGGACTGTAGGAAACATGTTGGAACTGCTGGTCTCTTCAAGACCTCCCTGGAGGAGTGATGTGTCTTTTGTTCTGGCCCAGAGGTCCTATTAGAGCTTAAACTAGTGCTGGTCTATCCCTGGAGAACCCAGGTGGGTCCTTATGAGCAGGGCAAAGTTCTCAGCCTCACCAGCATAGCGGGCCTGAGGAACTAGACTGCAGGGCCTGGGACCATTGGAGAAGCGTGGACTTGGGTACAGAAGAGCACTGGGTGACAGTTATGTCTGTGGGGCAGAGCTTCTCTGACAGCCCTTGGGGGGAAGATCCCCACTCACTCCTTCCTGCCGTGAGAGCCTCTATTTGTGTCCGTTGGCCACACGCTGCACGCCAAGCACTTTACTGGGTGCTGGGGGCCCCCAGACATGTGAAAACACACAGGTTCTAGTCCTCACAGTCACACAATTGAATGTCAACGTGCAGCCTAGAAGAAACACAGAAGAGGGGAGGAGCTGTAGGGCATGTGATGGAGCTGGACCCTGCAGGGCAACAAGGAAAGGCAGACATGAGGAATGGAAGTGTCTAGCAAACATGAAGAGAGCAGGGGAATCTCCTAGACAGAAGACAGAAACCAGCAAAGGGTAAGGGGTATTGGTAGGCCAGAAAGGCCGAGAGCCACAGGGCAGGTCAAGGAGAGAAGTGGCTCCTGGATCTAGTGGCTGGAGGACTCTGACCGTAGCTGATAGCACAGGTGTGCTGAGGTGCACAGGATGGGCCTGACGTGGGGGGAGCTGGACATGGAAGGAGGACCCTAGTCTGTGCTCTTTGATGGTGATAATAACTGTTAAGGCTATGGAACAACAGCAAAAGGGAGGGGAAGGGGGAGGGGGGACAGATGGAAGGGGAGAGAGAGAGAGAGAGAGAGAGAGAGAGAGAGAGAGAGAGAGGAACAGTTTGGGACAGTTGGGCAGAGTGACCATGCCTGCAATTCCAGTTCTTAGGAGACTGAAGCAGAACTTTTGAGTTTGATGTCACCATAGATTGCATATTTGAGACCCTATATTAATTTTTTTTTTTTTTGCACAACATGTTAGCCTTTAGTCCTAGCCTTTAGTTCCAACATTCAGGAGGAAGACACAGGCAGCTCTGAGTTTGGGGTCAGCCTGGTCTACAGAGTAAGTTCCAGGACAGCCAGGGCCAAACAGAAAAACCCTATCTCAAAAAACAAAAACCAAACAAAGCAGTTTCTTTTAAAACTTGAAAACAGCAGTTATACCTGAATGCAGCATGAGGCCAAGGCTATCCTTTGCTACATAGTAAGCTCTAGAACAGCAAGAACTATGAAGGAAGACCTCTAGGCTTTTCCTGAGTGTTTGACCAATGTTTCCTTGTGGGATCCTCATCATGTGCCTATACTCTTTGAGTAAGACTCAGGCACACAGAGCTTTGGCCTCAGCTGACAAGTCAGAAGGAGAGAAGACAGGGCTAGCCTCTGGCACTGCACCACTGGGCTCCAGGGTCTGAGTGCTTTCTGGAATTAACACTGGCTGAGCAAGAACCAGGTTTTGCATTTGTGTAGCCTAGAACTACAGAGCAAAGCCTGTGCCTAGGCCCAGTCAGCTTGGAAAGCGGGATTGGATGCATGTGGGAGAGAAAGTTCAGCAGGACCTAAGACCTGGGAGCAGGGGACAGGGACACAGGGTCCACTCCGGTTGGATGGTTTTTTGCTTTGCTGACTTGGGGGCTCACTGTGTAGCCCAGGTTGGCCTTCCGTGTTCTCCTCTCCCTGTCTTAAATGGCTGGGTGTTGTTGTGGTAGGCAGACACCACCAAACTTATTCTAGTTTGGATTTCATACTTGCTATTGAGCCTTGTGTTTCTGCCCGGAGGGTGTGGCAGCGGACTTCGTCCTAGGCCGGGTCTTCTGGAACAAGTGTGGCCCTCATTTGTGCTGGGGTGTGGGTGGGAGGGCCAAGGGTGCCTGTCTTTTCTCTGATACTCCTGTCCCTCAGTGGAGCCGGTGGAAGGCTGCTCCTGCCTTTCTATGGAGACTCAGGTGCAACCCCGGGGAGGTACTGGGAAGGGCCAGGGGACCTGCCAGAGTTCTGTATGCTATAGCCCTTTGACTTCATGGAGCCGGGGGCCTGGCCCTCTGCCAAAGCTGGGAGGCCAAACCAATTCCCCACCTTTATCTAGCAGGGAAAGATTCTCAGGTGTAGATGTGAGATGAAATGGCAGGGACCAATTGGAACATCCCTATAAAGGAAACGAGAAGAGGAGAGAGAGGCTGACAGTGTAGCAGAGGGGTGGCTAGAGTCCAGGAGGGACTTCCCAGCTGCCACACAAAAGCCAGTGAATCAGACAATGTTAAGAAATGGGGAGAAAAAAAAAAACTTTAAAAAAATATTTATTTATTTATTTATTTACTTGTGTGCCTGGGTACATGTTGTGGCTTGATGTGGAGGTCAGAGGTCAGACAACTCAGGGAATTGATACTCTCACTGTGTAGGTCCTGGGATTTGAACTCAGGTCATTATGCTTGACACAGGGGCCTTCATCCAAAGCATCTCACCAGCTCAGGAATCCTTGTTTGGTGGTGGGAAAAAGCCCCCGCCTCCCCTCAGAGTGAACCCAAGGTAGTCTTGCCCTGCTGGACAGTGGGGGGGGCAGGATGGCAGCAGGCGTCATATTTAACACTCTGCCTCCCCCACTGCTGAGGCACCAAGCTATTTAAAGACCACTTGTCCCCACGATGATGGTGTCAATGACAGCCCCGAGCATGGGGACTTAACACCGGGGTCAAATTCCTGACAGATCTGGCTCTCTTGGCATCCAACCAGTTTCATGGCTGATATTTTTGTCTGTTTTTGTGTTTGCCAGCAGACTTGAAACAGCCTCCTGCCTCCCTCCACCCGCCAGCCTTCCTGTCTTCATCCCTGCCACTACTGCGACCCTGGCCCCGAGTCCCCCATTCTCAAGTGCTTACACAAAATTCTCACCTACCCTGCTGGTCCCTCCCACCACACTGAGTGCAAACAAGGAGTGCAGAACAGTTGTGCAGGCTCCCCACCCCTCCAACCCCCCCTCCCCACCCCCTCGCCCATCTGTCCTCTGCTTGTGTCTGACTACAAGGTCCGGCTGGTGCGGCTGGTGCCGTAAGGACGGGACAGTGGGACCATAGTCATGGGACAGTGGCTTGGGGACATGAAGAGAACTTTTCCAGAGTTAACTGTTTGCTCCCTGGAGCCAGTGCCCCTGGAGCACTGACCTTGAACTTGAGGAAAGAGGAGTTGGAGGTCAGATGGAAGGAAGTGTGGGGTCAGCCTGGTGGATGCGATGGAGGAAACCAAGCCTCTTGGGAGACCTGTGTGCCCAGCAGCAGCTGTAAAGTGTGTAGTCCTGGGAACTGAGACAGAGAGGGTAAATAACTTGCCTGAGGACACACAGAAAGTGCTGCCTAAGGCTAGAGCTTCAAGCCCCTAGGTTTGGCTCCAGGGCCTGCATTCTTAGACACTGCTTTTGAGTCTGAGGAAAGACTCCTCCCTTCATGGGACACTCCTTAAGAGAGAGACATCCCAGGGGTTCAGAGTCCAGGCTTAAGACAGGACTTTAAGTAGCTGGCCCCTTGGAGGCAACGGATTTAAAAAAAAAAAAAAAACAAAAACCAGCAGCCCACACCTGTGTACAGGGCTAAGGCCTGGCCCAGGGCGCATGCCCTCTGCTTCCACTGTTCCAACTGCCACTTAGCTCAGCCCTCTTGTCACCTCCCCCTTCCTGCTGTGGGTGACAAGGAGGCCTGGCTGGCTGCCAGTGCCTGCTGCCTTTCCCCCCCTCCCTCCCACACTGGTCCCAGGGCCACTGTCCTCCCGAAGATGTCCCTGCACCTGGCCTGCCTGATCCTGTCTCCAGTCCGGGGTCACCCCTCTCCCCATACTGACCCAGCTCACCTTAGGCCTTGTGAGGGAGGAGATAAAGGCCACTCAGGTCTGCCCCATTCAAGGAGAGAGGCCGTTCTGAATTTAGGGGTCACAGCCTGTGTCCCAAGCCAGGCTTGGCCACTCACCCCAATATAAGCCAATCTCAAAAACCACACGACTAGTGGAAAGCAGGAAAAGGGGATCCCTCTATTCAGAGTGGCCACACCAAGAAGTCAGCTTAGTGAGGACGAGTGGCCAAACCTGACTTGGGACACAGGCTGTGACCTCTCCTCAGGTTCCACAGCAGGCTGAGGCACAGCCAGGTAGCCACAGTAAAGCTTCCTCCCAAGTCTTCTGAGGAAAGGGCCAGAAGAGGTGGCCTGCCCTCCATGAGACACACCTCAGGGCCTTGTCAAGGCTGCAGAGGCCGTTCTTCAGGTAGCCCTCTGTAAGTAGAAGGCTTTGTGTGGGACTGCCTGGCAGAGAAAGCCAGGCTCAGCAGTGGGTGGGGACAGAGAGCTCCCAGGCCAGAGCCAAGCATCAAGAGTATAAACCTGGCTCCAAGCCCTGCCTTGCCTCCATCCTGCCCTCTCTGTCATGCTCTGCACCTAGCAAGTGGGGGAACTCAGCCATGTCTGTCCCTGCTGCTGTGAGACCCTACCAATGGCTTCCTGACCTGCTCCTATGTCCCCTGACTGGCCATTTGTTGTGGTACCTGATTGGGCACCTCCTAAAGGCCTGTTCTGCAAACATCTCTTGTCCACCTTCCGGGTATGGCAGAACGGGGGACTACTCTACCTTTTGTGACTAGCTGCCACTGGTTTCTCAGCCTCTGGTTCCTGTTTCCACTGTAGCCCGCCCTTTTCTCAGTACTACGGACACAGGTCTTGAAGAAAGTGCCAACACTGATTCCCACAAGATGGTGTATTTGCAAGTTTCAGGCTGTACTGTTCCAGGAAGAGGGCCCCCAGCATTCCCCTGGGTCATTCAGTCCTGCCCCCACTCCTCCCAAGACTCTAGAGCAGCCACTGGCCCAGCGGGTTAGGCTGGCCCAGCCAGGAAGAAGCTGGGCTAGGTTTGCCAGTCTTCCTCAGAGGCTAGGTTCCAGTGGGATCTGCCTCACCTCCCTCCCTGGATTGCTGCTCCTCCCGACACACCCCAAGCTAGCTCAAGCCCCCCACCCACCCACCTCATTCCCGCCCCCAGAAGCTGAGGTCACAGGCTCCCTTGGGCTGGGGTGGGGTTGTCATCACCTGGCCGTGTGGGGAGGAGGCAGGGCCCTGGGGGCTGTTGTCTTAGAGATTGGGTAATTTGGGAACTTGACTCTGCCAGGACTGGTTCCCTGGCCAGGCCAGAACCTGTGGAAGCTGCAGCTCTTTTGGCCTGGGGGATTTGGGTGGCAGTGTGCAGTGGTGGGAAATCCTCCTGTGAGGATTGGCTGGGTGGAGTGAGGCCGGGGTTTGTTCAGATGGCTCTTGGGGCACTGGATGCACATTCTCCCCCAAAAGAGCCCCACAGGTCTCCTCTACCTTGAGCTACGTGCTAACTGACCTCTCCTTCCTCAGGTGTCCCTCAATGCATGGTTCTGGTCCACGGTCTTCCATACCAGGGACACTGACCTCACAGAGGTGAGCACCTTCCATGCATGGGACAGTCCCTGAGGAGCCCAGGAGAGGGCAGAGCAGGCTCCACAGAGTGAAGGCCGGGCCTTTTGCAGAGCCTGCATCATCCCTTCCTGGCATCCCAAACCTGGCAGCCCAGGGAGCTTTACCTGGGTCTTGCCAGGAGAGTTTTGTCATTGGTGCCCTGATCTATAAGGCCACTGAGCTTGGGAGAGATGAAGTCTTTTTCCCAGGGTCACCCAAGCTAGTGTATCAGGGGTGTGCCCTCACAGTGAGGCCCTTCTTGATGCCATGGACGTCTCACTGCCATTCTACAACGTTTATAATGTGGGCACAGGGGAATAGCCATAGGCAGAGGGAAGGAAGATGGGGCTCCTGCAGACTGAAAGCTCAGACGGTCTCCTCCCTGCCTCAATCCCTGTGGCTCCTCTGTGGGCCCCGGCCTGTGCCATGCTCTGCTCCCTCACCTGGCCCTCCTGGGCTCTCCCCACCCTCAGAAAATGGACTACTTCTGCGCCTCTGCTGTCATCCTGCATTCTATTTACCTGTGCTGTGTCAGGTGAGCCCTTGGGGCTGTGGGCAGAGAGGGTACTGCCCAGAGCTCTATTCCTTGGCCTGCTCACATTTCTGCAGGACTATCTTGGGTGGGAATGCTAGGGATAGAGGACCCTGGCGTCTCCAGGAGTTGTAGCCCTTGGTTTCTGGGAAACAGTTGGTTTGGTGGGACAGGGAGAGGAGAGTGGCTTCAGCAAGCCCTCACCCCTTTGGGCAAGGGAATAGTTGAAGGACCACGGCTCTGAGAGTAGCCAGTCGCTGTCTGAGTTGCTCTGGATGGCTGGACAGGACCGTGGGCCTGCAGCACCCGTCAGTGGCCAGTGCCTTCAGAGCCCTCCTGCTGTTTCTGCTGACGCTGCACATCTGTTACCTGAGCCTCATCCACTTCGACTACGGCTACAACATGATGGCCAACGTGGCTATAGGTGAGGAGAGCCGCGAGTGGGCATGAGGTGGGTTCTTGGGGAGACTCTGGGGAGACTCTGGAGGGCAGGGAAGGGCCGAGACGGGAGGCTGGAGATGGGACAAGGCAGCTGGAGTCAAGGAGGACAAGTGAGTGAACCTCTTGTGTTTCTGGCCCCCAGGCCTGGTGAACCTGGCATGGTGGATGGCCTGGTGCCTGCGGAACCACCGGCGCCTGCCTCACACACGCCGGTGTGTGATAGTGGTGCTGCTGCTGCAGGGCCTGTCCCTGCTGGAGCTGCTCGACTTCCCACCCCTCTTCTGGGTCCTGGACGCCCATGCCATCTGGCATATCAGCACCATTCCTGTCCATGTCCTCTTTTTCAGGTTCGCATCACCCCAGCCTCGGGATTTCCTTCCTGCACCCTTCCTTGCCTGCTCCTAGAGCAGACCGGGGCTCCCTGTGCCCACTTGGCCTTCCCACTTGCCTGCGGTCACCCCACTGTCTGGGAGGTTCTCAAAACTGGGTGACTGCCTCAGTGGGGTCATCTCTACACCCACAGATTTCTGGAAGATGACAGCCTGTACCTACTGAAGGAATCTGAAGCCAAGATCAAGCTGGACTAAAGACCCTGGAAAGGTGTAGATGTTCCTCGTTCCCGATGCTCCCCCCTTCTCCCCCTGTGAGATGATTGTTTTTCTCCTTTTAGCTTCTGGAACTTGTACACCCTGTCTTGGGTGTGGCCTCCTCACATCTGGACAGTGAATAGGCAGCCCTCCTGTGCCTGGGGCTGAGCTGGGAGCGAAGTTTCTGTCTCCTCAGCCACTCCCTTTCCCACGTCACTCACCCCGTAGTACCACCCCAAGTACCTCCACTTACCCAAAATGCCACACCCACAGGCCTTTGGGGCACATTGGGGTCTCTTTTTTGTCAGGGAGCCACTAGGTGGCACTGGAGGCCTGCTCTTCAGCTGCCTAAGTTTCTCCGTGGTCTGAGGAACTGAGCTGGTACCAAGGAGGGGTTTCCACCCTGCCTCCTGCACCAGCTGTTATTGCCTTCAGGGCCAGGACACAGGGGGCTCAGGGTTAGAATCCTGGCTACTGTTCTGGTTGGGGATGGACACACGGACACATAGAGAGAGATAGGGTCCAAGCCAAGAGCAGGCATGGCCAGATCGTCAATGGGGTGGGTTTGGCAGGGCCGGGGCAACGTGGAACTTCACTTATAGTAGAGAGTGGGTGTGTGTTCAGGGCACAGGTGCCTGAGAGTGGTTTTGAGATGTGTGTCTGAGATGAGCATGCATGGGCTACACTGACAGGAGGCTGGAGTGCAATGGGGGAACCAAGTTGTCACCAGCAGTCATTTGAGCTCCAAGTCTACCTAAGACCCCAAGTCCAGCCAGCTGCTAGTATGTGCACATGACCTGATAGATCCTGTGAGTGTGGAGGCCCAAGGCCCCTTTGCACTCCAGATCACAGCCTGTCCCCAAGGCCCCTTTGTGCTCACTCCAGATCACCCCCCCACGCATGTCTTGAGAGCACCCTGCAGAACTAGCCCCTGAAGGGCAGAGAGAGGAAGGGGAGAAAGTGCCCCTCCCCACCTCCTGTCAAACTTGGCATGGTGGGCCTCCCTCTCTAGTTCCTTGCTGTAGCCCCAGTCACAGCCTGGATTCAGGGGCATCAGGCAAAGGGGAAAGAAGATGTGGAACTTGTGTCTAAAAGTGGTCACTGCCCTCCATAGAGGAGCATGCTCTCCCAGGATAATTCCAGGGCAAGCAGGGCCTGTACAGCCTGAATCCTGCACCATCAGGAAGGCAGTCTGCAGCTGGGTCCTGCCACTATCCCTGCCCTCTCTCTGTGGGGAGGTAGCTATGTCAGGGCTCAAGTACTTGGGCAGCCTATTAGGCTTTTTTTTTTTTTTTTTTTTTATTCTAAGAACAACTTTAAGGTGGGGGACAGTAATGGATGTGCTTAATAAACCAATTCCTGGCCTCGTTCACACTGGTTCTGCTTCTCTGTGTATAAAATGGGCTGGAGGGAAGGAGACATTGCTGGACAGTGGCAGATCTCCACCTGGGTACATTGGAGTAAGGGTGACATGGAACCTGGCAGAGCCTGAAACCTGTGTGTGTGCTGGTGTGCGTGTGTGTTTAATGGTGTGGGGAGCTAGCACCACCAGCTCTTGTTTCTTAACCTGTATTTGTGTCTGGATCTCAACACCTCCCTGCTATCCACTCCAGTCTCCTGGCTCTCCAGCTTTGGCTTTCCTTACTCAGGCTCCCTGAACTTCACCTGAGGCAGAGTGACAGGGCCACTGGAACCATACAAGGGCCTGGTATGTGACAGGTGCTGCTTGTGTCCTCCTGAATTTGGCCTTTCTCGGGTGGGGAGAATGGGTGGTACAGAAAGGAAGCTTCTAAGGAAAAAAGGCAAGCTAGGATTGTCCCCTCCTAAACCTCAGAGGCCTCTACATAGTCTCTACTTCTTGGAGAGCCACAAACAGCACTGACCCAGCAGGGGACTGTTTCTTTATTAGGTGCCATTTCAGGTAATAAGGAATTTGGGAGGTACAGGACACCAGGTGTATGGGGCCCTCACACCTGCACCCCCATCTTCCGAGCCCAGGCAAAGAAAATGCCCTTGACATCATCTACACCCGTGCGGAGGTGGGCAGGCATGACGTAGGTACGAAAGTCTCGTACCTCATAACCACTAAGGACCAGGGCCTCCCTCACCTCCTCCTCTGACACTGGCACCACGGACAGCCTGGCCTCCCCAGCAAGGTACCATGACTCCTCCAGGGCCCCGATGAGGAGGAGATGACCCCCGGGCCTCAGTAGTGTGGTGATGTGATACAAAGCCCGCTGGAAGCTGGCAAGATCTGGGCTCACAGCCTCCAGGCAGAAGGCAGAAACCAAGGCATCAGCAGGCAGGGGTGCCAGGCTTGAGGTTCCCAGGGGCTGGGGCTGGTGCACGTCTATGGGCAGGACTCTCTTCACCCTTGCTCGGAGCTGGTGTTCCTTCTCCTGCCAGGACTCACTGTACAGGAGCACGAGGCAGGGCTCAGGACGACCCCAGGCTCGGTCCTCTGCCGCCCTCCACCACCACCCACCACTCCACAGGACACCCTGCATTCCAGCTCTTACCCCTTGCCCTCAATGAGGCAAGCGTGCTGGCTATACACACTCCAGTCAAAGGCTCCTGGTTCCTCTCGAAGCCAGAGTCCCAGCTCCTGCCGGTTGACCTCCAAGAAATCCGTCATGGTGATGTCTTCAAAGTGGGCACAGGCACTGAGCAACTGGTATACGGTGGGGCCTGAGCCAATGTCAATGAGGGCCTGTCCAGACACCTCACCTGGTGAAGCAGAGAAAGGGGATTCCGGGTGATCCCTGCCTCAGCCACCCCTCCCATACTCTCCCAGCCCTTCGGGGTAGTGTGACACCAACCAGGTTCTACTAGGGACCATCCTGGGCTACCTACGTTGGAGAGAAGCTTGGCTACTCTAACACGGGTCCCACCACTCAAAAACTAGCTTTAGTGAAGATCATGTTGGGGGATTCTGAGACACCTAGCCTTTCTCTCTGGAGTCTCCAATCTCCACCTCAGCCTTCACCTCAGTCTCTCTCCTATACCCCACCCTGCCTGTCTCTCAATCCTAAGTACCCTTCCCTCAAAAGAAAAGGAATATAAGTTGTCTAGCCAGGCCTCAATTCAGGGGCTCAAGCTTTCCTAGTCTTGGGACGAGAGGCCTGCGGCACTACCGAGCCTGGCTAACTTGCTCGCTCTTGACTACACAAGCAGCTTCTTGACTGTGTACTCTTGTTTCTCTCTCTCCCTTTCATCCCCCCCCCACGCTTTCAGCTCTCTCTCATGCCTCAGTTTCCGGTGCTCACCCGTAGCAAAGGTTTGCGCCATGCAGCGCAGCTTCCAAGGCCCGACGCCATCAGGGTTGCTCAGGTCCCCACGAGGAGGAGCATAGTTGTTGCGGAGGTAAGCACGGGGCTCGAAGCCCTGGTAAGCAGAAGCGACAGCTGCCCGGCCCGGGTCCGAGTCAGGGGCCATCCCTGCGTGTTCCGGGTCTGTGCCACAGCTCATGCTTCTGTTGGGGCCTCCTATCCCCCAATAGCCTCGCCATCCCTTTATCTACCACTGCCCCTCCCGTCCCGACCGACCCTTCCGTTGCGGGGGCAGCAGTTGAAGGATGAGGCACCCGCCTGGGGCCACTACATCTCTGTCACCCCATCCATCTCTGTTAGTGTCTGGAGAAACAGATGCGCAGGGAGGTGTGTGGGACACCCTCTAGACCAGAGCTCCTGTTTCACCCTCCCTCTGGAAACCTCCACCCATCCCTTCCCCTGCTCATCCCTTCCAGTGCGGCCCTGCACCCCCAACCAGGTGCCCCAGCTTTTTTCCAGCCTCCCACAGGAGCTCTTGCTCAGCATCCTATCCCCTTTCTTTCCCAAGGTTTGGATGGCCCATGTTTGCAGTCCTACTGTCCTCCCCCAGCCCTCCTTCCTTCTCTTGAGTGGGGTACCCTTTATAGACCCCCTTCTTAATAACATCATCCCTTCCTTCAGGCCTGGATCCCTCCTCCAAGCCCCTTCCCTCCTCCAGAAGGGACACTCTGTTCTGGCCTCTGTCTCCCTGGCCTCCCGGAGCCCCTGAGCAGGTCTCTGCCCTGAGCATCCATGGCAGCAGAGATAAGGGAGGTAAGCAGGGCTAATGCTTTTAGCAAGCAGAACATCAGGTATCCCTGTGGCCCCTGGGGCTGTGTGTTGCTTATCTGGGTACCAACAAGCACCGTGGGTTCGGGATGTTCCCGCCACATCAGGGACGCCAGACTCAGGTGAGGACAAAGAGTACTGAGCTCATTCTTGGCACTGCCATGGCCACTAGAGGGATGCACAGGTTCCCTGACTGTTCTCCCCAAGTCAGCACCCCTGCCCTTCTGGGGAGTTGGCAGGGCCTGGCCTGCAGGTCTTGCTCGGTGCTTCAGGTACCTGGCACACGAGCTTCTACTCTTCCGTCCCATCTGCTCGAAATGACAAACAATCCTGCCAACAGCATCTCCAGTCTTCCTAAAGCAGAACCCTCTGGGTGAACCCTGTGCCCTTCTGGGGTGAGCAGGGTACCAGTCTCTGCTGAGATAGTCCTGCCCTCTTTCGATCCAGTCTTCCTCTGTGCCCCTTCCTTATTCCAAGGGGACAGTCTCCTTGTTAGGCCAGCCACCCAGGTTGAGACATGAATCATCCTAACAGCTGCAGGGGTCACAGACAGGAGCCTGACCCTGTCATCCCACCCAGGCCAGGGAGGGTGGAGCACCTGATGCCAGTCAAGGATTGATTCTGTCTGGATCTACAACTGACAGGCCTTCGGGTCATTGACCCCATCTACACCCCAAGGCACAGCCAAGGACAGCCCTTGTGCCAGCCCCTTCCATATCCTCCGCAGATATCATTTAAACAAACCCGGATGCCAGCTGGCCTGCGAGGCACTCTCTAGTGCCAGGGACTGGACATGGGAGCCAGGACTGGGCAGTGACACAGGAAAGGGGACCAGACAGTTACCCTGTTTACAGCTCTTCCCCTCCCCCCGCCCCTAAGCATGGAATATACCCTGTGGCTGTGCGATATTTAGCTCAAATGCATGGCTGTTCCCAGAAGTGCATGGGAGACATGAATGCTCATCCCAACCACAAAGAAAGAAAGAAGCCTGGAACACGGTTGAGCATTTATTGCAGTGCTAACAGAGGGTGCTGGGGGCCTGCCCTGCTTGTGCCCTCTTCAATCCCCCTCCCTGTAACCTTCAAGCTTCCTTCCGAGCATCCCGCATCCCTTCCTTGCCCTACTCCATCCTCTCACTGAACAGTTTCCCAGGGGTTCTTGTCCTCACCAGTATCTCTTGTTCCTTCTGGGGCTGACGGTGCTCAGCCCTCCACCTCCAGGGCCCACCATCCTTGCTCCCCGCCCTTTGGGAACTCAGGATGCCTAGGCATCCTGGCCTCTGGCTCCCTCCTCCCGCAGCCCCCACCTCTGGGCAAACTACAAAGCAGCCAAGGCCAGGTGCTGTCCTCCATGGTCCTAGCCAGGAAGGGCCCAGCCCAAGGCAGACACGGTGGAGCCTGAGTCCCAGTTCATCTCAGCCTCTCTGAGCCTCCTGAGACATGGATCTAGACAGGGTACGCCGCAGGGTTCCAGGTTTGCTGACAGGCACCACAGGGGGAAGCTGCTTGGTGATCTCAGCCACGTCCTGGCGCTCCACGCATTGGCCGCCCAGGGCTGTCTCCAGTGCCAGCAGCTCCCGCAGCTGGATGGGGGTCTCCTCGCGTTCCTCCTTGGCAGCTCCCACCTTGGCGGGAGTGAAGATGGGCAGTGGCAGCACCCGCTGGTACGGCAACTGGTATTCTTGCAGCCCACGGCCGAGGATGCCCAGGCGCATCACCAGCCAGGGCGAGCGTTGCACCAAGGCCTGGCACTGCCCCTGCCTGTGGTAGGTCTCATGTCTCTGTGTGTCCTCCTCATGCAGGGAGCATCTGGAAGTAGGGAGAAGGGATGTGAACTCCTGAGAGCTGCTAAGTGGGGTCTCCCTGGATGGCCAGGTCCCCGGGGCAGGGGAGGGCCTCTGGGAACTCAAGGGGTTTTCACTCTGTCATGGAGAGGGTACTCTGGGGAAGCAGAGGCAGATATTCCAGATGATCCATCACACTCACCCCTCTTCCGGCCGGGTGGACAGGGTCAGATCTTTCCACTCAGCCCAGAAGGCTTCCCGGCGTTCCTGGTCCTCCTCAGACACTTGGCAGCTCAGCTCCGAAGTAGCCATGATTCCTTCTCGTTGCCCCTGGTATGCCTGGCTCCTCCAGAGCCCTTTAAATAGTCCCCTTCTCCCTCTCCCCCCTCCTCCAGGGACTATTTTCAGCCCCTCTGGCGTCAGATGCTATAAGCAGAGCCAAGACTCACTGGTGGGGGGGGGCAGAGTCCAGGGTGGGGGCTGGGGTACCTAGATTCTGGCTGCTCCCAGGTCAGAGGTCAGCTTCTAAAGCAAGGAAGATGCTCTGGTGAGGCCTGGGGTTCTCCGAGTGGCACCTCCAGGTATCTGGCATTCTGCAAATGCCATGTCAGACCAGGCACATGCCCAGCCTCGTGCCACCTTGGCACCGTCCTCTGCCCAGCCTACTCCCCCTTGCCCAGGGAGGACAGGAGCGTGTCTGTAAACAGGACAAGCAGGAACTGATGCCCCCCTTACTCTGCCCCATGGCTGCCGGCTCCCCTTCCTGGCCTCAAGGGCACATCCCTTAGTGAGGCCTCTTGACCAGAAGGATCAGGTAACCATGTCATCAGGGGTCCGCACAAAGCCTGGTACCTAACCAGCAACACACCAGCAGGGGAGGGGACACTATTGCCACACCTGAGACCCCTGGGTACGAATCTCCCCAGGGCCTGTGGTTAGAGAAGCAGTCCCCTAAGGGCCACGGGTCAGGGTGAAAGAGGCAGCGATCATTCCCAGCGGCCTATGTGGAAGAAATAAACGGGTGGGCTAGAAACGGGTCCCTTTAGCAGTCAGGAAACCCAGAACTGTTTTATGTAACCAGGGGACAGTCCCCGCCCCCTTCCAAGTGTAACTTTCCTGCTCTTCTGGCCATGGTGGAATGAGCCATCGAACTCTGGGACCTGGCAGCTCCTGGTTTTATCTGGGAAGGGGACTAGCTCTCCTACATAAAGCCAAGGAAACAGATGTCAGGAAAACACCCAAGCACCCGGGGAGCAATTCATGATACACACTGGTGAACAAGGAGGTGGGCTACAGGAGAGGGGCAGGGGAGAGGAATGAGGGCATTGGTGAGGGAGTGAGCAAAGGGCACCAGAAGCAGCAATGGAGGCTGAGGCCTCCTGGGGACATTGGAGAGCACTCAGGTGCAATCGGATGCAGAATAGCACATTACTGATCACTGAGCCCTCTGTCTATACACCATTCATTTCCCAACCCTAGGCACTGGTCCCTTCTGTTAGACAAAGTAGGACATGGAGGCTCCGGGAAGGGTTGCCCAGGGCTTGTACCTAGCCAGGACCAAGAAAAATCCACTGGCTCCAAGCTAATACTGCTTCAGAGGCATGTATTGGGGCAGGGGGTGGGGTGGTGGTGGTGACTGTGCCTGGAACCCAGGTTCCAATCTGCCCCTGATGGGACAGCAGCAGGGACACAGGGACAAGTTGAGCCTTGTAGACCCAGAGCAGGGTCTGTGTCTGGGAAGCCACAGGTAACTCGGTAAGCCTGAAGACAGGCACCACCTCCAGGCCTGCTATGGCTCTGTGAGCATCTCCTCAAACTCCAACCCTGGGCCTGTGACTGTCTCAGGAGAACCTTTTAGAAAAGGGGAGCTTACAAACTGCCCGTCCTGGTGGCTGGCGAGGGGCTGGGTGGTAGTTCTCTCAAGAACTCCCAGGCTCAGCTGTGCAGCGTGACTTAGGCCAAGGACCCACAGCAGGCAGAGCTTTTGTTTATTTGCTTTTTAAACCATTTTACCTTTGTGGGAACAATGTCTATCTATGTAGTCCTGGAAGTTGCTGTGTAGTAGACCTGCCTGCCTTTGCCTCTCAGGTGCTGGGGTTAAAAGCATGCACCACCACATCAGGCATTTTTATTCTTTACTTCATGTTTTTAATTGGCTCAAATTATCACAAAGGTCCCCAAGGAGGCCTTGGGGGATGGGGAGGACATGGAGGGGAGGGGATGCAGAGCCATTCCCTACCACCCTACCCGCTCTTAGGTCCTGCAGGATGTATGGAAGAGGACCACAGACCCTCTCACTGACAGTACAAAACCATCCTGGTGGTTGGAATGGAGAGCCTTCCTCGACTTCACATCAGCAACGGGCAAGCCCAGGTCCTCTGTGACCAAGTCTGAGATCCCGAGGGAAGCCTGGGAATGAGTCTCCCCTTCCAGAAGGCAGGGACTTTGTGTCAACATTGGGAGAACAGCCCTGGCTCCCCGTTTGAGGCACCCCAGAGTCCAGGCGCTCAACCCCACATTCCCGGGGCAGTACAGCTTAGTGGGAGGGGTCAGCCAGGGAAGGAGGTGCCTCTTCTGCTCAGCATAGTCCTTCATGGGCAGCGAGAAGCCCAAATAGGCCCTCTTTCTGGCTCTAGAGATTATGGCGACAGGACCCTGGCCCGCAGGGTGGCAAGAAACATGTTCAAGCTCGGGCCCCCAGCTCTCCAATCCGCTGCCGCAGATGAAAGGCAAATTCAAACATGGTGGCTGCAAGGCTCTGGTGGATAAGGTACCGAGGCAGGCGACCCTAGGCAAGGAAGGAAGAAGTCACACCACGGCTAGCCTTCAACAGGGTCTCCCATTAGCAACCCACACTAGTAGGGGTATCCTGGGCCAGAGGGCAAATGTAGCTCTGGGATCTGCCTGACTGCTCCCCTTACTCGTAGAGGGAGGAACATGTTGTACCCAGATCTTGGTACAACAGATCTTGCTGGGTACTTGGGAATCAGGAGTAAGAAAGCGTGTCACGAGTCCCCCACAGCTCAGGGCTAGAAGGCCATCTGGACCTCACCGCCAACCCAGTAAAGCAGACTAAGAGTGGGGGGGGGGTCCCCTGAGTATGGCAGAGAGGAGTAAGCTCACACAGGAACCAAGACTCCACTCCACGCCTGCCTTGCTGCTCCCTGCCATGACCTCACCTTGAGATCTGTGTTGAGAATCCAGACGAAGGTGCAGACTCGGGGGTTGCTGGCTGACTTGAGCACAATGAAGCCTCCAGGACCATTCTCTCCCCTAAGGAGGGGGACCACAGGGGAGGGCTGCGGAACAAAGCAAGTCCCCCAGCCACCCCTACCCCATCGGCCTGCTGGGCTGTGGTGGCAAAGGGGGCACAGATGACGATCTAGGAACTATCTCCCGGCCTCAGTACAGCTCAGAGCGGGCGCCAGGGGCGTGGGCCGTGCCCTCTACCCACACCCACACCCACTCAAGTCTGCTGACCTCGGTCGGCTAACCTTACTCTCACCCACAGTGACACGGAGCTCGCCGCCTCCCCAGTCCTCGTCCACTCTGAACAGACTGTAAGCTGTAAGTGTGAACCGGTGGCCTCGGGTGGCACTTTTCACCATCCCCATCCAACTCCGGGAGGCACGGCCTCCAGAAGAGGGCGCCTTCTCAGGAGGCAGCCGGTCACCTCCCATGGCCTTTTTGTCCGGCACACTTAAGCTACTGCCACAGATAAAGAAGTGACACAGAGGACACAAGCCTGCCCTTCCCCTAGCAAGGCCACCACAGTACCGGGACAGAACCCTAATCTCAGGTTCTAGCACAGAGCTCTGCTGGAGCCAGCTCTGGGATCAGCCGTGTGTGTGTGTGTGTGTGTGTGTGTGTGTGTGTGTGTGTGTGTGTGTATGTGTGTGTGTGTGTGTCTGTGCACGTGTGCAAGTGCCCTCCAACCTCTGGCAGAGGAGACAGCGAGGGCAGAGAGGGAGGGGGCACACATGGCTTTAGCCGAGGCAGAAAGGTGAAACCCAGCACCGCCTCCCAGCTCCTCGGCCCATGCCCGGGACCATCTCAGCCACACTGGCATGGTCTCAGGCAGCAAGATTAGCAGGGTTAGGGCTGGGATGGGTGGGGGAGAGGAGAATTGCCCCAGCTGCACACACTGAGGGAGGCCAGACTCACCTGACATATTTGTGCGTGGGGGGCTTGGCACAGTGTGTGGTGGCGATGCCAGCTGACAGGTATCGGTCTCTGCGCCGCTCAATGTGCCGGACATTCACGAAGTCCCTGGGGCACGGGGTGGAGGCCGGTTAGAACAGAGGTCCCAAGTGTGGGGGCTTGGCTAAGAGGAGAGGACCTGGCTGCTCACCTGGGGGACACAACACCACCTGCAGCTCCCGATGACACATCGTAGGAGATGAGGGTGCTGTCCTCCACACGTTGCAGTATCTAAAGGCCAACCAGGGAGATCTGAGGTACAGGGGAAGCCTCCTCCCTGCCAGGACAGTCCTAAGAGCCACCTGCAGGCCCAGGGCTGGGTATAAGACGAGCACACTGAGCCCTCTTGCCTCTTAGGCTTCTCCAAAGGAACCATAGCGGCGTCCACCTTACAGAGAGGCGCTAGGTCCGCTGGAGGAAAACGGTTATGAGAAGGCGTGACTGTGCCCTGATCCATGTCACAAGAGGTGGCGAGCAGGCCCCGGGGGGTGGGGTGCTCACCTGACAGGCAGCCACTGTCTTGTTCCACAGCACCATCCTCTCAGGCTGCAGGATCACTTCCTGGTACACCAGCTCAGCAGGACAGGGCAGGAAGGTCTATGTGAGTGGGGGGTGGGGGGAGGTGTCAGGGCTGGGCGGTGCCAGAGAAGAGAGCCCCTCTAGAAGACAGACTTGACAGCGAGCGGCACCCCAGACAGAGCAAGTGTCTCTGGGACCCCGTTCCCCACTCACCTTCAAGATGAAGGTCTTGCCATGGAAGGGAACCTCAATGGTGTACACAGTGTCCCCATACTCCTGTGGCAAACACAGAGAGTGGCAGGGAGGAGGGTGGAGGACACAGGTGGGGAGGGGGAGCTTGTGGCACAGGAATGGGTAGCAGGCCAGGTAGGTTTCCAACAGCCTAAGGTGAAAGCCCCAGGAATCTCGGGACATCTGGGCAGCCTCCGGAGGACGGGGCCGGATCCGGTGAGCGGGACCACGTACAAAGGTCAGCTCTGCCCTCACGTTGAAAGGCAGGAGCTCGGCTGGGACTCCAAGCTCTTAGCTGCCAAGGGCTGCCAGAGGATCTGGCCAGCAAGGACTCGGGCATGCTTCCCTGTTTCCCCAGCTCTCTGCAATCTTTTTAGATAATGTTCTTTTGATCGTGAAACAAAACACCACACATGGGACACAGGTTGGCTTCCCCTCAAAACCTGAATCCCAGGAAGCCAAACATCAGGGAGAAGAGGCCTGGGCTGTGGAAGACGGAGACAGAGTCCAGTCCAGTTCAGCCTCCTACTGAACGGTGGGCCCCAGGCTGTGGCTAACTCCAACCCTATCCCACCACCTCCCTGGGGCAGCCCTCGGGTTCACTTCTCAGGGCGCAGAAAGATGGACAGGAACCCTATCCAAGCACATGTGGGTGGGTGGGTGAGCCGCGTGGGGCTGGGGCTCCTTACGTTGCTCTTCTCGAACTCCCAGTTCTCCTCCTGGGCCATGATCTGATCCACCACCGCAGTGGCCTCCCTCCCCTGACGGATGTACTCCCGTTCCTGAAGAGGGGAGCAGAGATGGCCACCTGGGGGCCTGTGCTTTCCCTGTTCTCTCTCCACACATTCCACACCCTTCCAGAGACCAGCCCTGCTGGATGTGGGACTTTGCAGGACTGACTGGTGGTGCTGTATCCTCTGGCATGGGGGGGGCCGATGGGCCTGACCAGCCCGTGGTGGGGCAGAGAATCCAACAGACAGGCACTAAGTGGCACTCAGGCCAAGGCCTTTCTTCTGCAGGGAAATCTGTCCCGCCTGCCAGGGCAGGGCACCGACCCATTCCAAGGGTGGGTGGGGGAGGTGGGCAGTGACATACCTGGGCAGAGAAACTTTTCTTCCCAGGGACTTCCTCATCTGATTCATTGTCAGACCCTGTGGAAAACAAGAGCAGATGACAATGGCAAGGGGTGGAGAGCGAGAGTAGGAGGTGGAGGGTTCAGGGATGAGTGCAAAAATGTGGGGGCTGGAAGTGTGTGGGACAGGGTTGCTGGCTTTCCCCAGGGAGCCTAAGACAAGGAACAGAAAGAACAGGCCCAGCCTACCTGGCTCCCCACACAGCAGCTCTCACCTGCAAAGGATTCTGGGGGAGAGTAGAACTGGCCCTCAGACAAAGCACCGGAGAACAGCAGAGGTCCACGGGCAACAGCAGCCTGGGCAGCAAGATACCCTGCAGAAGGAGACACAGGCAGTCATTTTGCAGACCAAGGGTCCCTAACTTCAGATCACCCTTGCGCTCAGAGAGACTGCTAAAGTGGCAAATGGCTCAGACTTACTAAGGCTTGCAGCTACCCTCCCCGGGGGGCTGAGAGGACTTTCTCAGAACCCAGCCCAGCCAGGCCCTAACCCCCAGCACTCACATCTCTCCTCTTCAGCCTCCTGGGGCAGGACTTTGAAATCAAGGAACCAGGTCTCCAGCCAGGCCAGGACAAAAGAGACAATGGGAAGTAGGTAGCCGAATGCCCCTTTGCTGAGCAGCTGAGACAGAAAGAGAACCCTGAATCCCATGGCAGGAGGTTACCCCAAACCTAGAGCCCCCTCCTGAGGCCACCAGCTCTGACTAGCCAGACCAGTGTATGTCCTATGTCTGGTACCAGCTATTTAGAGACTGGCCGGCTATGGCACATTATAAGATGAATTATATGTGTGGCAGGAAAAACTGATTCTGGCCAGAAGGTGTGTGTCTCGGGTGTGTACAGAGCTCTGGGGTCTATCTCCCCCCAGCTATTGAGCAATCAGTGGGGTGGTACGTGCTTGTGATCCCAAACTGGGGTGGTAGAGGCAGGAGGATCAATGCTCATGTTATCACTACGTAGAGTCCTGTTTTAACGAAAAGAGAGCCATGTGTAGTGATAGGGAGGCAGACAGGACGAGTTCTATGAGCTGGTGGTCAGTCTGGTCTACAAAGTGAGTTCTAGGGCAGCCAAGGGCTACATAATGAGTCCCTGTCTCAAAAATAAAATAAATAAACAAACTAACAAACAAGATGGGCAGTGATGGCACATGCCTTTAATCCTAGCACTCAGTAGAGAGGCAGATGGACCTCTGCGAGTTCGAGGCCAGCCTGGTCTACAGAGCAAGTTCCAGAATAGGTTCCATAGCTACAGAGAAACCCTATCTCAAAAAACCAAAACTGAAAGCAAACACCATACAAACAAGGGGTGTGTGTGTGTGTGTGTGTGTGTGTGTGTGTGTGTGTGTGTGTGTGTGTGTGTGTGTATGTACACATATATAATACACAGAGACAGAGAGAATTACTGAACTTTGGGGTGGGTGGCAGGGGTGTAAGTTAGGGAACCCAGTAAGGATGATTCCTTGCAAATAATGAAGATTCCCTTCTTTCCAGCACAGCAGAAGCAGATACCCCAAACTGTCCAGGAGAGAAGCCCACCCTCAGGCTAGAGGCTGAGCCACTGACCTCAGAGAGGATGACCTTGACGATGAGGAAGGCACTGGACACCAGTGTGGTGACCTGCAGGGCAAGAGGGAAGGCAGAGGCTGGGGAGCGCGTCCTCTCTATGCAGCCCTCGCACCAGCCTGGACCAGGGGAGGCCTCAGAGTTGCCACAGGAGGCATCTTACCGCAATCACCCACCAGTGCCGGAGCCGCAGCACAGCATAGCCCAGGAGCAGCCCAGAGAAGCGGAAGAATGCCAGGACCTGGCATGGGAGAACATCAGGACATCAGAAGGCATCGCAACATCAGACGTGGGCTGCCTTCAGCTCTGCTGCAGGAGGCCCTCCTATTCCTGCTCCTCCAGACCCCCACATGGGCACCCCCACTTCCGGCGAGAACAGTGGTTCAGGGTTCCCTTGGCATACACTGCACGTAAACTTCCTACTCAGAAGCCTCGCCTCCCTGCCCCTACCATGGGTTCTCTGAAGGTGGGGCCCCACTTAGAGTTTTGTGAAGACTGAGGGTTGCCAGAGGATGGAGCTGACCCTTCCCTACCAGAAAACCCAGCCAAACTGCAATGTCTTGGAGCCCGAGGTCACTCACAAAGATGTCAAAGAATGAGTTCTGAAAGCTGTAGTGGATGATTTCCTGTTCCAGGTTTCTCCGGATGCCGGTGTTGGTCTACAGAGGAAGACAGACAGGTCCTGAGGGCAGAACCAGGCTGAAGACTGGCCCTCCTCAAAGGATGGCAAGGAGCCCATGCCAAGGGGATCTGGAGGAGAGTTAGAAGTGACAAGCCACCACCCAAGAGGGGCCCCCGAGGCAACGAGAGAGCTGAGCCAGCAGTCCAAGACCCCAGACACCAGTTTGGTCTCTCAAGGGACCCAGGTCAGTGAGTTCAAGCACGGTGCCCAAGAGGGTCCAGGCCTGGAGGCCCGTGGAGTGCAGGGGAGGTGGTAGGCCCTGAAAAGCTAGTAGCTGGGTCCTGGAGACTGCCTCTTCTATGATTTCATTTCCTTCCCAGCACTCTGGTTCTCCATCTTGCCAGCTACCATCCACATGGGCTGATGGTGGGGTGGGGTGGGTAGTGGTGTCAGACAGAGCCCCAGGAAGCAAATCAATCAATTAAGTTTGTGCTTAATGGGTGGGATCCATCACAATGCTGCTGGTGCTGCTGCTGCTGAGCCTTGAGAAGCCAGTGTAGGAAGTCAGCCAGCTCCTGCCCCTGCTCAGCCCACCAGGGATTTTCACCAAGACCCTTAACAGCTTGGCCCAGATTCCAATGTCCGGGGATCTGGGAGACAAAGAAATCCGGACAGATAGATTCCAAGGGCCAGACTATACCCCAACTCCTGAGAGGGGATGGAAATGCCAGCCCCTGGGGAAAAGGGAGGATTTTGGTAATGGCGCCCAAAACAACCTTTAATGATCAGCCAGACCAGAGGCTTCCTACCCTGGCAGGTCATCTATGTTTTGGAGTGATTTCCTGGCGATGTCTGTTTGTCTTGTTTGGTCCATGCTGGCTTCCAGCTCTCTATACAGATAAGGATGACTTGAAAATCCTCATCCTCCTGCCTCTGTCTCCCAACTGCTAGGATTACAGGTGTGTGTCAAGCCCAGTCTGGGGGCACTTGTTAAAAGCTCAGGCCACTGAGCCTGGATCTTGGCTTGAGCCAATATTAGGAACCTTTAGAAATCTCTCAAGTGGGGCCAGTAAGATGGAGCAGTGAGCACAGGTACTTGCTGCCTGAGGATGCAGACCTGACTATCTAGGTTTGACCCCCCCCCCAACCCTAGAGCACTTGAAGACGGGAGAAGAGAAATGACCTCACAAGGCAAGCGCTCCCCATTTTCAGCCAGACATAGTGGCACACGGTTGTAATATCAGTGCTCAAGACACCGAGGCAAGTGAATTACTGAGTTCAAAGCCAGCCTGGACTATGCACACACCCTGTCTCAAAAAGATACACACCTCTTCCTCCCTGTGTCTGCCAAGTGAAATGTCACAATGACTCTATTAAGAGTGAAATCCAGGATTCTGAAACTTTTCATTGCATCTGAAAGCAGTTTGTTTGTGGGTTAAATGCTACCACTTCGCAGGAATTCTCAAGGATGCATGACTGCTGAGCAGTCACAGCTGTCAGCAGAATTTCAAAAGCAAAATTATCAGCATTCTCTCAGCTCTTCTCTGGTTATAAAATGCATATTGAATTGGGGTGTGGGTGAGCTGTCGGGCTGCTTGGATGCTAGCTGGGAGCTTCAAGGTGCCTAGCATTTCAGAAATTCAGTCCTTTATCAATAAGATAACCCAGTACCCCCTTCAGCAATGCCTGCATCACTGCAAGGGTACCGGTTCATCTCGGATACACATGGTAGTCACCCACCCTCAGAGCCCTGCCTTACCCTTTCAGCTCTACATGACCAAAGGCAAATTTATTTCTTGCCCACCTTCCTGCTAACCAATAATCTCTTTCCCATTTACACCAAGAAAGGCAAGCTTGAGACTGGAGAAAGGATGCTTGCCAACTGTAACTCTGTCGGAGACCCACACCAACACAAGGCCCTGGGACACCCCACTCCACGGTCCCTGACTTTGTGCATACTGAGGTTCGGTCAGATCAGGCCCAAGGGTGGGATAAGCATTACAGGGGTACAAACACTGAGACAGCTCCATCTCCAGGCCACCAGCATCCCCCAAAACCGGGGCCACTAACCAGGAACTGGGGGGTTTCACCCCACTGTATTCTGTTTTTAGCATAGCACCTGGGACACCAAAGGGCCACCGAGCATGTTTGATGACTAAACCAATGAATGGGTGAATGTGAGCCAGAGAGCAAAGTAAAGCAGAAAGAAGGCAAAAATGCCCTCAGCTTGCTAGAGGTGTTTCTCCTCCTGTTTGCAGAGTCCCCACTAGGGGGCAGTATGATACACAGGCTAAGTGCATGGCTCTGGAGCTAGAGATCTGGTCCCCCTTCTTGCCGGGGAGCCTAGGACAAATGACAACCCCTCTGATTCCCCCTCCCCTGACCAGTCCTATTCTCTCTCTTTATGTAAAAGACAACTATAGCGATCCTTATTTCCCATTCTCTACCAACTGAGAGAATCGACTCCATGCATGAGGCAACCCTCTCACGTTGCAAGTGGGTGAACCAGGGGACTATCTCCCCCAAAACATGACCCCCACTCACATTGAGCTCGATGATCCAGAGGAGGGAGACGAAGAGCAGGTCGAAGGTGACAAAGAGACAGAAGGTGCGGCGGACGTCAGAGATGGCCCTGCGCTTCTCCAGAGGTGGGGCGATGAAGTGTGATGAAAGGTTCTGGCTGTGGGACAGCGAGGTGCCCAGGGAGGCCAGGGCTGGCAGACTGCGCTCCAAGTCACAGGCCAGTTCACTCGGCAGCTTGCTCATCCTGCTGGGCCCCCACGCCAAAGTGAGGACTGGGCCTCAGCAGCGGGGCTGGGGGAAGAAGTAAGTGGTGGTCAGGGTCCTGGTGGTCCCAGGGAAACCACCTCTTTCCAAACCATGCCCAGGTGCCTATTAATTTTCAGCATAGCTGGGCTCCCCTGTCCTACTCCAAGGCCCACGGCTCTGCTGGAACCCCCCATGGTGGCAAGACTTGAGCAACCCCCTTGCTCTGTTTCTGGGATCCCCCAGAGAGACACTCACTAGCTCTGAATCTTGGGGATACAGCCTGTCCCCGCACAGGCTGAGGCTCTCAACCTCAGGTCCAGTCCACAGCCTTTGGCCTGTCCCTGCCCCCCCCCCCAGGCTCTGTTCTTTGTTTTCACAGCACAAAGCCACATTCCCTCCCAGCAGCCGGGCAGCCCCTCCACCCCTAATCCATGGCAACCGGGAGGGACTCTGGAGCAGTGTCTTAGTGGGCCTGGGCAGCGGACATCTTGGTATCTTCTCTGTAGCTCTAACACCCCGTCCTAGGCCCAACTTCTGTCAACTCTTCACCCTCAACAACCCATCTCCACAAGGCAGATTGGGGAGTGTTCAAAGCAGAAAGCTGCCATTCCCTCAACTCCCCAAGCTCCGGCAGAAGGGTGAGGTAGGGTGGGCCCTGTGCCCAGCTCTTCTAGCCAGGCAGCACCCTGATCCGGACTTACCACAGCCACTTGGGCCTTCAGTCAGGCCCTTGCATGTGGTAGCCCTGTCCATGTCTGGCCCTTGGACGGGCCTTCCTGTTGTTTGTTATGCTCGTCCCTAGCCCCAGGGCCCTTCCCAGCCCCCACTGACAGGCAGTAAGGCACTCCCAGCATTTTCCTTTTTTCATGAGCTCACTGCTTGCTGAAACCTCAGGCCTTATCCTCCCCCTCCCCCCAACCGTAGTGACCAAGCACAGGGACAGGCCTTTGGCTGCCGTGGTCACTGCCATCTCCCATGAGCCTGGCACTGTGTGGCAGACAGCAGGTGCTTCCTAACTGACTGCCGGATAAACGAACACTCCAGAAGGTCTCCTGGCCCTCAGACCCATGATGCCCAGCAAAGAGAAATGGGGCAAATGTAATCCAGTGTTTTTGCCGGAGTCCACATGGCCACGTTCACGCCCAAGCAGGACAGGGTGGATCTTCGAACAGGTGAGGCAGCCATGGCTCTGGGGCCTGAACATCCAGCACAACTACAGGACTCTAATGACCTCAAAAGACAAAATGAGTCTGAACCCTTTGGTGCCATGGAGGCCCCATGCCAAGGGTCCCTGCCACACTGATCCGCTGAGCTACAGGAGCTGCTGTCCCTGTGTGAGAGAAGGAAGGGCTGGTGGGAGGCAGAGGACAGCTATCTCCAGCGTGAATGAAGGCAGCAGCTCCGGCTAGTGGAGGCAGAGCCCTGGATGTCCCCTTCACAGAGGTCGATGGAGCGGCCCTTCCCTCTGATCTGTTATTTCTTCTAGACCTCTCTTCTCTCTGCCACCTTCCAGGTACTTAACCTACCAAGTCCTAAAGGGCACCCAGTTTGTGGCCAGCAGCAGATCCATCCCTCTGCCTGGGAACAAACCCCACAAACAGGGACAGTTCTCAGTAGAGACCCCGAATACATGATCACCTCGAGAGTGCTGAGAGGAAGCTGGGCTCAGCTCCAGAAGAAAGCCATCGGTGGAGGGGAGTTCTGGGACTAAAGGCATGCGCCATTATGCCCAGCATGAACCCAGGTTCTTTAGAAAGGAGACAACACAGCCGGGTGTTGGTGGCACTGGGGAGGCAGAGGTGGGGGGATCTCAGTGAGTTCAAGGCCAGCCTGGTCTACAGAGGGAGTTCCAGGGCAGACCCCAAAGCAATACAGAGAGAAACCCTGTCTCATAAAACCAAAAAAAAAAAAAAAAAAAAAAAAAAAAAGAGAGAGAGAGAACAATTTTAACCACTGAGTCATTTCTCCAGTCCTGTTATTTCTTCTGGATGTGCAGGCATGCATACGGAGTGGGGCACATGTGCCACAGCATGCATGCAACATGCAGAGGTCAGAGAGTAACTAGTGAGAGTTGGTTCTCTCCTTCTACCAAGCGGGGGGACCCAGGAATTGAACTCAGATCATCCATCAGACTTGGCAACAAGCACCCTTAACAACAGAGCCACCTCACAGGCCCTATTTTGTTGTTCTGGGATGGGGGTTCACACACCCAGCATTTGCCTTGAACTCTGTAGCTAGCGCTGTCTTTGAATTTCTATCTTCTTGCCTTTACCTGCAAGGTCAATGGTGTGCACCACCACACCATGTATGTGGTAATGCAGGCAGCAGCTGAGCTACGGCCCATCATATCAGTTTTACAAAAGAATTCATCTGCTTATAAGACTGTTACTTTTTCTTTTTTTTTTAAAGACTAAGTCTCTGTACCTAGGCCAGGCTGACCTCAAACTAAAAATCCATTCCTGCCTTCTGAGAGCTCGGATTAACAGTCAAGTCACCACACAAGCCTTAGTACTCTATTTATATACCCCTTTCCCACCCTGTACTGGGGATCCAACACGAGGCTGTGAGTGTGCCTGGCAAACGCTGCTGAGTTATATTCGCAGTCCTAACTGCGGTTGACAGATGAAGTGCATCTCACTGAATCCGTGTCCTTTAACAAACACTTACATTTGTAATTAGCAGAAACGCTGCATTGCGTTAGGTGGTCTGTGTACACTTTCACGTTGTCTCCAGTATATTCCACGTAAGATTCCCTAGAAGCAGTATTACTGGGTCATCCCGAATGCGTGGTTTTGTTAGGCACTGCCAAATTCCCTTGGCAGTTGGCATTCCTAGCATAATGTCTGAGAATGCCTGTTTGCCCACAGCCCACGGGAAATACTGTCACCCATGTCTGTCTGGGCCTTCATCTCCGTTTCTCTTCCATTCAGGAGCCTTTCTCTGTACCCCCAATCATCTCTGTGTCTCCCATCTTTATCTCTCTACTCCCCTTTTTTGCCTATCTCACTTCTGAGTGCTGTGGCGTTCCCACTTTTGGGCCTCTCCTCTGACTGACTGTCTTTCCCCCTGGCTTTCCTGTCCCTCCCTGGGCACAGGACTTGGGTGGCAGCAGCTTGGGTGTGAGACATGCTTGGAGCAGCAACCGCCCTGAAACTCACACCCAGACATCCTTGTGGAGGCAAGAGACTCACAGAGCCCAGAGCAGAGAGGTGCTGGGGGTTTGGGGGAGCTGAAGATGCCGTGTGTGGGAGCCATGCACGGGCGCTTACAGGACAGCTGAGGAGAGGCTGGCCAAGAGCCACCCTCCTTACAAAAGCAGCTCCAAGTCCCCAGAGGAGACCACAGCTGACTCCGAGCCACTGTGACAAGGCCTATTTACAAACTTGTTTCCAAGCAGGAAAAAATTTTTAAATAAATAAATGAGTGAAACTTTATCTAAATCCTTAGTATATATAAAGGATAAAAATGAGATTTTCTGGTACCCTGGTATAGCTCAGCAGAGGAGGACATACTTAGCATGCATGAGGTCCTATCCTCAACCTACAAAACCCCAAATCCAGTCTGCTATGGGTAGTGACCGTGAGACCCTCACATCAGCTTTTCCCCAGTCCCAGCATCACCCTGGAGCCTTCAAAAGGCCTTTGGTAGCCAGAGTACCTGCTGGTTCACAGTAAAACCGCCTCAACCTGGACCTGCCCCTAAGAGTCCCCTAAGCATGTGTTTAGCCCAAAGGACCGAGGCTGGCAGCCACCAGAACAGCCTGCTGGAGACAGAAAAGAGCCCCTGAGAGCAGCACCCCACCCCCAAGCCCAGCCTGCTGTCACTGTCCCCTCCCAAGCACCTTCAGAGGTGTCAGGAAGGCACCCGTGGCAGGAAGAAGCAGTCCTCCGCCTGGACGGCTGTGTGCTTTGTGGAAGCTAAGCCGTGAAGGCTTGGGAGAGTGTAAAGGAAGCAGACAGCCGGGTGGGAGGGGACAGGAAGGAAGTTCTGCCGCCCACCCCAGGTGGGAAGAGGAAGGAGTGGGGGATGGTCCAGGCAGGTGTATGAGCACAGCAGATGCTCTGTGGCTTGAAGGAAGGGGGCAGGGGTCACTGCAACCTCACCTCTGTTACTGGCTCCCGGGACAGAGCACACTGGTAGAAGCCTAACTAGCAATGGGATGCTGACTTGGGCAACACCCTGGAGGTGGTAAATGCAAGGAATGGATGCAGTATGGTGGTAGAGCACAATTGCCTGGCACATACAGACCCTGGGTTGGAAATCCAGCACCAAGCTGGGCGGTGGTGGCTCACGCCTTTAGTCCCAGCACTCAGGAGGCAGAAGCAGGTGGATCTCTGTGAGTTCAAGACCAGCCTGGTCTACAAGAGCTAGTTCCAGGACAGCCTCCAAAGCCACAGAGAAACCCTGTCTCAAAATAAACAAAAAAAGAAAAAAGAAAGAAAAAAAAAAAAAAAAAGAAAAGAAAAAGAAAACCAACACCAGAAACCAAAATAAATATATGAGTAAAATGGAATGGGCCGGAGGATAGAGTTCAAAGCCTGGCTTGCTCCCTCCCCAACCCCGAGGTCAGGGGCAAAGCAGATCCTCCTGAGACTTAGTCTCCTCACTCGCTTTGTCGTTTTCATTTTTCTCAGAACAGGAGATGGAACCCGGAGTCATATATCTTGGGCAAGGGCTGCCCTGAGGAACTGTATCCATAGCCTATGAGCTGTATGTTTGTTTTTCTTTCTGAGACACAGTCTCATATACCTCGGGCTGGACTCAAGGTTAGTGTGCAGCCAAGAATAGCAATGAACTTCTGGTCCTCCTGCCTTTATGTCCTGAGTGCTGGGATGACAGGTAAATGCCACCTGCTTCTGCAGCGCAGGGGACAGAAGGCAGTGCAAACACTCTACAACTGAGCTGAGCTGGGTCCCTAGCCCTAAGCCATCTTTTTCCTTTAGTTCATGTGTATGGGTGTTTTGTCTGCACGTGTATGTCGTGCACTGCGTGTCTGGTGCTCTCAGAGGGCATTGGATCCCCTGGAACTGGAGTTACAGATGGGTGTAATCCTCCACGCAGGAGCTGGGACTTGAACTTGGGTCCTCTGGAAGAGCAGCCCATGCTCTTAGTCACTGAGCCAGCTCTCTAGCCCCTCCTAAGTTTTATTTTTTAAAAAGTGTTTATTTTTTGCAGGCAAATGGACAGAACTAGAAAAAAAAAACATCCTGAGTGAGGTAACCCAAAACCAGAAAAGTGGATACCAGGCATAAAGCAAAAGATACCCAGCCTACAATCCACAACCCCAGAGAAGGGACAACCCTCTTCCAGAAACAGAAGCAGATGCAGAGATCCACAACTAACCAATGGGCCAAGCTCCTGGAGTACAATCAAAGTGAGGGAGGAGTGATAATATGAACAAAGGAGTCAAAACCATAATGGGGAAACCCACAGAATCAGCTGACCTGAGCTAGTGAGAGATCACTGACTCTGTCTGACAAATGGGGAACCTGCATAAGACCAAACTAGACTCCCTTAATATAGGTGACAATGGTGTGATTGGGACAATAAATGAGGCCACTGGCAGTGGGTCCAAGACCTAACACTAATGCACAAACTGACTTGGTGGAGCCCATTCTATATGGAGAAGATACCTTGCCCAGCCTAGACACAGGGGTGTAGGGGGTGGAGAGGTGCCTTGGTCCTGTCTCAAGGAGATGATGGAACAGACTTAGTAGACTTCCTAGGGGAGGCCTTACCCTCCCCAAGGAGAGAAGGGAGGTGTGTGTAGTGGGAGTGGGGGGGGCCAGGAGGGGAGGAGGAAGGGGGAACTGGGATTGGAGTGTAAAAAAGAAATTAATAAAACATACTTTTAAAAAAGTATTTATTGGGGCCGGAGTGATGGCCCAATGGTTAAGAGCGCTGGCTGCTCTTCCAGAGGTCCTGAGTTCAATTCCCAGCAACCATATAGTGGCTCACAACCATCTGTAATGAGATCTGGTGCCCTCTTCTGGTCTGTAGTCGTACATGGAGGCAGAACACTGTATACTCAATAAATAAATCTTTTAAAAAGTTTTAAAAGAAGTTATTATTTATTTATGTGTAGGTCTTTGTGGATGGATGCATTCATATGTGGGCACCTTTGCTGAATCTCCAGAGCTGAAGTTACAGGCAGTATTGAGCATATAGATCCTGGGAATTGAATGAACTCCAGGCCTCTGAAAGAGCAGCAAGTGCTTTTAACCGCTGAACCATTTCTCTCCAGACCACAAGCTATAAATATACATATATATTTAAAGCAGCAATACACTCAGCACACCTGGACTACACACTTCAAAGTGTTAAACTGGTAAACTTCGTTACTTATTTTATCACATATACAGGCTCCTCCCCATACCCACCCCTAAGTTTTACAGCCTAGCTGCTACAAACACCAGAGGCACTACAATTCTTACCTCACAGGGATGCTATTTGTATAAGTATCACAGGGAGGAAGGGAGGGCTTGGTCAGTGGCTGAGGTGCACGTGTAGCTAAGAAAAGGAAGACAGACAGCTTTGTCGTGGTGTGTGGAGACTATTTGCTGTACGGGGACAGATAGCAAGAACCACTAGGAAAGGCCTGGGTTCAAAGTTTTACTCTACAATGGACCTGCTGTGGTACAAGCAAGCTCCCTAGCTCCTCATTCTGGTTCCCTGGTCATACAGAAGGTCAAATAACTCTGACTCCAGGCAAAGGTAGATTCCCAGGCTAGGGAAGGGGCAGATGTTGGGGACTGTCCTGGCTCCCTGTAGAGGACCTTAGGGAGTATACCAGGATGGCTCTTTAGCACTGGCTGTCCCTGTCACCCTTTCATGCAGATAGGGAAGCAGATAGGAAGATCCCAACTGTCAAAATTGGGCCCCGAGGTGGTAGAGGCACAGATAGAGTTCTTAGAGCTCTCTTCCCCAGGCTGGCCAAAGGTTCCAGCTACCTGCCCGCAGCTCCCAGTGGGCACTTTCTGCCAAGGCAAGTGTGTGATTTATTGGCTAAAGCCTTGGCTATTGTACCTGCTGTATCTACGGACTGTGGATACAACCTTGGCCTTGACGGTCTGGCAGGACAAGGAGACAGAGGTGTCTGGAATGGTGGGTTCTGCAAGAATTCCAAATACTTCCTGAGAACAGACAGGCAGTTCATCTCAGGAGGCTCCATGTCCCCCAAGAAAAGTAAGGCTGTGGTTTGATATGGGGGACTCTGGCTTGGTAAAAGCAGGGGGGTCAGAGAAACCAGGGGAAAGGGCTCCAGGCTGGAGAAGGGGCAAGCAGAGGCTCCTCGCCTTCTGAATACTTCTCTCCCTCTTCTGTAGAATGGGACAAACATCAGTGCCTCCCAAGGAGTGCAGAGGTGGCTCTCAGAGGGACGGACCCGTTTGCTATGATGGCTTACAACATTCCTGATGCCTCTGCCTCTTCTGCAGGGAAAGAATCCATGAGTCTTTGGGTCAGGACCGGGTGTATGAGTGAAGTAGCCACAGGATGCCCACATTAAAAGTGAGTAAGCTTTGGATATGAAAGAGGGCAGTTCTGGCCTGTGCCCTACTACAAACACATAAGTTAGCAAACCCAGGTGGTGGTGGCCCTTGTTGCCACCCTGTACACAGTGCCTCATTCATCACACCCCCTACCAGGAGAGGAAAGGACAAACCCCTGGGAAGGAGCCTGAGTTCCCAAACCTGCACACTATTACCTTACAGGAGAGCTGCCTCACCCCAAGGCTCTTTCCACTGAGCCGAGTGAGACCTATGACATGGGCGGCTTTGCTAGTCCCCAGCAAGCTCAGCAGCCATTCAGCCTTCACCTGGGGAGCCTGTGACTTCTCACCACAGCCAATAAAACTGGGCTGGTCCTTCCAAATGCAGCCAGCATCTACCGTCTTTTCAGGCACCTCTCTGTCACCCTGCCTGAGGCGGCTCTCGCAGATCTATCACCATCCTTCTTCCTTGTACTTGATCAGAGTCGACTCTTAACCCAGCAACCACGGGGACCCTGTTAGCTCAGACATCTCCCAAATGCCCACTCTTGGGTGGCTTCTAGCTCAAGCAGAATGAAGGCCAAAGTCCCCACTATGGCTCACAGCACACACACACCCTTCTGTCTTTTCCCCTCTGAACTCACCACATCAGCCACATTGGTCCCTTGCTATCCCCTGACACATCAACCTTGCTCCACTCCAGGACTCTGGCACAGCTGTCCCCTTACTCCATTCTGGTTTCTATGGAGACATCTCTGGAGAGAGACCTTTCCTAAGCCCCCTATTTAAGTTCCATCCTCTTTCCTTTGCTTTTTTTCTTGGTCACAGCACTTGCTGTCCTAACAGTTCTTTTCTGTTTCCTGCCATCTTCTCCGCGGGAACACTGGGGAGTCCCACACCTTGCCCAGTTTCATGCCCAGAGAAGCACACCAGGAAATTCCTTCCTCCCGCTTCCTTCCATGGGCTTCTTTCCCCGACATGTGACGGGATGCACAGATCACTCATGACCGGCCCTCAAAGCAACCTTCCTAAAACTGGATCTTGCCATCTGACATTCTGCCCTGCTCAGAGCTCAGGCAGCCCTTGACTAACAAGGGAACTCATTTCCCAGACACCTGTAGGCAGGGTGGCTGCCCAATGGCAAAGGAGGAAAAGGCCCTGGGGAAGTTAACTCCCTTGGACAAGGAACATTAAGAGGGAGGAAGGGCTCACACTTTTCTCTAGACATGGGGTTTATAATAACTGACCCCATATGACTGTGGGCTGCTCCCAAACACAGCACAGCAGGCTACCACTTCCTCATTCCAGAAAAGCCTCCTCTGCTGCCTGGCAGAGAACTCTTGCCCTTCAGAGATGAGTTCAGATGTCACCTCCTAGGCAAAGATCTCCTGTAGCATCTAGGTTCTTCTGACCTCAGGACTCCAGGTCAGCACCACCCCTACCTTGTAGCTAGACCTGAACTTTGGCTGCCCGGCTCACAGTGGCAAGCTACAGGCTATCTATTAAGTAAGCTGCTCTATGGATGTATGAGGTCTGCCTAAAACTGCAGAGGGAGCAAGTCTGGACCTGTAATCAAAAGCCCAAAGTTACTCCTTTGGGCTTCGTATCACTGACCAAGGCCCTGAGTCTCATCCATTTCCTTCTCTGTAAAATGGAGATCAAAGGATAAGCCCCCCCCCTTTTTTTTTTTCTCTAAAGACAGGGTTTCTCTGTGTAACCCTGGCTGTCCTGGAATTCTCTCTGTAGACCAGGCTGGCGTCAAACTCACAGAGCTGTTTCACAGAGAAACCCTATCTTGAAAAACCAAAACAAATAAATAAATAAATTTAATTAATAAAAAATTAGTGACAGCTCCCCCTACTATTTACTACACACAATGCAAGGCCCTGGGAGAGGCACAGCAACAGAGCGCCGGTGCCCAAATTAAAGGTCCACCTGGCTAATGGTCAGGAGGACTCTGCCTCGGGAAGCTTATCAGGAATGGCACCCTTGTTTGGTGACTCCTGCCCTCAGTCTAGGAACAAGTGACCACACAACCACAGAGGGCTAGGGAGGTTCCCTGGCCCTGGGGAAGTGGACATTTAAGGCAACAGGGCCAAACGGCAGCACTGAGCTACATGACTGCAAAGCCAAAGAGGATCGATCTCGTTTCCCCTTCCCTTCGGGGCTAGTAGGAAGAAGCGCCAGGCTAGCACAGGAACAGCCACTCCTTCCTAGACTCGGTTTCTGACCATGAACTACTGGGACTGGAAAGCCCAACCACATGTCAGGTTTGCTCATCACTCTTCCCCCAGTCCTGCCCTGCCAGAGTGCCCCTAGCTCAGTGACTCTGTGACCTCTGGCCCTCTGGGGCTGGTGAGTCAGGCTCCACCCGTCCTTTAGCGATATTGGGTAAAAACTGAGGCTGAAGAAGTCAAGTTCCCAAAGTCAGTTTGGAAGGGCCCAGTGTTTTGAATAGTTGTGAGCTTTCTCAAAAACAGGCTCCTCCCAGGCCCAGCTCCCACCAGACAAAGGCCTACATTTGCCTCACTCCAGCCAGAAAACTTTGAGAGGGACACAGAGCTGACAAAATGCCATGCTCTCCATTGTCCTCTGTCCCACTGAAGTGCCAGCTGCTCTCTTGGATGCAGGGACAGAGGTAGTGCCTGGGGCGTATTAGAGTCTTTAAATCTCTACTGAGTGATCTTGAACCAACCTCCCCCAAGGGCTCAGCGACTTCATCGGTAGAACAGAGGCATCAAGCACTCCCTTTCAGTGGAATAGCATGAGATCCTGCAGTCCTCCAGTGGACCTGGGCGTGTGAGAGCTCAGCTAACAGCGGAACACAGGAGAGCTGCCGTCTGGCAGGCACAGGCTTAGTCTATCTCTCAGGGTCACCAGGTCTCATGAGGAAGACTGACAGAGAAATCCATGCTGGCCTGATGTGATGAGTATTTTCGGAAAATGAATGAACAAGGGCCCATGTCTCCCAGAGAAGGAAGCAGTAAGAGGTGGGGGAAGCCACAGGGAGGAGGGACTACCTGAGACCTAGAAGAAGCCGCCTCAGGTGGGGAGGGGGGATGGGCATCCCCAAGGCAAAGGTGCAACAGAGGTGGAGGGTGCCCATTGGTCAAGAGCACTCGTTCTTGCAGAGGACTCCACTCAGGTTTGCTCTTAGCACCCACAGCTGTCCCTTAACTCCAACACCTCTTCTGACCTCTGACACATTATGTGGTGTCCAGACATACATGCAAACAAGACACTCATACATGTAAAGCAAAATTTTAAAAATCTTTTAAAAAGGGGGGAGGGAGAAAAGCTGGGTGTGGCTGTTCACTCCTTCAAAGGCAGGTGATCTGAGTTATCTCTGAGTTCAAGGCCAGCGTGGTTTACAGAGCAGTCATAGGACAGCCAGGGCTGTATATAGAGAAACTTGTTTCGGAAAAATAAAACAAAACCAAAAGATTCTGAAAATAAGTAATAAGGCAACAACAAAGGCCAGACATTGGTCAAAGGCAGGACCTGGCCTAAACACATTCAAAATGACCCAAACCACCAACCTTTTAGACACCCCCAGGGTATCATCCCTTCCTACACCTAAGTCAAGGAGACATTTCCTAACAGCCCATCATGGAGAGGATCCACTGCACAAGGAGGACCCAGGTCTCCTTTCTCTGAGAGTCCCCTATGGTCTCTATGCCCCTTCTCTGACTCCCCTAAGGCCTCTGCTCTACTAAACTCACCCTCTGCTTTGCAGCCTCTCACTAATTGTCATCACATTTGAAAAGCAGCATCCTACCTTTTTCTCCTCGGGTTTTCAGAGCTCTCTGTATAGTCCTCTGGACAGAATGAATGCTTACCATGTAGTACGTACCCACTCTCTTCCTGAGCAGACTGAATCAGATCTGCTCGGGCATTTTGTTTTCTTCAGTGATAGAACTGGAGCCCAGGGTCTCATGCACACTGGGCAAATATTCTACTACTGAACCACATCTCCAGCTAACTCTGACCCCCTACCCACCACTCCCAGCACCTTTTATAAATTTATTTATTTAGCAGTGCTGGAAATCAAACAAAAGCCTGGGTCCTTTTCACCCCTGCATATTTACTCAGTAAATCCAGAACTTTCCAGTCTAAGACTTCCATTTAGCACCAAGGGACAGAATGAGAAGTAGCCACATCAATCATTCTCAAGCACTTTGTGAAATTAAAAGTCATAACCAGTGAACTATAGTGTTCCTATATAAGTATTGTTAATTAGTGTGGGCTTACTGGGCACTCATAGGTCTGGTGGTTTTATGTTTTATGCATATACTACGTCATTTAACCTCACAACTCTACAAGGTAGACACATTAGTATCTCCATTTTCCCAAACTGAGGTACTGACTTCATCAAGGTCTCAAAACAATAGCAGAACCCAAGTAGTCTGGTGCAGGGGTCTATATCCTCAGCCATAATGCTAAGGGTGTTCAGAGAACACAAGAGGGGCCTCCAACTCTTGGGGTGGAGGTAGCTGGTGTGAAGATGATGCTGTCTAAGCAGAGCACTGAAGGACAATGTAGAAGGAAGCCCAGCAAATCAGAGAGGAGAGAGGTAGCAACGTGTGTTATGGCATGGAGGCAAGCAGAACCCTTTGTGAATGAGGCGCATCCTACAGAACCATATTGTTGAGATTTACAGTGGTCAACATGATCATAGAACACCCCCCTAAATTGTCCTAGGGGTTCAGTCTTACCCCACAGGCAATGGGAAGCAAGCAAAGGGCCATAGGGAAGGAAATGACACAATCAGACTTGTGATCTAAAATTTGCAAGAGCTAGTGTTTGGAGACTGGGCTACAAGCAGTTAGGACCACAAGCTAATGGGACTGATGAGAAATTGTCAACAACAGTGGTAACAGAGAAGGCTCAGGAAATCAGCTGTACTGACTGACACCTCTGAGCAAACTGAGGGTAAAGGATGTAAGGCAATTCCGGAGTTTTTCTTTGGGATACGACAAAAGTAGAAGAATGAATTTACAGAGAAAAGGTCACTCGTGTTTGAAAGATGCAAGCGCCATCTGAAGTGGAAGTATCTAAAGGCAGCTTGACAGACCGGCATTTGGAGATCCTGGAAAGGGATGTGCTGGCATCGTCAATCTGGATAATGGGTGAAGGTGGACCTGAAGCTACAACAGTGGATGAGGACATCCAAGACCAGTGCACAGACAGGAGGGCTGGGCCAGAGATAATGTAAAGCAGCACTTCTGATCTCTTGTCAGAGAGGTAGGAAGAAAAAAAAATCAGGAAATCCAGGAGAGTCAAAGAGTGGGAGCATATCAGGAAAGAGCCAATGGTAATAGACACTTCTGAGCAATCAAGAAAAGTTTAAAGGACCTTTCTGACATCACTAGGAAGTTATTCGTGGATGTGTCCAACCGAAATTGGAGAAAAACAGAGGATGGCAGACATGCAGACTATTGAAAAGTATGTTTTCTCCTTCTGATTCTGACCCCTTCAACACCCAACCGTCGCCCCATAATACTCAGATACCAACCCCTCGCCTCTCCCCTTGCTAAAGAGGAATGCTTAGGAAAGCGAACACAGATGCCTCCCAGGCCCCCTAGGATGGGTGAGGACGAAACACCCACTCCCCAACCCCGCGCGCAGCAGCAGCGAGCAGAGAGGAAGGGGGCGGAACCCGGAGCGTGAGAGGCGTGGGAAGGTCGGACCGAACCAAAGACGGACACCGGGCAGGGAAGCAGATTCGGTTGTCTTGGGACAGCTCTCATACCATCGCCTGACCCCAGGGACCGCAGCAGGACCCACCTGCTTCATGTCACCACGGCCCCCACTCCTCCGGTCTCAGCTGCAGTGCCGCTCCGAGGCCCAGGCAACTCCTCAGAGCGGAAGGAGATCTCCCAGCGGCGCAACTTCCGCCGCTGAGCCCGCCCCCAAAAAGCAACCCGGGAATCGTGTGCACCTGCAGCTCCGCCCCAGTCGCGCCCCTCTCTACCCGGAGCCTCAGAGACTAGAGCCGGAAGTCGGGTGGCAGATTGGCTATAAGAGCATTCGGGAACGCCAAGCAGCTCTAGGGTGTCGTGGATTATTGGACCACAGGCCCGGAGTAAAGGGGAACTGCACGAGGGGCGATCTGTAGGTGCAGACACCTTGGAGAAATATATTTTTGGTTTTTGAGACAGTGTCTCAGGTTGGCCTCGAACTCAGAATCCTCTTTCAACCTTCCAAGTGCTGGGATTACAGAAGTGCACCACCTCGTCCGTCAGAAAGGACTTCTGTTCTTCCTCAGTTTTTAGCCATCTCCTTCAGGAGCTAGTATGTCTCTCATGCTTAATGCCTATTATATGCAGGAAAAGCTCCTGGGGAGGACTGGACATCAGGGTCAAAATCCTGACCCTTGAATAACCACCATTTTCCCTGCCGGGACACGCTATTACTTCCCGGTCTGGTCTCTCCTCCCTCCCCTGAAAGAGGAGTCTCAGGACAATTATTTACAAAGGTTTATTACAGCATAGGAGGAGTTCAGGCCTGGAGTCAGGGAAGAGGGAAGAGAGCCAAGCAGCTGGAGGAAAAAGAGAACCAAGCTGCCCCCACGGTGTGGCCCCTCTAAGGACATATACTAAGTGGGTTTCCTGGCACCAAAGCACAAATGAAACACAAGCAGCGTCTGCCAGTCCGACTTGCAGGCACCCAGCAGGAATGGGACAACAGGGGAAGACATCCAAAATGCTGAGGCTGTGGAAACAAACTCCCGAGACATGGACCCCGGTAGAAGTCTGTGAGGAGTTGGGAACTCAAAGCCCCCCATAGAACGAAGGGATGGAGGAGACTTCAGGGCACTTGGCAGGCTCTCGGTACTCCTTTCCCCAGATCTTAGGGTCCTGCCCTGTGGGTCTCCTGCACCCAGGGGAGTGAATCTGGAGAGGAGAATTGTGAAGGGCGAATGTTTGTTTCTGGCCTTCTGAGTTTTCCAGTGTGGGCTCTCTCTCACCTCCCCCCTCCCACCGGGTAAGTAGAAGAAGGACTGGCAGGGAGAGGCATCGGGACTCTGGGCTTCAGCCAAAGCAAACATAGATCAGCCTTAGTCTTCAAGAAGCCAGAAGCTGCAGCCCTAGCGGGTGAAAGAAAGGGTACAAAGTAGGGTGGGGACAGAGTGGGTTTCCTCCTGGAGATGGCGACCCAGAGCTTATGTGCCAGGCTCAGGAGGGGTAGGGCGCTGAGGCTCCTCCCCCGGATCTGAAAGACAAGTAGAGAAGGCTCAAGGCCTGGCTTGGTCAGCGAGGTTTCCATCCACCTCCCTACCCCACACTACAAAGCTCACCACTTAGTGCTGCTCTGTCTTCCGCTTGGTCCTCAGAGTTCCCATCTTTCTGGGGCTCATCCAGAGGAGGCGGGCGCTCCCAGGGCCCCTCCAGACCCTTGCCACAAGTTAGCTTCTGCCCCACTGGAAAAGAGAGCATACAAACACAGGCTGTTTGTCCATCTGCTGCTCTGCAGCACGAGCGATTTCTGATGGCTTGAGGCCAAGCTTCCACGCACAATGGGTGGGACACTGGATGGGACTAGTCTCCCTATGACTGGCCATGTGACTTAGCTCATGGGTACTTTTCTGAGGGAAATATTATGTAAGAAGGTAGGTGTAGATTACCTTAGACTAGATTATACCTACTGGGAAGCTGGGTGCAGAGGCTTATGCCAGTAATGACCAAAGTCAGGCTGAGGCAGGAGGATTACTTTGAGTTCAAGGTCAGGCTGAGATATATAGTTAAGATTCAGGCCAACCTTGATTTTAGAGCAAAACCCTACCGAAAACAAACAGACCAAACAAACAAAGAAAAGCCAACCAGTGCTGGAAGTTGATGTTGCTCCTTGGTGATCCAGTCATGTGACCCAGGGTCTTCTTCCCCTTCCTGAGGGAGCATCTCTCATCTATTTTCCACCTGTTCTGGGAGGGTCTCATAGGGAGGCTCCCTCAGCCCTTGCAGTCCATTCACACCCTCACAGCCAGAGATGCAGAGAGGAAACTCAAATCATCAAATCATCTTGTCTGGGCCCAAGTGCCGACCACTTTAAGTCAGAGACTGCTTGTCATTCCCATTAAAAAAAAAAAAAAAAATGGGTTCAAGCCAAGCACTGGTGGTGGTGCACACCTTTAATCCCAGCACTTGGGAGGCAGAGGCAGGCAGATCTCTGTGAGTTCGAGGCCAGCTTGGTCTACAGGGTGAGTTCCAGGACAGCCAGAGCTACACAAAAAAACCCTGTCTCAAAAAACAAAAACAAAAACAAAACAACAACAAAAAAGGGGGCGGGCGGCTGGAGAGATGACTCAGAGATTAAAAGCATTACTGCTCTTCCAGAGGCCCTGAGTTCAATTCCCAACAACCACATGGTGGCTCCCAACCATCTGTAATGAGATTTGGTGCCCGCTTCTGACATGCAGGCAGACCAGTATATACATAATAAATAAATAAATCTTTAAAAAAATAAAACAAACAAACAGGCTGGAGAGATGGCCCAATGCTTAAGAGCACTGACTATTCTTCCAAAGGACCCTGGTTCAATTCCCAGCACCCACAAGACAGTTCACAACTGTCTGTAACTTCAGTCTAGGGGACCTAACACCCATGACAAAACACCAATGCACATAAAATAAAAATAAATAAATTAAAAACAAAAAAAGGGAGGAGGGTGTCTGAAAAGTTTAATGTTTGCCCCAGGCGAGATGCAGCATAGCCTTCTGTGGCCAGGCGTGGACGCTACAACCATAGGAGGGATGAGGTCTTTCTGCAACCATAGGAGGGATGAGGTCTTTCTGCCCAATTTATCTGCATGCCTGTATCTTCTGTGGGTTTTCTGGCTCTGCAGCCTTCTTTGTAGAGACTGGGGCCTTATCTCTAGAGTAGGGGTGTGGACTAGATTGGTTCTTAAATACTTGATTCAACATCTGGACACTAGAGGGCACTCTCCCACCCCATCCTAGGAAGGAAAAAGACCATCTCAAAAAGGGAGCAAATCAGCCAGCCTCCAAAGCACAACATGGGATTCAGAAGTGCAGGAAAGGGAATGCTGGACTCTCTTCATCCCTGAACCTTCTTAACGATTCGCTACCATGGATAGGAAGTTCTTTTTTGCAGTCTAGCTTCAAGTGTCCTGTACCGAGCCTTAATTTCTAAGAGATGAACAGTGGGGAAAACCTAATCAGGTGAAGGTTTAACCAAGGCTAGATGATGCCAGGCCTCCAAAAGTGGCCCTAGAAGGACATCGAAGGATATTTCTGGAAGAGCCATGCCTGACCCAGGGCAACAGAAACCACAGACCGGCTGCAGCCCCTTCAGCTTACCAGTTCCCCTGCTGCCTTTCAGGACTTCCGCCTGGCTGTCTTCCTCTTCGTCCTCCTCTTCATCCTCATCCTCATCTTCTTCATCATCCTCTCTTGGGTACCCCAGCTCCCGAAGTTCCCCTAACTCATCCTCCTCTTCTGACGCCTGGTTCTCGCCCAAGTTGCTGATGGTCTGCAGGTGGGACTCTGCAATGCGCTGCACAGCTGGCAGAGGGGACCCAGAGAGGCCAGGGTCAGCCAAGCTGCAGGAGCAGCCCACGCACACAACTGAGGTAGAAGCGATGCCCAAGGGGAACACGTTCAAGGGTAAAGGGCCCCAGTTCACCCCACTGTGGGAGAGACCATTCGAGCAAGATGGGAGCAACAGGGGGTACATGGGATCTTACTGGCTCTTAAAACTGTTCCAAGATACAGCCCCCACCCCCACCCTGCCCAAGACTGGCGCCAGAAAATTCCCCTGCACCACAGGGCTCCTGGCTGGGCAAGACCAGGCCGGCACAGCAACAGCTTAACATTCTCTGACCAGGGAGTTTTATAGCCAGGTGGCCAGCACTGGAGACTGTCTACCAGTGCTAACCCCTGGTATCACACCTATGGGCCAGAGGCATTTTCCCTGTCACTGGAAGATCCACTTTGCTGTGTTCCCCTGCCCAATACTGCCCAACATTCGATACCAAACTGCACCTCTCCCCCAGGCTTCCAATGCAGGACTGATCCTGAGCCTGAAGCCACAGCCCTGAGTGGCCAGTAAAGCCCTTGCTGGGCAAACAGACCATTCAGATGCAGCCCTCACTGTCTTGACCCATATCCCTAATCTCCCAGCTCCCCCTGCGGTGACCCAGAAAGCAGCAACACCCCCCCACCACCACCACCACGAAGACCAGCTCAGATACAACCTAGGGAAGGAACAGTGTGGGTGGCTTCCCAAAGATGGAAAGTGTGGGGGGGGGGGAAGAAAGGGATGAGCTGGGGGTTCTGGGGAATGGCAAGGCTTGAAGAAACATTGTTAGGTTAAGACTGGGATGAAGGGACTGGGGGTGGAGATCAGTTGGTAGACTGCCTGGTAGAGCCCCATAAGGAAGAGGCAGGAGGATCAGAAGTTCAAATGTATCCTCAGCTACATAGTGAGGTCTAATCTAGCCTGGGCTACATAAACAACCCCCCTCATACAAAACAAAACAAAAGGCTAGAGCAGGGTCAGCAAGGGACCAGGGGCTACCTGGGTTTTAGAGTAGTTGAGACACTAAGTTCGCAGCCCCAGCCTAGACTCTTTGGAGAGGTCAATGCTCCTTGCCTTCTTAATCCAACAGAGGTCCCTCCCCTTAGCAGCCCAGGGGGTAGGCTGGAAACCTCTGGTGCAGGAGCAGGGCCCGGTACTCCTGCCAACTCAGGGACAGGCACAGAGGGCTCATTGTGTGTGCCCAATGCCCCGCCCTGCCCCCAGCTCCAAATCTACCTCTTCCCAATGGCTGTGGACAAGCTACTCAGGCAATAAAATCGCAATAAATTGCCCTGCCCAGCCTTGGGGAACCAGCAAAGTTTCACCTTGATCCAACTGAGAGAGCCCTGACCTAGGAACACCCTTTAAACCCCCTCCCCCCTGTTCCCCTGAGGCTTAGTGCTATTCACCCTTCAAGGAGGACTCTTGAATCCTGCCCTACAAAACCCAAACTCTGCCAGACACTTGCCCTTGCCCAGAAAGGGCTTAGCTGGCCAAACAGAACCACCTTGGTGCAGAACGGCCTCTGGGCTGGGGGGAGGAGGTGGCAGGCGGGTAGTCAGGGGAGAGCTGATGCTAGGTGTTTGCAGCACCCTCGCAGATGTCCTTGAGCTCCTGTTTGCCTTCCTCAGTCTCTCATGCCTCACCTGGCCTTCTAGAGTCTATGCTTTCCTTACCACACTGTCTCCTTCTCTTACCTCTCCATGTCTGGAAACCTAACCCCACCCCACCCCAAGTCTTCCTTTTCAAGACTGTAGAACCCCAGTACAGCCCTCTCCTGATTCCTTTATACAGCCCTGTCTCCCAGAAGCAGGGGCGGGTACCTCTTTGGTCATCTTTTGGTACACAAGAAACTTCCCAGCCACGGGTTAGTGATGGGACATACCTTTAATCCCAGCACTCGGGAGGCAAAGGCAGGTGGATCTCTGTGAGTTCAAGTTGAGTACCAGGACAGCCAGGGCGGTTACACAAAGAAACACTGTCTTGAAAAACCAAAAAGAACAAGAGAAAAAGAAAGAAATTTCATGGCCCCAAACCCCTACCTCAGCACACTCCCAAAGTACCTAGCCAAAACCAAGGAGCCCTGAACGGGGGTCTGGGGCTCGGCATTAGTGTGTGAGACCTTGGCTTCCATCCCCAGCACCTCCTCACAAGCCACAGGGAGGGGGGGTGTTTCCTCCTCACATCCACCCAGCCTAGAGTGGAGACAGAGCCTCTTGCTGTATCCTAAGTTAGCCTCAAACTCACTGAGCATAGCCTTGAACTTGTGGTCCTCCAAGCTCTACCTCCTGAGCGGCAGGCAGGCTTACAGGCATGTATGTAGGTGATCGAATCCCGGGCACTCTCCTCCCCAGTCTCAAGGCCAGGCTCTTGTTGTGCCCTGTCTTGGAAATGTGCCACTTGTCTTCATGGCTGCTCTAAGTCCTTCTACAAGTCCCTACAGGAAGTCCTTTCCCACTGCCTCTAGCAGCAGCTTCCGCCCTCCATTTTCCTGTCCCAGGAGAAGCAGCACACCTGTACTATTCTCCTGGCCTCCGGCCTCTCTCCTCTGTCCCCAGTCTGCAGGCAGGCGGGCAGTCAGGTACACCTGTTGACCTTGGCTGGTTCTAGGAAGCCATATTAAACCCATCTACCCCCTCTGAGGAGAGAGAAGGGCCAGGCCAGGCAGGAAAGCTTCCTGGGGGGGGGGGTGACAGTCACTGTCACCTAGTTAGAAAGAGGCCCTTGGCACACTCATTTGCACCTGCTCCTCTTTCAGGTGCATCTCCCACAGCTCCCTGGCTGGAAACCAAGTCTCCAGCTGTCCCGAAAAATCCCAATTCACACCTCGCAGCCCTTTGCACACCTCTTTCTTCTGCCTGTCTTTTCTGGTCTATTGATTCCATGAGTCTCACCCTTGTCCCTTCAGCAAACCCTCCCTGACCCTTAGAGCACGGATCTGGGGCCCAGGGAAGAAATCATTCATTTTTCATTTCTTTATGAGACATGGTCTTGCCTGTGCGGCCCAGGGTGACCTCATCCATAGCAATTTTCCTGCCTCTGCCTCCTAAGTGCAAGGATGACAAATATGAGCCACCAAGCATGCTGGGAGGTGGGTTTTTTTTTTTTTTTTTTTTTTTTTTTTTTTTTTTGTGTGCTCATTTATTTATTTATTTATTTATGGTTTTTTGACACAAGTTTGCTCTGTGTAGCCTTGGCTGTCCTAGAACTCACTCTGTAGATCAGGGTGGCCTTGAACTCACAGAGGTCCACCAGCTTCTACCTCCCAAATGCTGGGATTAAAGGCATGTGCCACCATTGTCCGGCTATTTTAATTTTCTGAGACAGGGTCTTACTGTGCAACTCTAGCTGGCCTGATACTCTCTCTATAAACCAGGTTTGCCTTGAACTCACAGAAACCTGTCTGCCTCTCTGTCTCCAAAATGCTGAGGTTACAGACCTCTGTGCCACCACACTGCCGGTTTTGTTGTTGTTGTTTTGTTTAGTTTCAAATCAGTATTTGGGTTATAACCCAGGGCTCTGTGCATGTCAATCAAGTACTCTGCCACCGAGCTACTCCGTGAGCCCCCAAATCTTCCTCATCTTATTTTTCCCAGTGCCCACCAGTGAGACCTGGCAAATATGGCAGCAATGATACCCTTTGATGGAGGCAGAAAAGCAGTCAAGGGGATGTCCAGGGTGCAGACCTGCACTTGGGAGTGTAGCTGGAGGGGAAGCAGGGGGTGAGCATGGCCCAGCAGATACACCTCCAGCATCTCTCACTCCAACGCTTGTCACCCTGTGGGGCTGGCCAGTCCTCCCCTTGGCCCCCTTCAACCTACTGTTAAGACAACTGCTGTCCTCTCTCTGCCTCTGGGAGCCTAAGAAAGAATAAGTCTCCCAAGCCAGGCAGTGATCTGGTGGCAGTCCTTCCCAGTGACCCAGTGACCAGGACACCAGCTTACATTTCCTCTTCCTCCCCCATATCAGCCTAGCTGCAAGGCTCCAGGAGACCACAAGACAAATGGAGGGCTGGGGTTAGTACCTTTCAGTGACGGGGGAGTGTAGGCACAGGGATTGGGTCTCTTCGACTTCGGGTGGTGGCCCTCTCCAGAGGTTCTCTACAGGGAAGAGGAAGATGAAATAGGTTCCTGAGGCACAGGGACCCTTTCCAGTGGCACAACTCTTGACAGCCGATCGAGCATGGGTCACCTAGGCCAAGCCCTGTCCCCATTAGCAGAGGAACCTTCTGTCATGGACGCAGCACCACTCAGAGAGAGGGTGACACTCAGAACAGGCTCTTTCCAGGGAAATGCCATTAATATAATGTGTCCTGTGGTGGCCTGGGTTTTGGGTTGGCTCAGCAGGCATCACTCTACCCCAGAGGGTCCAGCTAAGTGTCCTTCCACCTGCCCCAGGAAACTCACCTGGTGTGGGGACGCCTCCTCCTCTGAGAGGTCACCAGGCATACACCAACCACGACAGAGGAGGAAGAGAGAAAGAATCAGGTCACTTTTCCCAAAGCCTCAGTCTTTGGGAAAGCAGAAGTGTGCCCTTCCCTCCTGGGGCCAACAGGTGCCAAGATACTAAACCAAGCCAGCAGAGTTAGCCTTCCAGGTCTCTAGTCTCCAGCCTGTCCCCCTTCATGGGGCCCCCAGAGAGGCACCAGCACTGAGGTAGAGAGCAGGGAATCGACCCTACCTGGAGAAGGATGCTCTGAGAGCCGGAACAGCATAGCAGGGGTTGGTCTCCGGCGCCGGATCTAGGGAGATGGAGGAAGGGAGGACAGGAGAAACGCATATAGGTTTCCATACCATCACCCTGAGCCAGCTGGAAGTGAGGCTTTGGAGACCTCGGGGAGCCTATGGATCAAAGGCAGCTAGAGTTCACTCAACTCATTCACTCCCTGTATTTTACAGGGACGAAAAGTCCCAGGTATGGAGTCATTCAGCAACATGTTCAAGGTCACACAGCATGCTGGGTTCAAAAGACCAGAAAAATCACCCACTGACTGCTAGTCCAGGTGGTCCTAAACCACAGCTACCACAGAACCTTCTCTAGAAGCCTCCACCTTAAGCACCCTAAAGGAGGTACCTATGGCTCTATCCTCCACAGGTCAGTTTAAAGGCTCCAGCTGTAGGAGTCTGAGCCCTGTACTGCAGTCACCTGCATCCTTACCTGAGCCCCAGACCCCCAGCAATCTGCTGGGTCTCTGGAGGTTGGAGCCTGGGCCCCTGGCACAGTCTTTTTCAAGCTGTGGGATTATTCACCCAGTTCTCATGGAAAAAAAAATGTCAAATTGTTCTCCTTGCCCACCCTGAGCTTGGCAATCAGACCAACTGTCAGTTAATTAGGTCCCCTTTGAGCTCCAGGGAAATGCAGGAAGGACTAGGTAATTGAAGTTGAAGCAGTTGTTGCTGCCAAAAGCTACTTAGGTCCAAGCTTCAGCCCACCCCGACCAAATACTCCAAAAACGGGTTTGCCCAATTCTCAATGCCCTCTTCAGAGCCAGCAGCATCTCAGCAACAAGTGTCCTTGCTAGGTCGTGGAGTACAGACCTCCAACCTCCAAAGAAGCCATGGCCGTTCAGCTCCCTGGGGTTGTGGCTCTAGGTCCTGACAGCATAAAGTAATCAGAACAAGGTTCTGGGGACTCCAGACCAGGCCTATAGGGCGAAAGTGTGGTCATCTAGACCAAGAAGTTGAAATGACAGCCTCGGACGTCTGAGCTGTGTGCATCCCTGGGGGTGCCAGCATGGTGACTTGGTCCTCGTGGGAAAAAGACTAGCCTAGCGGGGCTATGTAAGGGCCAAAAGGGCAGTTCCGCGTGCGCACTGTCTCCGGAAGCCCACTGCCAGAATTCTCCCGCCCAAGATCGGCTCGGAGGTCGGGGGTGGGGGGGCTGTTGCTAGGAGTCACCAGCGAACTTCCCGCCTGCGGGGTGCGCGGCTGCAACCCAGGCAGGGTCCAGCAGGAGAACAGCTGGGCTGCGCGGGGGATGCGTGCTGAGGGCGCTACGCGGATGGGGCGTAGCCCTCTTACCATCTCCACCTGGCGGGGGTCGAGCTGACTGGGGGGCGCGGGAACAGAGAATTGGATCTTCTTGCGGTCCTTGGGGTCCATGGCGGGCTGCGCGCGCCTGGGGTGTTGGGCTGATATCTGCTCCACTGTCCGGAGCTATGGGTGGCGCGTGCTGCGCGGAGGAGGAGCGCTGTCCCCGTACCTAGGAAAATCCCACGACCCGCGAAGGGAGCGCTCTAGGACCGGGAGGGCAGGACCGCGGGACGAGCCTAAAGCGCCCGGCTCGGCGTCCCCTTCCCCGGGCTCGAGGTCCCCTCGCCTTGGCTGCGCGCTACCTGGCTGGGGCGCGGGGCTCCGGCTGCCGGCCTGCGCTCTCTGAGAGTCTCGGTGGACTGCCCTCGAGGCTTCTGTCTACCCTTCCTCTGCCTTTCTTCTTTTCCGTTCCTCTGCCTCTGCTGGCTGCACCCTACAGGTCCCTACCCTGGGGTCCCAGACCGTCCCCTCCGCCAGGGACTGGCGCCCAGGCGCTGGGAGGGAGGGCTTAGGGGAAAGCGACCAATGAGCATCGAGAAGCGTGTTCTCCGGGGGATGGGAGGAGGGTGCGGAGTGCGAGCCGGGGCTGGGGAGCGGCCTGGGGGCCCCCTGCCGTCTCCCCAGAACTCGGCGTTGCATTATTGATGGAGTCCAGCCGCGAGGCTAAGGGGAGGGGCAGGGTGGCTGGAGCCGTGATTCTGGCTTTAACCAATTGGTGGGGGGGGGGGCGGGACATGGAGTTTCAAGGGAGGCCTGTGAGGTCGAGAAGAGAGTGCCAGCATGTCACGCTGTGAATGGGGGTGTCCTAGAAAGCGAGTGTGAGAGAGGTGTGCGTGGGAGTCCACCTGTCAGTCATCGTGGTAGGGAGGGTGTGCAAGTGAGTGCCAGAGGCCTAGAGAGCGGGAGCTGGGGAGGGTGGGGGTCGGCATGGTGTGAGTGTGTGAGTCTAAGTGTGTCAGAGTGTCAAAGATGCGGGTGTGAGTGGCAGCGTGTGGGAGGACAGCGTGTGCACGGGGGAGGGTGTGGGTGTGGAGGAGGATGTCAAAGGCTGTCAAGGTGATGGGCAGGCGGGTGCCAGCTTGCGGGGGGCCTGTGCAGGAGAGGGGCTTGAGGCTGAGAGTGTGAGAGAAAATTCCCCAGGGGAGAGGGGGGGGATGAGTCCTTGCCACAACATACCCAGCATTCACGTGTCTCCTGCCTTTTCTCTCCATCTTCTGAGGGAGGGGACAGAATCAACCAGGGGCAAGGTTGGGGGGCTGTCTTCGCAGTACACGTGCCATCAAGTGTGTGGGCTTGGTGCGTTGGGGAACAGAGCTGGGGGAGAGAGGTGTGTGTGTGATCATTCTGAGGTGTCAGTGTCAGCCTCTTCTACAGGTGTGTGTGTGTGTGTGTGTGTGTGTGTTGTAGGAGAGGGGCTTTGTGGGTTAAGTGCCCCTGTTTATCTGCCCAAGCCCTTGAGTCTCTGCAGGAGCTGGCACTACCCTCTGCAGGGCTGGCAAGAAGGACAGAATGCCTCTCTGTAGCGCCCAGAAGGGGCGTGTGTGGACCTGTGCCTGTGTGTGCCCTCCTGGGGTTCTGTTTGTGTTGGCTGTCCTCTCTCCTGGTGGCTCTGAGGCCAGGAACAGCAGGAGCCCTCCTCACCACACCCCTAACTCCACCAGCAACTTTTCCACTCTCAGCCCAGCACTGTGGCTCTGGGTGGATTGAGAGGTGGATGGAATCTTAGGGAAATGAGGTCAGGGGCACATTGTCTGCCCCAGACTCAGTGCCCTCTGGGGGATGAGAGACAGAGAAGGTGCCAGGGGCCAAGCTCTGCTCTTGGGAATAGGATGTCTTGGTGACTAGGCCCCACATCCTCCAGCCCAAGCCTGGCTACAGCTTGTTGACATATATTTTCTGGGAAACAGCCCATGATAAATTGCTGGTCAGGCACATGGGCATCTTTGCCAGTCCCTAGCTTGGCCCAGGACCCCTCTTCCACATGGGGTGTGGTGGGGAATGACAAAAGCCATTTATCGGTGTGTTGGGAGGATAAAGAGGTACATGGCCAGACAGCAGCAACCTGAGCAGCCTTTAGGCTCCAAAGGAAGGGTATATGGTGGAGAAAGGGGACCAAGGGCAGGGATGAGGCTGTGCTCTCAAGACACACACACACACACACACACACTATACCTCAGTGCCCACTGAAAACTTCTGGTTTGACCTAAACAGTTATGAAGGACCCACCCCCCCCCCCCCCCCCCGCCGTGGTGCCTGGGTAGGGAGACAAGAGCACAAATTAATCCCAGAAGATATGCCCTTGGGAACAGCCGGTGGTCTTGACCTCTTTGTCCAGCTCTGTCTGGGTGTGATGTCTCTGGCTCCTCAACCCTGGAGCCATGTAAAGGTAGGAAGATATATGTACAGGACAGGCAGAAGGGGAGGGACACATAGCTAGGAGGGAGGGGGTCGTGGAGAGAGTAAAAGGAAGAGAGGACCCATGTGAGAGACAAAGGCAAGGGGAGAGGAGAAAGCCTCACGACAGAAAGGCAGGAGACAGAGATGGAGAGAGAGTAAAAATAGCTCCGCATTAAGATAATTGCAGCTCACAGCTCTGCCCTCCGTTAGGAATTAAATGAGGTTTTATTACTTTGATTTTTCTCTCCTGGATCCTACGCAACTTCTCAGGAACTTGGGGAAAAGTTTTTCCGGTGGGCGGCCAGGTGGCGGAGGAGGCTGCTGCGTGGGTGACAGAGAGGAAGGGAACAGGGAACTGGGGAGGGAAGGACAGGGGCAAGGTGTGGGTAAAGGATGGTGCGGGTGGCAGAGCCCAGAGTTAGAGGAGGGGGGACTGGACAAGCCGGTAGGAGGGTTGAGAAGCCAGCGTGACTTCCATTCACTCCAGCTTGGAATTAATCATATGCAAATGAGATGTAAAAATAATATGTCACTCCTGGGTTATTATTCTTGAGTTTGAAGCACAGGCAGTTAGGTCCAAAGAACAATTTCAAGTCCTCATTTGACTTAATTCCTGCCCGCTCGAACTGACAAGGTTGTTTAGTGGTGTGTCTCTGGTCTGAGCACACTGTTGGGAGGCAATGTTCTTTCTGATATTTACTTTCTCTTCTTGATCCAGTCCCTGCCATGCAAGAGCCCTCACACCCTCCTCCTCTGAAAGACGACTTTGGGAAGGTGCTGTGAGGCCTTTGCTCTCCTTTGAGGAGGTGAAAAAGGACCCCCTTCCCTTTTTTTCCCCTTACTCAATCCAAGCACATACATTCACATGGGGGGGCAGCCCTAGATTGGAATCTCAGGTCCGAAGCTTATTGTATGAATGACACATTTCTTCACGTCTCCTTGCTTCAGGAAGTTTCGAAGCCCACCTTGCACAGTGAACATGGTGATTCAAAAGGATAAAAATGTAAGCCCCAGTGCAATCTTCCACGGTTTGGTCTTCCCGCTGTGTAAGAGAGAAAGTTCTGTCAATGGCCAGCAGGTGGCAGGATAGGCCAGGGTTCGGGCTGTTGCACCGCTGGCAAAGTGGGTCTGTAGTTGGGAATCGCACAGGTGACCTTGGCACCAAAAGTGGCATGTGGCAGCTGGAAGGGACTAGGCCCCAGGAAGTCCTGGGAAGAAGCTTCAGAGGAGCTGGAAAAGGCTAGCTGTGTGCACGTGCGCAAGGCCATCTTTCCCTGACGCTAAGGGATTGGAGAAGGGAGAGAATAATTCAGAGAGAGAGAGAGAGAGAGAGAGAGAGAGAGAGAGAGAGAGAGAGAGAGAGAGAGAGAGAGAAAGGTATTCTTAGCCAAGATGGCAGTGGATAGTCACCCAAGACATTCAACTACACATTCACTCACCGTTTATCCAGCATCTATCTTTTCACCGTTCAATATATTCTTATCTGTACTTGTGTGCTTAAAAATACAAAAACTTTTCAGGCCCGGCAGTAGTGGTGCAATTCTTTAATCCCAGCACCGATTCACTGCGAGGCAGAGGTAGGCGGATCTCTGTGAGGTGGAGGCCAGCCTGGCCTACAGAGGGAATTCCAGGACAGCCAGGACTGTTGCACAGAGAAACCCTTTTTCAAAAAAAGAAACACACAAAGCTGGGAGATGGTGGTATACCTTTAATTCCAGCACTTAGGAGGCAAAGGCAGGTGGATCTCTGTGACTGAATCCCAGGACAACCAGGCTACATAGTGAAAACCTGTCTCAAACAGACAAAAACTCCCCAAAACAAAACAAAAAGCTTTACAAACAGATGAAACAGTTGCGAGCATTCATTTCAATGAAGTTTTGAATTGTATTTAAAGATCATTTTTATTTATGCGTGTGACTGCTTTCCCTTTCTTGTGGTCCACCTACATGCAGAGTCACAGAGGGCCACTGAACCCCTAGAGTTACATCTGTAAGCCGGCATCTGAGTGCTGGGAACCAAACCCTGCTCCTCTACAAGAACCACAATGGGGGCTTTATTGTTGTTGCTCTGTTTATTTGTTTTTTCAAAACGGGGTTTCTCTGTGTAACAGCCCTGACTGTCCTGGAACTCACTCTGTAGACCAGGCTGGCCTCAGACTCAGAGATCCACCTGCCTCTGCCTCCTGAGTGATGGTATTAAAGGTATGCCCCACCAAGTCTGGCACATGAACTGCAAATGTCTTTAACTTCTGAGCCATCTCTTTGCTCTTTCTATTATTTTGAGACAGGATCTCACTGTACAACCCTGGTTGGCCTAGAACTTATTATGTAGACAAGGCTAGCCTTGAACTCACAGAGATGCTCTTGCCCTCTGCCTCCTGAATGCTGGGTTTTGTCATGAGCCACCATACCCAGCTGAAAATTCTATCTAGCATGCGACTACCACCATAACACAAATATACATTCTCCCCCCCCCAAAAAAAAAGTTCTCTTGCCCTGCCTGGCTCAATTGCCTCCTGGAATGGTTCTATGTGACTCTCTCTCTCTGTCTCTCTCTCTCTCTCTCTCTCTCTCTCTCTCTCTCTCTCTCTGTGTGTGTGTGTGTGTGTGTGTGTGTGTATTATGCACTGGTAGTTTTTTGTTTGTTTGCTTACTTTTTGGTTTTCTGAGACACATTTTCTCTGTGTAGCCCAAACTGTTCTGGAACTAGCTCTATAGACCAGGCTGGCCTCAAACTCACATAGATCCTCCTGCCTCTGCCTCCCCAGTGCTGGGGTTAAAGGTGAGCACCACCACCTGGCTGTGCATTGGTATTTTGCCTGCATGTATATCTGTGTGAAGGTGTCAGGTCCCTTGGAACTGGAGTTACAGACAGTTGTGAGCTGCCATGTGGGTGCTGGGAACTGAACCTGGATCCTCTGGAAGAGCAGTCAGTGCTCTTAACTGCAGAGTTGTCTTTCCAGCCTCTCTTTTTTACTTTTATTATTTTTATTTTATGTGTATGGGTGTTTTGCCTGCTTATACATTACTTGTGTGTGAACCCTCGGAGCTATTGACAGTTGTTAGTCAAAATATGGGTACTGGGAAACCAAACTGTGGTCCTTTGCAATAGCAAATGTTTTTGCCATTGAACCTTGGTCCTCTGAAGGAGTGGCCAGTGCACTTAATCCCTGAGCCCATGAATCAAAGCTTTTAGCTTTAAGATGTGTCCTCTCTACCATGTATCTTTACCCTGAACTCTAAGGTAGTATAGGGAAGACACACTGAGGTATAAAGGAATAAAACATGAGTTGTAGACACTAGCAAGGTTTTTCCTTTTTGTTTTTTGTGTTTGCTTGTTTGTTTTGCTCCTATTTGGAGTTTTTAATTTTCTGGACACTAAGCTAGGACCTGTATATTTCATTTAATCCTCTGGGATAGTCCCATAGACAACCGAGGCTGACAGGGCTTCAACAGTTTTTGCCCAGAGTTCAATAAAAGTTCAAATAAAAGACAGTCTTAGCCGTTAAGGTGATTCATACTTGAAATCTCAGCATTCAAGAGGTTGAATCAGGAAGATTATAAGTTGCAGATGAACCTAGGTTGTAAACAAACAAAAACTCCCACAGCCTTGACTTCCCCCCATGGGGAAGAGAACTCGATCCCAGGTCCTTGTCTATAATAGATCAGCACAGAGCTACACTCCCAGCTCTGGAGTCCTCAATCTTCTTTTGGACACAAGGTCTCATAATACTGCCTTGGCAAGCTTGGAGCTCACTGTGGAGACCAGGCTGACTTCGAACTCACAGTGCTGAGATTAAAGGTGTCCAGTTTTGCTTCTATCTTTAACACGTTCAGAACCAATGACTGGTAGGTATCCAGCAAGAACTGGACTGGGTTTCTTTCTAGTTCTGTTTTGGACCTGGTATCTCTCCTGCCCAGCTTGGCGTCTTCTCTCTGCAGAAGCAGAATTCGGTGTGCTGAGGCTGCCCTCTGGTGGCCGAAACAAGCACAGTAGTATCTGTGCCCTCTGGCGCCCTCAAGTGGAAACGGAGATGTCGGTGAAAAGAAAGCAAGCTGAAACCCAAGCGCGCGGGGGGTGGGGGGGTGGGGGGTGGGGGGGGTGGGCGGCAGCCTCAGCCGCCGGCACCTGGAGACCCCCTGCTCTGGCCACTGCCTGGTGCCCCCCTAGGTGCCAGCTGAGGCTGCCCCCGAAGAATGCCAGCTGCCGGAGCTTGCCGCCTCCCACACCCTCCACCAGTTTCACACACACTCCAATCCCGGTCCAGTCGGCTGCTTCCATTCCCTGAAGAAGAGGCCCTAAAGTTAAAACAGCTGTTAATTTATAAACCAATTTTTCCGTGACTGCTTAATAAATCGCCAGCAGCTGCTCTGCCCCCTCCTCCTGCCCAGGCACCCGGCCCCGGGGGCTGCATGGAGAAACTCAGGGCTGCCAGCCTACCTCTCTTGCCTCCTTTGCCCACCAGTTTCCAGCTAGCCCCCAGACCCCCCAAAACGGGGGAAATCCGGGGGAGCCCAGCTTCCCTGGCCTTGAGAAGAGGGCTAAAATGAGAATGGGTTTTCTTTCCTAAAGGCTATCTTCCCAACACCCCACCCTAAACTGCCAGGCCCAGGAGGTGGCAGCCAGGGTTCCCTGGCCCTGGGGAATGAAAATACATAGCTTCCCTGCTGATGTCCCCTTGGGCCACAGGGAGGTCAGGGGACCCTGTTCTGGCCCAGGGCTCTTGCTTGAGAGTGCTGGAATCTCAGTTTCCCTTCCAGGGTGGTCTCCTGACAGATGCTAACTGAATCTTTTCTTTCAAGGGTGGGCTGAGAGGAAGCAAAGGCTGCTGGCATAGCACCCCCCAAACACACCCCCTTCTCAGGAGCAGGGGTAAGACCTGGGTCTCCTGAAAGGCTCTCTGCCCAGCATCCCCCCCCCCCCTGTGTGGAGAAAGAAAGTAGCCAGTATCTTCTGTGGAGGAGGGGCATGGAAGAGACAGGGTCTTTCTCCTTGTGTCTCCAAGTCCCTAGGCTCCCAGGGTGGAGGGCTGCTGTTTCTGGGATCCGAGACTCTGCTTGGGACAAGGACATTAGCAATCTGGCCTTACCACAAACCAGCGAGGTCAAGAGTTCATATCCTGCTTCTACCACTTACTAGATGTAGACTAAGGCAACCCCCTGCCTCTTCTTTCCTCCCTGCCTCCGTTTATAAAAATGGGGAAAATAAAATTGTGAAAAGTAAACATGGATATATATGGTTTATTAGGAATTTGGAAGCACCTTCTTGTTCCTCTGCTGCACACAGGTAGGAGCTCCTGTGGCCCCCTAAGTACCAATCAACCCTTGGTGTGAAAGTTCCTCGGGAATGGCCAGGTGCTCCTAACCACACTTTAATCCCAGCACCTGGGAGGCAGAGGCAAGCAGGTATGAGAGTTTGAGGCTAGCCAGGGCTACAGAGTAAAACTTTGTCCCAAACAAACAAACAAACAAAAAACAAAACAAACAAAAAACAGCCCAGTGGTGGTGGTGAATGCCTTTAATCTAGCACTCAGGGGAAAGAGGCAGGTGGATCTATGAGTTCAAAGCCAGCCTGTTCCAGGACAGCCAGGGCTACACAGAGAAACCCTGTCTCAAACAAAATAAACAGATAAACCCAAATAGTTCCTAGGTGACTTGTAGGGAAAATGAAGATCATTTGGATGCTCCCAACAAATTAGGAGGGTCCTGGGCTATAGTCCTACTTAAACTTTCTCCTTCTGGTCTCTTCCCCAGACCCCCTTCTTCAGCAGCCAGGGGCCTTTCCCAGCCTGCAGCTGGAAAAAGGATAAAAGGGCTCCTCTGGGTGAGAGCTCTTATAGCATCAGCTTTGCAAGAAAGTTCTCCCTACAGTCTACCTGAAAGCCTTTCCATTTTCTCTCCTGCTCTCTGATAACCAGGGGTTGCCATGCCTGCCTGTTCTGTCCCTTCCAGAAGGCTTTGAGCTTGGACTCACCATGTGCTTTAGAGCAAGTTGGTCATCTGCCTTGACCTTTGGGTTCCACATGACTAAACTGGGAGTGTTCCCAGAACCTCTCTCCTGGGTGGATGCTGATGGAATAGGATACCGTCCATGAAGCCCTTCGCAGAACCTGGAGCAGAAGTTGTGGGTGTGGTGGAAGAGCAGAGTGTGGGTGCTGGAAAGAATACAGATGCCACAACCCCATGGTCCTAATTTCAGGTGGGCCACCCTGGGCCAGCCACTTACTTTTCCTATGCCCTTATTCTCCATCCATAAAATGGGGACGGTAACAGAATCTGTGGCACAGAGACATCTAGGGCGCTTGGGGCAGTTCCCCAACAGCATGAATGTTTGCTGAAGCATAGCAGTGGGGCCCTTTGAGGCTTTGCTTCCATATAATTGCCGGGCATGGAAGGCAGGAACTTAAGAGAGTGACTACAAGTGAGCCAGAGGCCCTGGCACGGTAGAGGCGGGTTGTGGCTCAGGACAAGAACCCGGTCCCCACCTGCCCATTTTGCCCACCTCCGGCATCCCCCTAGACCTTGGCTTCGGACCACTCTGCTTCCCTAGCCTCCTCTAGTCAATGAAGCAGCCACCCCCTCCCTGTGCCTGGGGTCCAGACTATGTCCTGGAAATAAAGCAGTGTCCCTGGGGCCCACTCAAGCCGAAGACTGCTCTGCCAGGGTGCCAGCTGGTGCCCATGGGGGCGGGGCTGAGGTCTGATCGTGTGGAAAGGGAAAGCTGCAAGCACCCCTAACCTTGATGGTCATCACCAGAGACAAGAAAAGACTGGGGTTACCGAGGACATCTTCTAGGCACAGGAGGTGAGATTTAAAAACTGTCTCGTCCTGTGCCTCAGTTTACCCAGCCATCCAAGAACGGAGTCTTCATTGCCATATCCCAGGTTCTCTGGGGCTCCAAAAGCCTTGGCATTGACCTCTCACAGCTCGGTGCCCTCTTTCCTTTCTTAAAGAAATGAGACTCAGCCTCCTACCCGCCCAGATTTTCTCCTTAGATGCTACCCAGGGGATCCGTGGCCAGGGGTGGAGACAGGTAGCGGAAAGCTCAAGACAATCCCCGCAGGGAATGCGAGACGCATCTTAAACCCGCCCAGGGTGCCTGTCCCTGCCGGGATGACCCGGAGCTCCCCTCCCCTTCCCCTTCCCCGCCTCCTCTGGCCCTTTAAGAGCCTCTCCGCGCGCTGCCGTCCCGGATCAGCCAGAGAGACCATTAAAATTTTATGCAGAATGAAAATGGGCCAGGTCTCCAGCTTCCTCGCTCCCATCCAATGATTTATTACTCGCAAATACCACAGAACTAATTAGTATAGTAATTAATTAATACGCATTTGCATATTTGCATGTGCAATTAGTGCAGTGGAGTGATTACTGGGAGAATGAGGGCCCCGGATTGTCAGATGTGAGGGGGAAGTGGCCTGGAAAAGAGTTAGTGGGAATGAACTTTGCAGGGAGCGCGGGGCGGGAGCGCGGCCGGGGCGGGGCGCTGCGCGGGCTGTGGGGTGCGGAGCTCGAGCAGGGGGAGCGCGGGCCCCCCGCGGCCTTCGACTCGGGGCAGGGGTCGCGACCCCGGCACCCCGCCCGCCCGCCCGGCCGCGCCCGCCCCGCCCCCGCCGCGTGGCACAGCTCCAAGCGCGCGCCTGATTGTTATGCATTGTGTTTCTCGTCGCGAGCGGAGCAGGGCGGAATGGGGCTGGCACAAGCTGTCTCCCTGCCACGCGGCGGTGGCACCTTAAAGGCGCAGCATCCTCTCCCTGTTGCCGTCGCCGCCGCTCCCACCTCGGAGCCCGGACCACCGACGTCCCCAAGCGACCTCTGGAGGTCAGGGTGGGCGCCGAGGCCGCCCGGAGGGGTGCGGCACGGGGCAGGGGCGCGTAGGGCACGTGCCACGGAGCCAGGCAGACACGAAGTCAGGGCTGCGAGCGCGATCCGGCGGCTGGGGCGCACCGGGCGTAGTGCCAGGCGCGGACGGGGGTGGTGAGGCGAGAACCCGGAGCTAGGCAGTCGAAGGACGAGGAGGAGAAAGAAGCAGCGAGTGGCTGGGGGCCTGCTGGGTGCCAAGGACTTCCATGGAGGATTCTGAGAGGCCTGGCTCCTCTGTCCTGGCTTACAGTGGAACATGGAGGAAAGATGGGGCAAAGTAGGGCCAGAAGAAGCAATGTTTCCTTGGGAGTAACCAGGGAGGACTTCCTGGCGGAGGAAGCTCGGCCCTTGGCCTTCAGGGGCAATCAGACCACCCTGTCAGAGATGAGAAAGTGCAGCCAGAGGTTAAGGAGACTGCCCTTCTCTATACAAAGAGGAAGCTCACCTGGCTGTGTGGAGACCTTAGGACCTGGAAGTTGGAACCACTCACTGTGATCTGGGCCAGGACAGAGGGCCAACCCTGGTTACAGACTTTGCCAAAGGCTCCTTTTCTTCTCCATGGCAAGTCCCCCTTTTCCTAACAGCATGAACACCCAAACTTTAAGAGAGGGACACAGTTTATAATCGTGAATAAGCCCAAGACCACACAACTTGATTAAAGGGAGATGGCTCAGCTGGTAAAGGTGCTTGCTGCCAAGCCTGAAGATCTTAGTTTGATCCCCAAGACCCACATGATTGAGGAAGAGAATGGATTCCCCCAAACTGTGTTCTGATTTCTTCCACAGGTGTGCTATGGCATGTGCTCCCTACATCACACACACACACACACACACACACACACACACACACACACACAGAGAGAGAGAGAGAGAGAGAGAGAGAGAGAGAGAGAGAGAGTCTCACTCTGTAGTCCAAGCTGGCTTTCACCTGGTGATATCCTGCCTCAGTCTGCCAAAGACGACACAGTGTGTGTTACCACACTCAGGTAGGGCCCTGGTATCCAGTCCTAGCTCTGCCACTCACTCATTGTGGAACATCTGACAAGCTGTACCCCTGTACCCCACTTCTGCTGTGGCTGCTTGTTTCGAAAATAGAGGTTTGCTCACCCCTAGACCCTGCCTTCCCTCCCAGGGGAGCAGAGTAAGGAAGTTTGCAGGGCAAAGGTACAGTGCAGCTCAAAGGTACAATACTTGTCTAGCTTAGGGGAGGTCCTGGGTTCCATCTTCAGCACCAGAATCAGAAGGAGGAGACATTGGAAGGAGAGCAGGAGGAGGAGCAGATGAGAGGCTGTAGAGAGTGGGAGAGGATGAAGAAGGGAGGGGAGAGAAATCAAATCTACCTTTCCCTGGCCTACCCTGCCTCTCGGAAGCAGCAATGACTAAGTCTGTGACCCAGGCTGAGGAAGATGTCTCTGGTTAAAAGGCTGGCTTCCCACGCTGGCTGTACCCACCACATGCACCCTGCCCAGGTCGTCCTCTGAGACTGTCCACTGTAAGTGCCAGCACTGGCCCTGTTTGCTGTCAGCCTCCAGTGTCCCCAGCACTGGCGCCAGGCTCAAGGGACATGCCAGCTGAGGAGTGTCATGTCTAGTAGTGTCAGTCCAAGAATCCCCCAAGCCAGACTTAGTGCCCTGATCTCTTTGAAGGGAGACAGCTGGGAAAGTCACTGCAGAGTCCTGAGGTCATGTCCCAGCCTGGGCCATGCCCCATCCACCAGGCTGGGGATCCTCAGCGTATACTCTGTAGCCCACTGTCTTCCTGGTCACCCTGACAGCTCTGAAGTCCCGGTGGGCAGGTGGCCCTATTCCCATTTTACAGCCAAGGAAAAAGAAGGTCACATGACTTGACCAAGGTGAAGATGACACCTTGCACCCTGTCTCCATCTGGCCTTCCTGTGAGGGTGAGGGTTGGGAGAGGGCCAGCGAGCGACAAGACCACCGATCACGTATGCAGAAAGCTTAAAGTGCCGCAGAGTAAACCCTGATGGTGAAGAGAGTCCCAAACAAAAACATTTGAAAGCTAAAGCCGATCCAGAGCTGGAGGCAAAGTCAGCCAGTCAGGGATGGCCAGAAGCACTCACACCTGTTACCTCAGATGCACAGCTCACTGCTGCCTCCAAAGGCAGGCATCGTGCCCATTTTATAGAGGGGAAGGCTGAAGTTAAGCCGCGTTGGGCTTAGTGCGAGGTTGAGCAAAGAGAAAGATGTATACAGAGGCGGATCTGTAGCCGGGTAGGAGTCTTGCTCTGGTTGCTCCTCCTCCAACGGTAGGGGACAGCACTGTGAGGCTATGCTGTGTCCCTGCCTTCAAGTATAGTAGAGCACGGAGCCTATTCCCCGGGTAGGGGCGGTGACTTTCAGGCAGAAAGGAGTAGAGGTGTGCTCCTCGGTGGGACTTCAGGGGCAAAGGTTGTGGGGCTGCGAACAAGGCAAAGTTGGAGCAGTTGAACAGACCTGCTGTGGGGTAGTGCTAGAGCTGGGTGAATACCACAACCGGGTTTATATTTCAGTTTCATGCAGGATGAGTAGTGTGGACAGCCTGAGCCCTTCGGGAGGGGGCGCTGCAAGATAGAAGGGGCAGCAGGGCAAGACTCAGTCCTGTTCTGACCCCCATTTTCTCTGTCACATTCATGCATCCAGACTGGGGTTGGGGGAGTGGGGGGGCTACTGAGCTAAAAGACTTGGGAACCAAACAGCAAGCCTAGCACAGGACAGGAACCATTCTGATGAGGCCATGTACCGTGGGGAAACAGTAAAAGAGAGCCTATGGCCAAGACAGCAGCAGTCGCGGACCTGGACCGTCTGAGAGCGCCCAGCAGAGGGCCACGCCCCCTCTCCAAGCCTATCTCCGGGAATGACCTCTTTTCAAGAAGGGCTCTCCCTACCTGGAGCTCTGTTTAGAATGACCTTGAACTTCAGATCTTCCACCCCCGGGATGCTGGGACCGCAGGAATCAATCCACCACCCCATATATTCAGTGCCACGGATCTGACCTAGGAGCTAGAGCAAGCCTTCTGTCAGCTGAGCTGTCGCCAAGAATAACGTTTGTGCAAGGAGACCGCTGGGCATGTCTGAGACCCTAGTTTTGCCCCCGAGACTGAAAATGGCTCCACGGTGGCCCACCCCAACCCCACCTCTGTACAGCCAAGCAGTAGGAGTGACAAGAAAGCCCCAGACTTCACTCAAGTAGCTGCTGAGGCGAAACAGGAGACAGTCGGGAGAGGGGACCCTTCCATCCGGGGTACAGCCCTAAGGGCGGCCGGGGAGGGCTCCCGAGGTGTCTGGGAAGCTTCTTGGTGGAGAAGATGAATTTTCATAGTGGGAAAGAGCGATTCTCACTACACCTGGGCGCAGAGGTCAAAGGTTATAGGGGCAAAGGTCACTACACTTTTGGAGCCAGGCTACAGCCTGAGGCGACCGGCTTGGCTGGAAGGCTTAGCTCCCCCTTCCACCTGTCATTCGTCTTGAGTCCTAAGGAGGGGATGGCGGCAGCGTTGGAGGGAGGACTCTCCGCTGCTGCTGGCCCCTCCGGTTCTGGGTGGGACTGAGGCCCAGCCTGGGGCGCGATCGGCCGGCCGGCCGGCCGGGGAAAGTGCCGGAGAGCCCCGGTGGCGCAGCTAGCGAGCTGGGGTCAGGCCAGGAGGTCCACGGAGGAGGGGCCGCACCTCAGCAGCCTCCCCTCCCCCTCCCCGGTGGCACCGCGAGGCACGCAGCCGCATTTCACCCGTGCCAGCCCTCACCTCCCGGCAACGTCGCCGCATTCTCAGCCACGCCATCTGGCGTGCCCGTCGCTCCCCGGCACACTGCGGCGGGCGGGGGAGGGGGCAGCGGGGCAGGTGCCCACCCTGGAGCCAGGAGGACGCGGCAGGTCCCCCTCCCCCAGCGTCCTTTGCGCTTGAGGTGGGGCAGGGGGCTGGGGAAGGGGTGGCAGGTGCTGTCAGGCTCGGGTGCAGCTCCAGCATCCGAGCGTCCGGGCGTCCCGGGCATCCCGGGCATCCCGGGCATCCCGGGCATCCCGGGCATCCGAGCAGGCGCCCCCTGGGCAGTGCCTCCTGCCTCCTCCCCCAGCACAGCGCCAGCCAGCAGCTCGGGACTTGGGGGTCCCCGCTGCTGCCCTCCCCCCACACCTCAGGAGGAGACCAGTCTCTCCTCACCCGCCCACCCAGCCAGGGAGGCCCCAGGACACCCGAGCGCGGCTGCAGCAGGGGGCGGACACCTGGGCCTGACCCACCTGCTCCCTGGGCCCACTATGGTGGCAGAGCAAACCTTCCGCACACAGGCCAGCTACCCACCAGTCTTACTGGGGGGCGCCAGGTGGCTGGCTGGCTGTCCTTCGGAGGGGAGGGGAGGGGAGGGGAGGGGAGGGTCGGAACAGAGGGGAACAGTTACAGATTCACGTGTGAGTGATTTACTTGGGGACAGCTAGGGGTGTAAAAAGAGTTTTCTATCTAGTAGATCCTTCCTGTCCCCGGAGCAAGATTCCCCTACTCTGTTCAGGAATGACCTGTCTCCCTCCCCCTCCCGCCACCCTCTGCCCTCTCTCCTCCTCCATGCTTACCTCAGCCCCCTCACCCCTGCCCCTCAGGCCTCAGCCAGAACAAAATGGCTGCTGCCCCTCTGAGGCAGCCATTTTAGGTGCCCAGACTGTGGACTCCCTTGGGATGGGGCGATGTCTCCATGGGAACCTCAGGCCCCCAGCTCCCTGCTCCCGCCCTGAGGTGTGGGCAGCAGAAATGGAAGTCTTCCAGGTCTGGCTGAAGTGCCCGCCCGTTCTCCTTTTCCTCTCAGAGACCTGGAGGGGACCAGGCCCCTCACCAACTCCCTTCCCCCAATGCCACGGGGAGGGACAGATGGCATCTCTGGGTGTTCTCCTTTCGGCTCCTTCCTTCCATTTCTGGCTGTTTCTGTCTTTCTCTCACTGCATCTCTGAGTACAGAGAGGAGCGTGCATGTCCCGGCGTGTAAATGCCTGCTTGTGTGTATGTGGACACACGTGTTGTACCTCTTTCTAGCTCATGTCTGAGGCAGGCCCATCCCACACCTCCCTCTGTTCCAGTTTCCCCCTGGTTTTTATTGTATCTTCTAAAAAAACTAAAGTTGAAATGTGTCGAGTGAGAAAAACTTGTTCCATTTTTCTGAAGAAGGAAGAGTCAGGAGACAGGCCCAGAGGGGTGAGGCTTTCTGTACCCGAGGCGTGACCACCCCACCCTCTACCCCAGGCCTTCCCCTATAGGAGCCCCTTAAGGAGTCCTTTCAGATCTAGGAAATAGAGATGGAATATGGAGGGAGAGAGGGACACACCGACCTACAGAGTGTCCCCTATCCTGAACAAGGTCTGCCCCTCACCCAGAGGGCCCTAGTGGACCCCAGTGGGCGTAACCTAATTCTTGGTGTTTCTCTGCCAAGGAAGAATTCATCCATATATTCACCCACTAATTTAACAAAACTTTGGACTCTTTGTAGGCAAAACATCCTAATTGGGCATGGGTTACATGTAAGAAATTAATGTTATAAAGCAAGTTATAATTTACAAAGTGTCTTAGTAAAAATAAAGGCTAACATTTATTGGAAGATTCTGTCATTGCTGGCTCTATGCTGGTTCATTAACCTATCACCTACTTAGTGTTAGCAACAGCCCTATAAAAAGGGCAGAATGGCAACCTCTACTTCATAGATAGAGAAACCAAGATTGAGAAGGACATTTGAAAGGAGTTTGGTTGTTATGAGAGTCAAGCCAAGGGCCTTGGGTTCTCCAAGTAAGTGCCCTACCCTAGAGCTAAATCCCTGGCCTAGAATTCAGCATTTTCTTTTTACAAAGTGGTAGTACAGGCCTTTAATCCCAGCACTCTGGAGGTGAATTCCAGGATAGCCAAGAGTACATAGTGAGAACCCATCCCAAAACAAAACAAAACAAAATGAAGAGTTGGTGAGCAGATTTGACCAAAAACTAGAAGCTCCTATCAGGTATGTAACCCAAAACTGGAGGGGTCCTGACTAAGCCTCCTGGGAAGACCTATCATTTCCTCCTTCCCCCACTGCCAGGCTGCCAGACTTAGGTGGGTTTCAACTTCCTAACTGCAGAATCTATGAAGAGCTTCTTGTCCTTGGAGACCACCCAGTCAATTGTGGGGTTGGTGGAGGAGCCCTGGAGTCTGGTCTCAGTTTGCTCTCCCTGTTGTACTCCTAGCTACATACACCTCCCCCATCCCATCCCACCCTCCACCACCACCCAGGCTCTGTGGAAGGAAGAGCAAGTGCATTGCCTTCTGACCTTTAGGCTCCTGGCCTCCTAAGCTCCCAGGACGGCTTCATACCCCCTTTCTTAGTTTGCAACATGAGATCCATGTCTTAGCAGCCCAAAGTCCCCTTGAGGAAGCTAATCTGGGGTGAGACCAGAGGTCACCCCTCTGGATTAAGGCCTTGGAGGGGTGTCCTCTCTCTTTGCTCTGTGCCATTCATTGTGTGCCAGAAGTGGAGATAAAGTTGGGTGTGCACATGTAGACCAAGGGACAGGAAATTTGGGTCTGAAAGCGGAGCCTGCTTGAATCTAGAGTGGCAAGGATAGGTTGTCTCTTTGAAGATGGGTGTTTCCATTCTCTGTACCACAGAGTGAGGAACAGGGGTGGGTATGTGAGTCTAAAGCTCCCACCTTCAACCTGTACTATTAACATCTGTATCCGGCATGATCAGAGGGTTGAGAGGGGGACTGGAAAGTAAAATGAAGCATCCATTTCCTATCTCCCTTAGCAAGACACCTGCGTGGCTCACCTCACCTCTCCTGGGATGGCTGCGGCCAGCCTACATTTGTTTTTGTTTTGTTTTGTTTTCTGCAGGGAGAGAATGTTTGGGTCCCATCTACTAACTCTAGGCTGTCCCCAACCAGCCATATCCTCCCGACGACTAACCAAATCAGAAAGAAGGCCAAGAGAAAGCCACTACCTGGCAAGGATTAGGGATAGTAAGGACAAGAAGAGGAGGAAGAGGAAGGTTTGCAGGTTAGGATCCAGATCTGTGCCCACTCTAACCCCAGATGGGACACATAGCTCATCTCCAAGTTCCTCCCCACCCCACCCCAACATTTATACGCCCTTGACACAGAAGGAAACATCTCCTATGTGATGACTCCACAGATAGACACACATGTCCCCACAGACACACACGCCCATGCAGAGACACAGACACCCAGGCAGGCAAATCTTTTCCTTTCTCTGTCTTTCCCTTGGTTTGAATTTCGTTCAGCCACATATGTTGTGTGTGCATGAGGGTGGGTGGGGGAGGGGCAGACAGGGATGAGGAATGGCATGATGCCAGCATCTACCTATGGGGCTTGGGTCAGGGATGCCCCCCACACCCACCCTGGAAGGAGGCCTCAGCTGTCCCTTTGTGGTGAAGGGGACCCTCTCTCGGGGAGTGGGAGCATTGAGGTCCCTTCACCATACCCCAGGGTCTGATTCTGACCCCCCTTAGGGACCAGGACACAGGGAAATGGACAGATCAAGACCCTGGAGAGAGTCTAGAATTGGCCACCACCACAGACCTCCAATTCCCAGACTTGCCACCCCATTGTTCCCATATGGGGGGCTCTATAGCTAAGGGGGGCAAGTCCTCCCACCTCCCTCTCAATTCCTGCTTCCCCTGCGTTGGGCGGGAGGGGAGGGCGGCAGAGATATTTATTTATTTCCTTTATTTATTTATTTATTTTTTTTTTTTTGGAGTAGAGAGTGACAGATGGCGGCGGGTCCCGGGGGAGCCGGCTCTCCCCCAATGCAGACGCATGCCAATCACCGTCTCTCATGTGATAGCTGCTGCCCGTGACGTGCCAAGCCCATATGGCCTGGCATAGAGGCTGGTACCCCGCCTGGTAGAGATGCCACACTCGCTCCGCGGCTCGCATGGCGCTCTGAAGACGCAGGCGCCCGCCGCCTTGAGGAACCGCTGCCCCCGCTCCCTGAAGATGGGGGAACAATGAAATAAGCGAGAAGATTCCTCTTCTCCCCCCCTCTCTCTCTTGCCCCCTCCCCCCTCCCCTCCCCTCTCCCCTTGACTCCTCTCTGAGGTAAGTTGTCCGAGAGGGAGCTAGATCTGACCTGCCGATTGGGAGGGGGGCGCTGCTTCGGACATGAAAGTCCCCCAGATCCCCTATTCTTGGGACTCTACCCCCTCACTGGGTGGACATGGGGGCGCCCCGGGTTCTCTCTCCCATTGGGGCCGCAGCTCAAGGGGCTGCGGAGGGAGACCTTATGCTTAGGATGGGCTGGGGGGTGCAGGGTCATGAGGCACGCGAAGGGGTTAAGATGGGGGCCCCCCATGACTGTCCCGAAGGAACCTGCGACCTTTCCTCGCCACAAAAAGAAAAAAAGAAAAGAAAAAGATAAGCAAACAAACAAATTTGGATTTTCCCCCATGGATCCCAAAATACAACGAGATCTGAAGAGACGTGTGGGAGGGAGGCAGTTTGAAAGGGGGAAGGGGGTCCCTGACCGCAGGGAAGACGGACTGGGTTCGCTACTGGGTCTCCTCCGCACGCCGGGCTTCTTCACTCCTCGCCACCCCGAGCCGGCTCCCGGAGACCCGGACGCAGTGGCAAGAGCAGACCGTGCTCCCGGCGTCTGGAATTGGGGCTGCGGGGGTGGGGGCCGGGCCGGGGGCGGCGCGCGGCCAACTTGCAAATTGGATTAGGGAGCGTGGGGGTGAGAGGCACCGGAGGGCAGGGGGAGCCAGGCCGAGGGGCCCGGGCCGTGGAGCCAAGGAACCGGGCAGCTGTCCCCACGGTGGCCGCCCAGCTTCTGTCCATCACCCGGAGAGAGCCTGCTTTCGGGCGAGAGCACCGCCTCCCCGGGCAGAGGAACCTGTTCCCTTACCACCCTCCCGGCCCAGGCTCTTTGGGATCCAGACACCGGCCCGAAGCGGCCTCCTCCTCGGCCAGGGGCGGGTGGGGCGGCAGCCTGGGCCTCCGAACCCCGCTGGCTGCCGGGCAGGGTTGGGCCGGCTCTGGGCGGGGCAGCAGGACGCGGTGGGCATCGGGGCCCCTTGAGCTGGAGCGCGCACCGAGAGTCCGGGGTGGAGGCGGGTTGGGGGACCATAGTGACCCCGGCGCGCCCCTCACTCTGTGCTGTCTGTCTCCCCGCCCCCGGGGCGCCCTCAGGCACCATGCTGACCCGCCTGTTCAGCGAGCCCGGCCTTCTCTCGGACGTGCCCAAGTTCGCCAGCTGGGGCGACGGCGACGACGACGAGCCTAGAAGCGACAAGGGCGACGCGCCACCGCAGCCTCCTCCTGCTCCCGGGTCGGGGGCTCCAGGACCCGCTCGGGCCGCCAAGCCAGTTTCCCTTCGTGGAGAAGAGGTTCCCGAAGCCGCGTTGGCCGAAGTCAAGGAGGAAGGCGAGCTGGGTGTCGAGGAGGAGGAGGAAGAGGAGGAGGAGGAAGGGTTAGACGAGGCGGAAGGCGAGAGGCCCAAGAAGCGCGGGCCGAAGAAACGCAAGATGACCAAGGCGCGTCTGGAGCGCTCCAAGCTGCGGAGACAGAAGGCCAACGCGCGGGAGCGCAACCGCATGCACGACCTGAACGCCGCACTGGACAACCTGCGCAAGGTGGTACCCTGCTACTCCAAGACGCAGAAGCTGTCCAAGATTGAGACTCTGCGCCTGGCCAAGAACTACATCTGGGCTCTCTCGGAGATCTTGCGCTCGGGAAAGCGGCCGGATCTAGTGTCCTACGTGCAGACTCTGTGCAAGGGGCTGTCGCAACCCACTACAAATCTGGTGGCTGGCTGCCTGCAGCTCAACTCTCGTAACTTCCTCACAGAGCAGGGCGCGGACGGGGCTGGCCGCTTTCACGGCTCTGGCGGCCCGTTCGCCATGCACCCGTACCCGTACCCGTGCTCCCGCCTGGCGGGCGCACAGTGCCAGGCGGCGGGCGGCCTGGGCGGAGGCGCGGCGCATGCCCTGCGGACCCACGGCTACTGCGCCGCCTATGAGACGCTGTACGCGGCGGCGGGTGGCGGCGGCGCCAGCCCGGACTACAACAGCTCCGAGTACGAGGGTCCGCTCAGCCCCCCACTCTGTCTCAACGGCAACTTCTCACTCAAGCAGGACTCGTCTCCCGACCACGAGAAGAGCTACCACTACTCTATGCACTACTCGGCGCTGCCCGGCTCACGGCCCGCGGGCCACGGGTTGGTCTTTGGCTCGTCGGCGGTGCGCGGGGGCGTCCACTCCGAGAATCTCTTGTCTTATGATATGCACCTTCACCACGACCGGGGTCCCATGTACGAGGAGCTCAACGCATTTTTCCATAACTGAGACCTCGCGCCGACCCCTTTCTTTTTCTTTGCCTTTGCCCGGGCCCTCTAGCCCCAGCCCCGCGAGCTCTGGGGCTCCCACCGACTCCAGCGCCAGGCGCGCGGGGGCGTGGGCCGCCGGTTCTACGGCTCTCTAGGGCTGGTCTCCTACCTGTGGGTGGCCCGTCCCAGGGGCCTCGCTTCTCCCTGGGGACTCGCCTTCTCTCTCCCAACGGGCTTCCTCCTCCCTGCTCGCGTGGAGTGCATCTCTGGGGACCTCCCTCCAGGCCTTCCCTAGAGACTCCTTTCGCATTCCTAAACTTGGGTTTTCTCTCCCCACCTCCCAGTAGGCCAGAAGGCTTTGGTAAGGGGCAGCTGAGTTTCCGGATAGTGTCTCCGTTTATGATTACTTTAAAAACAGACACCGAGCTGCCCAGGCCGAAAGGAGTTGGTATCTCTTCCTTCTCGAAGAGAGCAAAAGCCAGGGCGCCCAAACGCCTTCACCCCAGCCCGAATCTCCGCATTTTTTTAATTTTTATTTTGGTGGGAGGGGATGTGGATTGAGAGGAAAGAGAGAGGACAAGCCAATTTGTAACTAGAATCATGTTTCCTTTTCCCTTTCTAAAAAAACAAACATACAAAAGAAAAAAAAAAAAGCTAAGAGGCGACAGAGGCCGAACTCAGAGTCCGGATCGGAGAGAAAACGCAGTAAGAACTTTTAGAAGCAATAAAAGGCAAAATATAATAATAATAATAATAATAATAAATACTACCAATAATAATTTTTAAAAAGACACAAATATCTATGCAAGAAGGTTCTGACTGAGCCTAGCAGCCCGGCCCGGGATGCCCCTCCGGTCCGCTGGTTGCCCCGCCCAAGCGCGGATCTGTGCACTTTGGAGAAGTGGGGGCCCGCGCCGCCCCTCCCCCCTAGGTTCTTACAATCAATGACTCGGAGATTTGGAACCCCGTTGCCACTGCCCTCCCCCCCCCATCCCGTTGTGCGTCATACTGTTTTCTAAAAACGTGTTCCCAAATTTGTATGGAATGGCAAACTGTTGGGGGGTCGGTTTGGGGAGGGAGGTTTTGCATGAGACACACACACACACACACACACACACACACACGCACGCACACCACATCGCACGCACACGTAGGCCCGATGCGGGCGTCCGGGGACTGAGGGAGGCGAGTCTACTGGCTCCTCCTCTCTGCAGGCACTCCCTCCCTCTTGGGGTGAAGTGGAGGAGCCCAGACCTGGAGATAGCCCTAACCCTGCCCGGACTGTGCCTCGCTGGGCGCTGAACTCCTGGTGACTTCTGGTGGTTGGAGAGGTTTTTTTTGTTTTGTTTTGTTTTTGTTTTTGTTGTTGTTTTGGGGGGATTTTTTGTTGTTGTTGTTGTTGCTTTTGTTTTGTGTTTTGGTTCTAGGCTCCTTCTGACTTCTGTCATCCAGTGAGCTAGGAGAACTGAGGGCCCTTCTGGAGATTGCCGCAAAAAAGGCAACAGGTGAACCTCTCTGCTCCAGAGGCAGGGAATCAGGCACCCAAACACTCGATGCAAAAAACGCAAACCCACAGGCGACACACCCCCACACACGCAATTTTACCTTACTCTTGTAGCGAAGATGAAACTCCCGTCGGACACCCGAAGTGCATTGCGTGTTTCTGTTGAGTTTAATGACGATTAATAAATATTTATGTAAATGAGATGCAAAGCAGACCCGGTTTCTCACTGTGGCCTCCTTTTATGAGTGGGGACAAGTATGTATCTGGGACTGGGATGATGGAGGCTATGTAAAATGACGGTACAGAGGTCTGAGAGAACGGGCTGAGGACATTCCTGGGTGGGGTTTCCAAACTGAAAGACCTTCACACACACCCAGTGGGCTCTTAAACAGTCACACTTACTGCCCCTCCTGGGCTCCACTCGGATTTACACTGGCATCCAGCACAAAGCACCCCTGTGATCTACTTACATTCATTCAGCTCTCAAACACGCTCAAGGATCTTCTTTGAAAACAAAACATCTTTTCATCAATGAAAAATTATCAAAGTGTGACCATCTCATCATTTTACAACCCTCAGCTTCCTGTAACAATAATAACAACAACAACAATAAAAAAACCAAACCCCAAAAAAAAAACCAAGTGAATGCAAAAAAAAATTTTTTGAGGCAGACATGGATATTCCCGAATTAAAAAAAATAAGATCATGAGGGTAAAATATTAATGGACTGATCTCCTTTCTACCTTCAATTTGTGTTTCAGTGGACTCAAAGGAATGGACTCTTCTGGTGTCAATCAGGGATATTGATATTTCAGGAGTATGGATAAATCTATGAGGTGGCTGAATCTGGAGAAGGATCCTAGTTAAGAACAAAGCCTAACCATGAGTAAAAGGTGACAGCACCAATTGACACCTGAACAGCCTCCTTCCCTGATTCAGGAGGAGAAAGGGGGCTCAATGGAAAGCACACATAACTCTTTGATCCAGACCTCACTCCCTCACCCCCTAGTCTAACCTCTAGAGGTAGGGACAGACTTTCCGAAAAAAGATGCCTCCTCCCTTTGAAATATTTGAAAGGGAGTCTGGATCCTAAAAACTCGAATCCGAGGAGACTTGGGAATTTCTTAAAGAAAGTGCCCTTGGTGCTCCCTCTCCCCCTTCAAAACACCATCACTCGTTTTAGGATCGAAGTGAAGTTGAATGTATTGTTCAGGGTTAAGGTCAGACACGCTAAGGGCTCCGAAATGTGCAGGGAAGAGAGAAGAGGAAGTCTAAATGTCATCTGTGCTCATCCACGCCACTAAATGCCCACACTTAATCTTTAGCCTTCTGAGTAAAAACAATGCGCTCCCTCCACCCCTGCCTCTTCGCAGGCCTAGGGACAAGCTGGGAGCTGTCCACTCCACAGTGCTGATCGGTATCTACCATTTTCCTTTCTTGCTCCGGAAAGAGGCCAGCGCCTGGGACTACAGAGCAGAGCCTATCGGAATTCTCTTGCAGGGAGACTTCCTGGGAGACTTTTATTGTTAATTCTTTAAAAACGTTCACAATGTTCTCTGGATTTCTCTCAGGACCACATCTCTAAAGTGACAGTGAGCCCTTTGTCACTGGGATTCTTCCCTGTGGGTGGCTAATGAGATCAAACAGACCTCTGAATCACTTGTATTCTTTAGAGAAAGATTTTGGTCCGTCTTCTGTACCCTCCACTTTGGTGGGGAGTGGGGAGCTTGCAGGATGCACATTCTGACCCTAACCTGAAAGAGCTGGCCTGGCAGGGCATTTGGAAGAAAAAATGGCTTCATCCCAGGATTTGATCCTTATCTTGCCCTGGAAACAAGGTTAATTGGGCTTCTCTCCCACTCAGCTGGTTTCCCAGAACTTGCTCTGAACTCCAAACTGGGCAGGATCCAGGTGGCTTGGGGCCGGATGTAAAGGACCCCTCCACGTGGCTCCCCTGGCGAGATCACTGACTCATCTACATAGCTCTTCCAGCTACCCACACTGTTTCATTCTATTCTGAAGCCAGACTCCAACCTCATTTGAAAGATGATGATGACTCTGGGGTCATTGCATCTATGGGTCAGACTATGTGGAGATGCAAGAACCCTTTTGGGGGCAGGGACACACTGGAGCCCCTGCTTGTAGAGCAGCCAACTCCAATTCCTGACTTTCCCCATGCTCCCTGCACTCTGGCTGACTCTAGCCTCCCACTACCATCCTCCACCCCAACGCAACACTTAACTGCCCTGGTGAGATGGCAAGATGAGCAGGAGAAGAAGATGTGCATGGACACTCGGCCCCAGACGCCCCCTCACAGATCTCTTTCTCTCGCTTGGCTTGCCTGCACACATCCAGAGAAGCTCCATGAACAGAAGGAAGGGGGAGGTGAAAGGGCGCTGGCGTGGCTTGGGGCAGGGAGATGGGCAGGAGCAGAAAGTATAGCGAGATATCTTTTCTTTCCCTAGCTAAGCAGCAGGCTCTCCAATCATTCCACACCCTGCTCAAAACAACTCCTGGGCTGCCCAACCGATGGGTGTAGCCAGGTTCAATCTGGAGACTGTTTTTCTCCTTGATTTTTTCAGCCCCGTCCCATGCCCAGCATTTGAAAATGGCAGAGAAACAGAGGTACCCATTTGCTGATCTGGTAGTGATGGGAAAGGGATATGCTGCTGTTTCTCCCCTCCCCACCTGGACCTTGAGTCACTGTGCACCAGTGACATTCCAGCTCGGATTTTATTACCTAGGGCAAGGACAGGATGAACTGAGGGAGGCAGGAGAGCTGAGTCCTCTGTGGATCAGGCACTGGGAAGTGCCACACTCTACACACTCCACAAGGGTGTGCCAGCTTGTTTCCCTCCGTAAGCCTACAGCCACCAGATGCAGGGTCTGAGACTTCATTCTCTTTCTCCCATCCTTGACTTCCTCCTCTTCCAGGAACCTTTAACAGGGAGCCACATGCTCCTGGGAGTTTCCATGGATCTCTGGGCACTGCAGGACTAAGTGCACAGCTTCATTTTCCAGGTAGAAGGGGTGAAAGACAGCATTAGCCACTCCTGGCCAGCCTCAGTCTTGACCTCCACACCAAGCCCCTACCATATGACAACAGAGGGCTGGAAAAACCCAGGGCTCCATTCTGACCTGTGTGAAAGGTTCAAAGGGAAAGGCTTCTTGCTTACAGGGGGTGAGTGGAGCCTGCACTGCCAGGACAGGCTCCCAGACCGCTCCAAGATGCTCACTGTTTTTATTTTGTTTTCTCTTGAGATTGGGTAACCAGGTATTGGCCACTGGCTTAGTGTGAAGGTGACACCTGGGCTCTGAGAAACCTAGAAACCCTGCCCTAGCCCCCTGGTTCTTCATCTTGATTCTATCTATCTGTCTGTCTGTCTATCTATCTATCTATCTATCTATCTATCTATCTATCTGCACCTGAGCCATCAAAAATTCTCCACAAAGCTTCCCTAGGTGAGCAGCCTTAGGTGGGGGAGCTACTGCCTCGGGCAGACTGTCTTGCTGTTGAAACTTAACCTAAAACACTGGGTTCAGAGAAGGCCAGGACTGGGTAGGGCTCACCTGGGGGATGGCACTGAATACTTGCAGGGAGATGTCAGGGTTGTTCTTTTCCTGGCCCCACAATAATGAAAGGGGAAGCTAGGTGGCACTGGAGGAAGGGGACCAGCCTATGCTTTTAAGTACCAGCCATGCCAAGGGAGATGGGACACACCCATCTTCCAGCTGTGCCCTCGGGAATGTCTCTGGCGCTGCCAGTTCCGCTCGCTCCAGCATAGGAACCCAGCCTCTCCCGCAAACTAGGGATGCACAGTTGAGTTCCACACCCAGGATATATGCCTGATGTTTCATGATTCCAACCTCTCCATGTCTCTTGGCCTCTCCCAAACCCTGTTAACATCTTCTTCCTCCTTCCTCTTTTTGGAATTAATTGAATTAGGAACGGGTCTTTCAGGGGTTTTCCTGCCTCCCGCCTCAGGCTGAGCTGGTCAGGAGGCCAAGACTGAGAGGTCAGGTCCCACTGGGGCCGTAGGAACTCACAAACCCTTTGGGAACCTGCGTGCCAGTTCCTATCCTCAGCCAAGACTTTGCCAAGGGCACAGCTGGGCGGGGTCTGGGCAGTTCGCCCGGCTTGGGACATCTGTTCTAGCCAGAGTCGCATTAAAAGCGAGTGGTGGGGGTAGGGGGCTCAGAAACAACCCCTCAAAACCCAGGCCTGTGCTGGCCTTCTCCACAGCAGCCATAGGCAGGAAAGGACCCGGAAAGCACTTGGGCTTGTTTTTCTTCTCACTTGGGAACAGAGCGAAATTTGGGGTAAGGGGAAGTGGGTGTTCTCTCTGGGGTAGAGCAGAAAGGTACCCCAGCCTCTCTCCAGCTGCTGGGGAGCCCCTGGAGGCGCTGGCGCCAGCAATTCAGCAGAGGCTTCAGCCGGCCCCGATGCAAAACTGATCCCGTTTGCTGCGAACTGGGTTCCCAGGCTGGGGTGCTGCATAGGGGGAGGGTTAAAAACAACTTAATAAAAATATCTGAAATATTTGCGTTTATATGAAAGACTGAGCCGTACTTTAAAACACACACACACACACACACACACACACACACAGAGAGAGAGAGAGAGAGAGAGAGAGAGAGAGAGAGAGAGAGAGAGAGAGAGAAAGAGAGAGAGGAACACACCCCAGAAGAACCACAAAGCCTAGAAACTAAACCAAACCCAAATCCTTAACTACTCATCATTTCGTAGAAAATGACAGAAAAATTCCTCAGACGCTTTCCCTCTAGTGTCGCCGCAAAAAAGCTCCCGCCTGCCCAAGCCCTGAGCCTACTGCACCTCCACCACCCTGAGCCCTGGCGCTGAGCCTGGGTCGCCCCCTGCCCACCCTTTGCTCGCATGTTTGTGCCAGTCTGTGCCACTCAGCCGGTGCCCGGTGCCCAGTGCCAGGCGCGGGGGGAAGGCGGGGAGGAGCCCAGGCTCCAGCTTAAATTCCATGGCATCTGTTCATTATTATACAGTGAGGATTTTTATATGGACAGCTAAATTAAAGACAGATTTTTGCCAGAATTGCAAATCCCATAAAAATGATGACACAGGATGGGGGCTTTTTCTTTTTTAAAAAGAGAAAGATTAAAAACACAACCTAACAGACCACACCTCAGACCCCTCTGTGTTCCCGTCCTCTGCCTTTTGACTCTCTTGCCTCCTTTGCCCATCTTTTCTTCTGGTGGCCCTGAGAGACTCCAGCACCCACTGCTCTCCATGTCTAGCTAGATACAGACACCCAGGGACCAACCGCTTGCTCCCACAGGGGCCAGGGAGTAAGCTCAGACTCCAAGGGTCAGCATGGCGACAGAAGTAGGGTGGTCTGGAAAACTGCCCCACTTCCCCTGAGCTGCCATGCATTTGGCTGGTCACCAGGCTAAAGGTCTGGAGAAATCAGGTTTCTATGTGGGGTCATCTGCTCAGCGACAGGCAGCCCCCATCTCCCATTGCCAATAGAGAGACTAATGCAAAATTAGGGCATCTTGAGTGATATTCAACTTGTGGAAGTTCTGGAATTTCAAATTTCACAGATTCTAGGACACTGGACCCCACACCTGGATGGTGTGTTCTAGAATTTGCATGGTTGCCCAATCTCTAAAATTCCAGAAGAGCCCTGTGCCAGGGTAAGGTGGCCTAGACTTAGGTGGCTCTGTATTCCGACTTTGGAGCTGTGGCATGATATTTTGGGGGGCCACGGGGCTCCTGGAGAAGGTTTAGATGGGGCAGACAGCATCAAGAGGAGAGATGGAGCCACTCAGAGAGTTCTGAAAGTGTCCCCCAAAGCCAGTGGAAGCCATCTCATTCTTCCTTTCTTAAAAAAAAAAAAAAAAAAAAAAAAAAAAAAAAGATTTTCAGAGCAGTAAAGTAATTATGTGCAGAGTTCTGTGTCCTCCAGACAATTGCTCTCTGTGTGTCTGTGTCTGTCTGTGACTCTGTCTGCTGTAGCTGTCTCCTTGTCTCTCTCAGATTCGGAGCTGACAGAATCCCTATCAAAAGAGTGAAGGCAGGGACATCTGTGTGCCGAATGACTGTGCCTACTCGAACCTGCCAATCGCTCCTGGCACGAGCTGGGTAACAAATGCCTGTTACCTCGGAATGCTGGCGGGTGGGGGGGAGGGGGAGGGCGCTTGGCACCACCCAGGCTGCCAAGCTCTGCCAAGACCCCCTCCTGCCCGCTGAGGGCCTCACCCCCTTCCCTGAGTTGGGGGTCCATGGAATTGGATTATTTATTAATTAGCAGTAATTAGAAAATTTGGGTGTCTCTCAGCCTGGTGACCTCTTCTCCTCTGCTTCTAGAACCTTGATCCCCTACCCCATCCAGCCCTCCTCGGCTTTGTGGATTAACTCTGGGTTTCTACTCAGGGCAGGCGGCCAGTTGTTGGGGAAGGGGCTCATGGAATGCAGGAAAAGGGGTCTCTAGAGGGAAGAATTCCGCTAAAGTTGCCAGGAGGAGTTTCTCTCCTGTCTGGGCAGAAGGTCTGCCTAGAGGGGCTGTTTGGCTGGCCTGTGGGGTGGGGCAGAGCCATAGAGGGCCAGAAACAGTAGAGAGGTGGAGCTAAGGAGACCCTGAAGAAAAAGAGGACGAGGGGAGGAGGCAAGAAGCCGAGGTGAGCTGGTTCTCTCTCAGCAAGCCACCACCACCTTGCGGGTCTCTCCGCAGACTGTGCTCTGAGTCCATGGGCTGGTTCTGCTGTGGGATGGGGGGAGGGGAGAAAGGAGCACCACAGTCACAGTCGGTGCCAGCTGGGGGTGGGGTATTGCAAGGAGGGGTGAGGAGGAGCACATCTAAATTCCAAGACATCTGTTCACCCAAAGAGAAGACACCGCGCTCAAGAAGGCAGGGCACCCTCATCTAACCCGCTCTGTAGCCATTTTGCCAGGAAGGAACCTCCAACCTCCCCCAGACCACCAAAGGAGGCCTTGGGAGGATGAGGGGGTTGGGTACCAAGTTTGAGATGGGGGGCACTGAATAGAGCTCAGGGGATGGCCCTATAGGGCAGAAATCCTGAAAGGGGGATCTGAAGAATAAAGTGTTCTGGGAAAGGTACTCTGGCCTCTGGTACCTACAGATCCTACACACACACACACACACACACACACACACACACACACACACACACACACACACACGACTCCAGTCATCACATACTCAGATGTTAAGCTTCTCACTTTCATGAACACACAAGTCTACAGAACCGGCCTCTCACACACCCAATTGTTTATATGCTCAAACAACTTTATAGAGTGCTTGGTCTATCCTGGGCCTGGGCTGGGAATCACAGGGACCCCTTCCTGCCCTGAGCTGTCCGGCACCCACTCAAACCACACGTACTCTTCTTCCTGGAAGCCTGAGGGAGTATTCCTTCCCTTCTCGGTCTGGGAGCCCCAGCAGGGAGTCCTGGCCCCACAGCCAGCCACATTCTTACCTGCTCCCCATTGGCAGGAATCCTAGTGTTCCCAAGCTGTGCCTGAACAGATTCCAATACCACTGGCCACTAACCCTCAATGGCCACCCCTGTCTTCAGTGCCCCAGTTTGGCACCTGCCCTCTGCCAGGGCTGCCCTAGCTGGACCGACAGAGGCCAAGCCTCTCAGCTGGGAAATGTCCATGTGGTTGCTACTTAAAAACTGATTTATGAGGCCGCTGTGGCTGCGGAGGCTTGGCCTGCGGTCCTGGTAGTAATCAAGGGCATATGCCCATCTCGCCTGGCACTGCCCAGCTTGTGAGCCCAGCCCTGGCCTCTGCTCTCCTGTTGGGAAGAGAGAGGCACAAAGCCTAGAGTCTTCATTCTCCCCAAACATTCTTTTTCTCCTACTCTCTTCCTTTTCCTCCTCCTCTTCTTCCCTTTCCTCTCCCCCTCCCCCTTTCCTCCCTCCACCCCTCCCTCCCTTTCTCTTCCTTCTCTCCCAAGTGGCACGGACCAGCCTGTGTGCCGGGCTGGCGCTCACAGCTGCAGCCCATCTGCTATGATTGAATGGTGACAGTGACGAGACAGGAGCTTGGGGGAATGGGGGCTGCCCTGCCACCCCTAAACCTCCCATGCCAACCCCCACATGCTTCCTTGACCTCCAGAAAGAGACCATTCATTTTGCTGCCGCAGGGTGGGGGAATCCCACCCCTCTAAACAGTGAGGGAATTCCTCTCCCTCCAACTAGATTCCTGAGAGGAACGGGAGGGAAGAGAGAGGAGGTGGGCAGAAAAGGAGAGGGGTTGTTGGAAGAGCCTTCCAGGAGAAAAAGCCCCTGCCCACACAGCCCTGAGTGAGGCAGGGACCTTTGGCCCTGACCAGGACATAGATGAAGCTCCAAGTTGGGCAGCACTAATTCAGGTAGAGTCTGTTTTCTTCTGGAACACAGGAAAATGTCTTTGAGAACCTCAGGTGAAGAAAACTCTGCCCTTTGCTCAAGGATCTTGTTACTCTCCTCTTTGTGTTATTTCCTCCTTCTGGAGCCTAGTAAACCTCCTCTCTCTCTCTCTCTCTCTCTCTCTTTCTCTCTCTCTCTCCTCCTTCTCTCTCTCACCCTCTCCTCTCTCTCCCCCCTCCTCTCCTCTCTCCTTTCTTTCTCCTCTCTCCCTCCCTCCCTCCCTCTCCTCTCTCCTTTCTCTCTCTCCTTTCCTCTCTCCCTCTCCCCCTCTCTCCCCCCTCTCTCCTCTCTCTGCCTCTTTCTGTGTGTCTCTTCTCCAGGAGTACATTGGAAGACACCTGGGAAAACCCAGTCTCCAAAGTGAGACCTAAGAGTTGGACCTAAGAAAGAGCAAGGAAGTCCAGCTGAGCACAAGGAAGAATTTCCCCAACTGAGTCATAAAAAGGCCAAGAGATACAGAAATAAGCAGCGCTGAAACAGATGCCTTTGTGGTTATTATGTGTACTTAGCTTGCTTAAGCGCCACACAGGAACTGACATTCATTTCAACAAGCCTGTGAGGTTAAGCCTACCTACAGGACACACAGAAGCCAGGGAAAAGAGAGAGAAGAACAGGAGATCTGAAAACTTCTTTTGAAGGCAATCCAGCATCTTACCTTCTCCCTCTGCCTGTCTTCTCTGCTAGCTCTTCATCCTTAATTATCATGGTACCCATTCTTCCTCCTCTGGCTTCCCCCCCTCTCCCCAGGAAGCCCCTACTTAATCTTTTTTGTTATTTTTACATTTTCATTTTAGACAGTCTTGTTAAACCACATGCCTACACATGTGGCTCCTGTCTCCTGTTAGAGTGGGTACCTGTACTCCTGGTCCACCTGTGAGGACACCACGTACAGGCCCTTGGCTGCACAGGCCCTTGCCTCCCTTGAGCTCTGGGGAGGGGAGGGAGTCGTACCTGACACACATTCTTTCTGAGGGTGGGGGAGAAGATATCTGTGTCTCTTCTTATGCCTTCTACTGTCCTGCCATTTTGCCATTTGCATCTCCATCCATCCTGGTCTTTTGTCTTACAATGTCTTTTATGAATCCTTCATTTTTTTCATTCTTTTTAATTTTTTTTTCTGTATAGCTTTGGAGCCTGTCCTGGAACTCACTCTGTAGTCCAGGCTGGTCTCAAACTCACAGAGATTCACCTGCCTCTGCCTCCCAAGTGCTGGGACTAAAGGTGTGCGTCATTCTTTTTAATATTTATTTATTTCATTTATGTGTATTGGTATTTTGCCTGCATGTATGTCTGTGAGGATGTTGGATCCTATAGATTGCAAGGTGCTGGGAATTGAACCTAGGCCCTCTGGAAGAGCATCCAGTGCTCTTGACTGCTAAGCCATCTCTTTAACCCCTTTTCATAATTTTTATACACGTTATCCTCATTCCCTCTTTTCTCTGTCTCTCATCCCCTGGTTTGTGCCCTCTCACCATCCCTCTCCTTATATGACCCTTTTGTGGTAATCTGGAATATCTTTCTACAGGAGAATGGGCAATTTTATGTCCCATAAGCTCCACAGTTACAGGGTTGCTGGTGGGAGAAGTCTCTCCAGAATACAGTTTCACTGGAGAAGAAGAGAGGAACCTATAATCCAATCTGAGGGATGAGCATTAGACAGTCACTAAATCTTTGCAATCCTCACAGCAAATCCAGATCAACATGGTTAAGAAGTGATGGTGAATTCCTGTAATCCCTGCATTGGGATGTATACAAAGAGGATGAGGAATTCACGGAGGTCAAAGCCAACCTCAGCTACATGATGAATCTCAAGTAAAGCTGCACAGTAGGAGACCCTAATAAGAAAAACAAAACAAAACAAAAACAAACACAGCAACAAACTGGGCTTGGGAGTGCAGGCTATACTCCTTTTTTCCTTGGGAAGCTGAGGGAGAAGAATCTTGCCTGTTCTACAGAGCAAGTTCTGGTCCAGCCTAATCAACTTAACAAGACTGTCTAAAATGAAAACGTAAAAATAACAAAAAAAGATTAAGTAGGGGCTTCCTGGGGAGAGGGGGGGAAGCCAGATCAACCTTTGAGAAAATGAATAGGGTATAGGGTTTATTTCACCTGTGAGGGGATGTGGTCTGAGATTCTCCCTGACCTTGGTGGTGGAGGCATGAACTTGGTCATCTATGGAGTAACCACTGTGTATAGTCACTGGTTCACTAACAGGGTCAAGGAAAAAAAGAATAATCCAACTTCCTTATCATGAGTTTTGCTGGAGTCAATAGCTATTGTGTGTCTAGGCTTTTGGAGAACATTGATTAAGGGAGCATTTTCTTGACTGATGGGAAAAAACCAACTAAAAGAGTAAAGGAACTCATCCATGGTCATCTACTCCTGCTAGAAAGCTACCAAGTATACTACATAGCTGGGGTATGTTATGCAGTGCTTAATAAAAATTTAAAAAGATGATGTAGCTTAGCTTTCTGAGCATGTGTGAGACCCTAGTTTCAATTTTTAACACTACATTGAGTGAATAAAATAAAAAATAAAGAATCAAGGGTGAGGATTACCGCAGAGCTAGTATAAGACTTTCTCAGTATTAGCTCTTTCAAAGAAAGGTGGCACCTGCAAGGGACAAGAGGAGGCCAAAACCTTCCACACATCCATATACCCTCTCCCGCCCTGACAGAGTCCTGAAGGGTAGAGAGGGGCAGAGCCTGACCCTGACCCTTGCCAGGGACTTGCAGCTGAGGTCACCTTCCCATTCGTCTCCCTTTCCCAGACTCCGATATCTTCTTAGACCTGTTTTTCCTTCACCCACGAGTTCAAGTTCCTCTCTCGCTCCTCTATTTTTTCCTTACTCATCATCCATTCTCAGCTCTGTCACTCCCAAAGTTTTTCCTGTCTCGTCCATCTCACATTCGGCAGGAAAGTGCTTAAGAGGTCTCGTTTCAGCACCACGGACAGAGACTCCTGCCCAGACCTGAGCGAGTGAAGAAAGACTTCTGCTTTTCCTTGGGCGGAGGGTAGGAGTTGGGGTGAGTGCGAACCGTACCGTGTCTGTTTGAACGCCTGTGTCTGTGCCATACAAGGGCACACGCCCGTGGGCGTCTCTGGGTGCATCTGCGTGTTTGTATCTGTCTGAGCTGTGTCCCCGCCTGCTCCCCATGTCTCTGGCTGGGAAAGGGGACAGGACGGGGACGCTCCGTTCTGGAGGTGGGGGAGGCAGCGGGTGGTTTGGTATTCCAGCCGGTCCTGGGGGCGTCATCCTTGCCCAGACGTACGCCAAGCACCATGTGGCATGTGTGCCAGCAGGCACAGGCTAAGGGCACTCTGCCCAGCTTGAGAGGAGGTAGAGGAGGCAAGGAGCAGGAAGAGGGGAGCTGAGCTCAGAGCTCTGGGGCCAGAGCCTTTCTTTCTTCGTAGGACTCCATTCACCACAGGAACAAGTGTGAGGAGTCCAAGTCACCTGGCTTGTTAAGGACCCTCACAACCTGATGAGCAGCCTTTCATACAAATATCCTGAGGGCACATAGAAGGCTGGGCTCTTCCGGCTTGCCGGGAATGACTGCAGATTACCTGACCCTCTCCCATCAGGTCTTGCATGAATTTACAAGCATCCACAAACTCTTAGAGCATGGAAGACACAGGAGTCATCTCTTGATTCATAGAGTAGGATCTTGCACCTCATAGGTGGGCTCCTCCTCTTGTGAGCCCAGATAACCACACTTAAGATCTGGTAGCATCTAGGAGAGCTGTGCCCTCTCAAGAAAGGGACACATTTCCCAAGCACAGGGCAGAGCCTCCCTGAAATGTCATTAGCAGTGTGTGTCCTCAGCATTTAGGCCAGTGCAGGAGAACTGCCTGGCGCAGAGTGGTCCCTCCTCTCTGCCCACAGACTGGGGTACTGGCAGCATCTCTTTTCCAACTGGCTACAGACCCTCACACAACTTGTTTCTCAGTGAGATTTTATTTTATTTATTGTTGTTTTATAATCATTATTTTATTATTTGAGACAGGGTCTTACTGTGTAGCTCTGGCTGTCCTGAAACTATGTGGATCAAACTGGCCAAGAGCTCATACAGATCCCCAGTGTTGGGATTAAAGGTGTGTGCCACCACACCCAGCCTCTGTGAGACTTTAAAATGATCCTCCGAGGGGCGAGGACATGGCTATATATTGGTAAAGTGCTTTCTGCGCAAGCATGAGCCATGAGAGTTTGGACTCCCCTGTACCCACACAGCAAACCAGGCAGGATGGTATGCACCTGTAACCCAGAGCTGAGGAGGGGGAGACAGGAGGGTTCCTGGAGTTTGTTGGTTAGCCTTTCAATTAGAGTTGGCAAGCCTGAGGTTGAGGGAGAGAGCCAATGTCAAGAAGACAGAGTGAAGGATCTGGAACTAGCTCAGCTGTACAGGCTTATTTGCCATACAAGCCTGGGAATCTGAACGTAATCTCAAAAACTTAAATAAAGGCAGAAGGAGGTAACTAACATCAGTATCAACCTATGGCCTCCACATCTGTGCTCTCACACTTGCATGTGTACCACCTGCACACATATGAATATGTACAAAGACATGCATACACTCAAGTTGGCAAGACGGATCAATGGTAAAGGTCCTTGCTTACAAGGCTGACATCTGAGTTCAGTTCCTAGGATCACATGGTGAAAAAAGGAAGCAGACACCAGCAAGTTGTCTTCTGATCTCCTCATGTACAACACACACACACAGACACACACACTGAGGGGGGGGGGAACATCTTATAAAACAAAAATGGCCTTTCAAGGCTTTTAGCTTAGGACAAGAGTCTGGGGAAAAGTCAGATCTTGAGGGTGAGGAAAAGAAGCCCCTGGAACAGTTCAAGGGGATGGTAAAAAGAATAAGATTTTCATGAAGAAACATGATGAGGAGAAAATGAAGCTCAAGGGACCCAAAGTGAAAGCCACAGGAAAGGTTCTTGGTCACAGGAGAGACTAGGAGATTCAGACAAAACCAGCTGTTCCTTGTGTCTGAGATGTTCATCCTTGATCCCATTCCTATTTAAATGCATGGATTTCTTGGACTCTTTTGTATGTTATAATCAACTTTTGGGTAGAGAAGGATGGGGAGGGAGGGAGGGAAGAAAGTTCAACTAGAGGGTTTAGCTCAAGCCAGTCGTTCAAAGTCATTGCTGTATTTGTTTCATAGTTGCATTGTGTTTTTTTGTCTTGGTTAGGGTTTCTATAATGCAATAAAGTGCAATGGCCAAAAGAAAAAAAAAAAGCTTGAGGAGGAAAGGGTTTATTTCACTTACCCTTTCTGGTAACAGTCCATCACTGAGGGAAATCAGGGCAGAACTCAGGCAAGGCAGGAACCCTGAGGCAGGAGCTGATGCAGAGGCCGTGGAAGAGCACCGCTTACTGGTTGCTCCTCATGCCTTGCTCAGCCTGCTTTCTTTCATTTTTGTCTCTTTCATTCTTTCTTTCTTTTACTTTTCTTTCTTAGTTTTTTGAGACAGGATCTCTCTATTTTGTAGTTCTGGCTGCCTTGGAACTTACTCTGTAGCCCAGGCTGGCCTCCAATTCACAGAAATCCACCTGCCTCTGCCCCCCAGAGTTCTGGGATTAAAAGTGTCCACCACCACTGTATGGTCAGAGTCTGCTTTCTTATAGCAACCAGGACCGCCAGTCCAGAGGTAGCATCACCTACAGTGAACTAACTGTGCCTGACCACATCAATCATCAATCAAGAAGATGCCTAAGGAAATCCTATAGAGGTATTTCCTCAATCCAGACCCCTTCTTCCCAGATGACACTAACGTGTCAAACTGATATAAAAATTAGCCAGCACAAAATGTAAACTTTTGTAAGATTTATTTTTATTTTACACATATGAGTGTTTTGCCTGCATGTAAAAGTGTGCACCATATATGTGCCTGGTACCACAAAGTTCAGAAGAAGGCATCAAATCTCCTGGATCAGACAGTTATGAATCAGTGTGCTGGGAATTGAACTCAGGTCCTCTGCAAGAGCAACAAGTGCTCTTAATCACAGAGCCAGCTCCACAGCTCCAGCACAAAAATTTAAAAGACACCTTTAAAAGTATTTTTTTCATTGTTACATTTTAGAGACTTATTTTATGTGTATGAGTGTTTTGTCTATGTGTGTATGTATATTACAGTGTGTGCCCGGTGCCCACAGAGGTCAGAAGAGGGTTTACAGCCATCTGTAACTGGTGTTATGGATGGTTGTGAGCCACCATGTGGGTTCTGGGAACCAAACCCTGGTCCTCTGCAAGAGCAACAAGGGCTCTTAATCACTTAGCCATCTCTCCAGCCCCAATTATTTTATTATTACTACTATGGAAAGGGTGGTTGGCAAGATTGACTGACCGCATGGCCAAAGTCTCTGGTTCAGAGTGTGAACCATAGTGAGTCCTCAGTGAACTCAAGCACAGTGTGAATCGAGTGTGAGCACCTTGGCAATGCCAGGAGTCAGAAGGGACTGGGTTGACAGTTCTCTCTCCCAGCTAGAGGCACACTCTCTCAAATGCAGTAGGAGAAAAAGAGATGTACAAAGCAAGGGACAGCTGGATAGCACAGAGTAGGCGGGGAGAGGAGATACCCTCTGCACCTCCCCTCTGAGGGCCGGAAAACATTGCAAGGGTCTCCCACCCCAGATCTGAACTCTTTCTGGAAGCCTTTCTCTATGTCCTCTCCTGGCTTCCTCGCTTCAATAAGCGGTAATAGTTACCCACTCGATTGTTGCTTAAGGCAGAAATCTGGGAGTCATCCTTGAGTTCTCCTTATCCCCACTCTCTACTTGGATTCTTATAGGGGCACTGGTGCTTATTCCAAAATGTACTCCAAGTCCAGGCTCTTCCTTCTTCCCTCGTCTAGGCCATTTCTCCCTTCAGCCTCTAATCTTGTTCCATTTAATTGGTGTGTGTGTGTGTGTGTGTGTGTGTGTGTGTGTGTGGTGTAATGCATGTGTATGTGTGTACAAGTGCCAGGCTGGTTGTGGAGATCACAGTATCGCTTCATGGGTCCACCGCGTACCTTGCTGAGACAGGCTCGTTCTCGATGTTTCTGCAGTGCCACACACTCCAGGCTAGCTGGTTTCCAGCTTTCACGTGATTCTCATGTCTTCACCCCCCATCTTGCCACTGGATTACAGATTTGGGCCACGATATTCTAGCATTTTCTACAGGTTCCAGGGGTTGAACTCCAGGCTTGGATCATTGGGCTTGGGTGACTGGAGTTTTCCTTTTCACCACTCCCTACTTCCCTGTCTTTGCTAGAAGACCAATCTCAAGCTATAAACCAGGCTGACTTGGAACTCATGGCAACCCGACTGCCTCAGCCTCCCAAGGGCTGGGATTACAGGCATGAGCCACCATGCCTGGCCTAGGGTATCTTTTAAAAACATAAATTGAGTCTGGGTGTGGTGGTGCACACCTTTAATCCCAGAACAGAAGCAGAGTGAAGCTCTGTGAGTTCGAGGCCAGCCTGGTCTACAGAGTGAGTTCCAGGACAGTCAGGGCTACACAGGGAAAACCTGTTTTGAAAAATCAAAAATCAACAAACTAAGAAAAACACAATTACACGCTGGGGTGCTAGAGAGTGGCCCTGGTTAGGAATTAATACTGCCCTTGCAGGGAACCCCTTTGGTCCTCTTCATCCCATCAGGTAGCTTCCTGTAACTCCAGCTGCAGAGGAGTAACACCTCTGGCTTCTGCAGTCTGCTGTACTCAGGCCCACATACCCACACACATACACATAATTAAATTCAGAACAAGGACTGGAGAGATGGCTCCTGGCCCGTAGGCTCCTTGAGCGCAGGTTCCATTGTATTTGTCCTATTTTCTTCCTATACTCTGAGCCAGGTGTGGCCTCAGCTCCTGTGAAGTGTGTTGAAGGGCAGACTTCATTAATGCTTTGTCGGCCTTGAAGAGGGGCGTGGACGCGTGAGTCAGTCCTCAGCCATGGCTCAAACCTGCTTCATTAGGGACTAGCCTCCCCTCTCTTCCTTCCTCTCAGGAGGCCTGTCTCCTGGCAGCCTCCTAATTATATTTTACTTGACTATAAATCTTTTTGTTAAATGTAATTGAATAATACACCTTCCGAATCATCACATTAACCTAGCATCCGCTTGAAGGTGGTAATTAGCTTCCTAGAATTTCTCACTAGTTTGAAGAGGACTGGCTCTGAGATCATCTACCACCATCCTTGAAATGTGTAAGCCAGCCCTGTGTCCCTGAGAAAGGGTGGGTGTGGAGGGGCCACACTGCTCAGGGTCCTTTCTCTCCTAGCTCCCTGGCCTCAGGATGAAACAGCCCGAGCAGCGCCCTGCTCCCCGCCCCCTCCCCAGCAAGCGCTCCCTCAAGCATCTGGGGTCTGTGATGTCCCTTTCATCCTCTCCAGGACTCTTGGCTCAGAGCAGTCTCAGCTGGAAGGTCAGAAGGAAGGCAGAGGAAGAGGGGAAATGCTGCGCTGCAGGCACCTGATGTGGGCAGGCCTGCTCCAGCAATCCCTGCGCCAGCCATCCGTGCAGCTGTCTGAATACTAAGAGGCTCCGGATAGAGCCTGGGGTAGAACCCATTTAAAAGCTAGGGGCAGCCTCAGGACTTGGTAGCAAGAGCCTGTAATCCCAGGACTACCAAGAAGGCTGAAGCTTGAGGGTGGCCACACAGGGAAGACCTATCCTAAAACAAAACAAACAGAAAACCCACCCAATTATCAGGGTCTTAGAACCTAAGGTCCCAGTGTCACCTGTAGTGGTGGGTCCCTTAGGCTCTGTCTAGTTAGTTCTTCAGCTTCCCTGGCCTCTCAGGCCTGACTCCTGGGCCACCCTAGCCAGGTTCTTTCTTTCATATCCCATACCCAATTCATCAGTGACTATGCCTGCTATCTCTGGCCCTACTGCCCTGCTCCGTCCTGCGGCAAGCCAGCTCACCATCTCTCTCTTCCAGACAGCCTCCACTACTATCCTTGGTTGGATATGACTGTAGTATTGTGTGCCCCCATCTATTTTTGATACATCAACCAGAATGATTAATAATAGTAATAGCAATAATAATAATAATCTGTGTGTGCTGGTTCACACCTTTAATCCCAGCAGAGGCAGAGGCAGGCAGATCTCTGAGTCTGAGGCCAGCCTGGTCTACAGAGCGACTTCTTGGACAGCCAGGGCTGCACAGAGAAACCCCTTCTCAAATTCTCAAAAAACCAAATAAATAAATAAGACAGTATTATTCAGATAAATATTTATATAAAGTTTAAAAACAGTGAATTTTGGTATAGTCATAGACTGTAAGGTCTTCGTAATTATTTTTGGGACCAGCAAGATGGCTCAGTGGGGGAAGGTGTTTGATCAGTCCCTGAGACCCAATGATAGAGGAGAGGCCCAACTCCCATGTGTTGTCTTCTGGCCTCCACACATACTCTATGGTACATGCATGCACACACTCGTGCACGTGCACACGCACACACACACTCAACAAGAAATAAATAAGACTAAAATTTTAAAGGGCTAGTGAGACAGCTTAGTAGTACAAGTACAGTTCTCAGCACTTTCGTCAGATAGCTCACAACCACCTGCAACACAAGCTTCAGGGACTTCAATGCCTCTGGCCTGGATGAGCACCTGCACCATGCACACACACACACACAAAAAAAATTCAAAACCATTTTTAAAAATCAACTTTGAACATCACCCCCTCAAACCCAAGTCCATTAGTATGCTTGCTGAACAACTCCAGCACTAGGCACCCAGGACTAATGATTTTTTTTTCATTTATTTTTGAGACAAGGTCTTCTGTAGCCCAGGCTGGCCTTCAGCTCAGAATACAGTGGAGAATAACCTTGAACTCTCCATCCTCCATCCCCTGAGTTCTGGGACTATAGGAATGTGCTACCATTTCTCCCTCCCTCCAAGGCTCCCTACCTCTCCCTACACTCCCTCCTCATTTTTCAAGATAAGGTTTCTCTGTGTAGCTCTGCTGTCCTGCATGCTTTGTAGACCAGGCTGGCCTCGAACTCACAGAGCTCTGCCTACCTCTGCCTCCTGAGTACTGGGATTAAAGGCATGCGTCACCACTGCCAGACTCTTAAATGTTGGGATTACAGGAATGTGGCACTGTGCCTGGCTCATTTACTTTTTGGGGGGGAATCTGGGGATTGAGATAGGGTCTCACTTTGCAGCACTGGCTAATCTGGAACTCATTATAAAGATCAGGCTGGCCTTGAAATCACAGAAATCTGTCTGTTTTTACCTCCTCAATACCAGCCAAGACACTCAGCCTTCATTCACTTTAAATAGTGTGTGTGCGTGCTGTCAGAGCCAGAAGGGACCACCAAGTCCCCTAGAGCTAGTGTTTTAGGCAGTGACGAGCTGCCCCACATGGGTGCTGGGAACTGAACTTAGGTCCTCTGCAAGAACAGCAAGTGCTCTTAACTGTTGAGAGATGTCTCTAGCCTCTCACTTAAAAAAGAAATCAGTAACATTTCAGAGCCAGGTGTGGTTGCATGTGCCTAAAATCCCAGCTCTTGGAAAATGGACACAAGAGGATTAGGAGTTCAAGGCCGTTCTCAAATACATATGAAGGCCAACCTGGGCTAGAGGAGACCTTGCCTTAAAAAACTTACAAGCTTCATCGAAACTCTTCTGCTGTAAGCAAGGATACACCTTGGATCCTTCACTGAATCCCTCTTGCATGTTCTTTGTATAGAGCAAAGAACATTTCTGTGTGTGTGGTGTATGGTGAGAGTGTGTGTGTGTGTGTGTAGTGTGGTATGTGTATGGTGTGTATTTATGTGGTGTATGTGGTAAGTGTATATGTGGCGTGTGTGTGTGTGTGTGTGTGTGTGTGTGTGTGTGTGCATGATGTGTGAGTGGGTACATGCTGTCCACGTCAAGAATATGGAGGTCTGGGGTTGGAGAGATGGCTCAGAGGTTAAGAGCACTGGTTACTCTTCCAAAGGTCCTGAGTTCAATTCCCAGCAACCACATGGTGGCTCACAGCCATCTGTAATCGGGTCTGGTGCCCTCTTCTGGTGTTGAAGCAGACATGTAAGCAGAGCATTGTAAACACAATAAATAACTCTTAAAAAAAAAAAAAAAAAAGAATATGGAGGTCTGAGAACAACTCAGCTTGTGCAGTCAGTTCTCTCCTTCCACCTTTATTGCTGGGGATTGAACTCAAGTCTTCATGTTGGTGTGGCAAACTCCTTTACTAATCTCATGGGTCCCTTCAATCCTACAGATTTTTATTTATATTTGATAGAAAATTCCTCCTTGCCTGTCCTTTGCCTGCTTCCCTCTCCCCTGTTTAGTCTCCCTGCAGGAGCTGTGGTGATCTTTTGCAAAGACATTTTGGCATGGTTTCCTATGTTCAGAATTTGGCCAGCGCCCTTCATTTTACTTGCAGAGGCCCATGAGTTGCAGTCGGTGCCTTCCTCCGCCCACCCATTGTCTAGGCTGCTGCCTCCATGACTGCTGCTGTCCAGTCCACTTGTTCCCTTCATCTGCTCTGCTCCACAGCCAGGCAGAGACAATGCCACCCTTCCAGTCCAGCCTCCTCTGACCTCATCTCCGCACCTCTCCATGGCCTTGGGGAGCAGCAGCACTTTCTCTCTCCCAGCTTACAAATAATTGAATGTGATAACTGGACTGTCTCCCCAACCAGAATAAAGCTTCCTGAAGGCAAGGATCTCTGAAGTGTCCCAGGCCTCAATCAGTGCCAGACACACAGGTGCCTGTCTGAGGATAACCATGTAAATATATCAGACTCAATGGGGACATTTCCCTGCCATGCCCAAGGCTTGGGAATGAACCTGCTCAGGTGGTTTGATCCTCTTAGATGCTAACCATCCAAAGCTGTGTCTTCCCCTCAAAGCTATTTTGTCTGTTTCAGCTCTCCAAACCTCGAGTCCCACACAAAAGTTAAGCAAGTAACAAGGAGCCTTTCACATATACCATGCACCTTCCTGTATATCTTCCAGAATAGTCAGCAACAGCTCCTCAGGGCTCTGGACACCGTCTCCTTCCAATAACCCTTCTTCCTCCCTCCCATCTTCTCCAGTTCAAGGCCATTTCTTGAGTCAAAACATAAGACCAGCTCCATATGTTCCTCAGGAACACTGGATGGAGGGTGGCACAGAGACAAAAGCTGGTCAGTATTCCCTTGTGGGGGGGGGGGAGGCTGGGGCTCCACTGGCCATGGCTGCTCTGCCCTAGAAGAGCTGAGTAGTTCACAGAGGTTGATTGACATCTCTGAGCCTCAGTCTCCCCATCTGTTAAGTGGGGCTATTGACACCTGCCCTGCTGCACCATGCAAGTTAGGGATGGCTGGTAGGAAGCTCCTTGCAGTCACTTCTGTCTGGACCTAAGTGGTGGTTGCCCACTCCTATCTCATCCTGCTCGAACCCAACCCCTAATCCCTGTCACATTTTGTTTTCTCCCAACAGGGTCTTGGGTATTCCAGGTTGACTCTGGCTGGCCTTCAGCTTCTGACCTTCTTGCCTCATCTCCCAAGTACTGAGATTGTAAGAGAGCATCCCCCACCCTGCCAGAAATTCAACCCACTGCTAAAAACTCCTTCAGAGTTACCATCCCATCCTGGGATACAAGCGTGCTAGCTAAGAGCTCAGGGCTTGGGCTCTGGCTGGGGTCAGGCCTGGCTTTAAAACCTGTCTCTGGCCAAATGGCTTAATTTCATTGACCCTGAGGTGACTCATCTGAACAATGGGACAGCAGGACTTGTATACTGTAATGTATAAAAGCAAGGCAGTTAAATAAAACTGTTGGCACATGGCAGATACAAGCTAGCTTATTCCTAGACCACAGGGCAAAGTCAGAGTTCCTAAGCAGGGGAGCAGAGCTGTCTGTGGGGGTCAGACAATAAGAAGGTCCGCCCAACCGCCCAATGCTGTCAGCAAAGCTGTGGGAAGGAATGCAGGGCTGGCCCGTTGGGCCCCTGTCATCTGCTGCTCACAGGCATCTAGGCCTTACAGCCTGGCTAGCTGGGGCTTCTGTGTGTGAGTCCTTGCTGCCTCTACTGTTCTTTTGCTCCTTACCCACCTGGCAGCACCCACTCATCCACAGAGACCTAATCCAGGAGGGGGTGCTACAGCACTTGAGAGATGAGGCAGAGGGACAGCTGTAAGTTTAAGGCCAGACTGGGCTAGAGAGCACCATCCTGTCTCAAGGAGAGAGCTTGTGCTTGAAGGGTGCACATGCTGGCCATCCTAGGAGCTCAAAGTCATCAGATACATAGCAAGTTTGAGGTCCACCTAAGCTACATGAAACCCTATTTCAAATAAGCACAATTAAAGGGGGCAAAGGTCGAATTCAAGCCCCCTGGCACTCCACCATCTGCTGGTGAGGCAAGAGGCCTCAGAGACTTAGAGACAGGCATTCTGAATTGGAATCCAGCTCTGCCACTTCCTAGTTGGGTGACCTTCGTGAAGTAACCTCACCTAGGCCTCAGTTTCTGGACCTGGAAAATGGGTATGATAATAAACGCACCTAAAGTTGTGAGGAATAAGAGAGCTATGATGTGTAAAGAATTCTGGTAACGGGAAAGCGCTGTAACTATTATTCTAGCCTCTTTTGCCTTTCAGGGTCGGCCTCCATCTACTCTGTCCTAAGGCTGTGAGCTTCCTGGGCCAGGGCTGAGCTGATTCTCTTGGCTGTAGCCTGGAGAGCCAGGAATGCTCATTGCCATGAACTTCTGAAAGTTGTAGGTTGTGTGCTAAGCCCCAATGGGAGCCATCTCATTCCATTTTGTCCTTCCATTTTCTACAGGAGGAAACTGAGGCTCCGAGGTGTCTTAGGGCCCTGGTAAGCAAAGAGTAGAAGGGCCAGAGTCCGCCCTGTGGGATTTCAATCAACCCCCTGGGCTCAGTTTCTTCATGTGGGAAATGGGATGATAGTCACTATATGGGCTGTGTCCCCTTACGAGCAGCATAATGTGTTATTTTAGGACAAATCTTTCTTGGGAGTGCAGTTGAGGAGCTGAGATTCCAAGGGCCAGGGTCCCAATTCTCCTCTCTCCCTTGGGTTCTTCTAGAGCCTGGGCTTTTCCTGGGCCCACTGCCAGCCCCTCCACCCCTTCCTCCAACCACCCACAAGCAAAGACAATGGTGGGCTGGCCCGGCCTTTGTGGAGGGGTCAGGCCAGTTAATCTTGGGCCGGGTTGGGGAGGGGCACTTTGGGGCTCAGAAAGGAGTGGGGGGCTGCCTGTGGGGGGACACACAGCAGCCTGCTGGCGAGAGTTGGAGGGAGCTGGAGGCAGGGGGCTGAGAGGTGAAAGCCTGAAACAGGCTTTGGGGAGCCGCTCCTCCGAATGTAGATTTGAGCTCCTATTAAACTTGCCAAAAATTTGTGTTAGCTAATGGATTCTTAATTCTGTCTAAAATGAGAGAGGGAAAATTATGCCATTCATCTTGTATTGGTTTGAAATTACATCTGACACCTAATCGATCATACTGTGGAACATTAACTCTTTGGAAGAGACCCAACTTTTTCTCTCTCCCTTGCTTTCCAAGGCTCTGGAGCCACCCCCACCTCTGATTCCTTCTCTTGTATTTCATTAACTAAGCAAAGCTCCGGCTGTCTCTAGGGTGAGGGCTGGAGGACGGGGGAGGGTTCCTTTGAATCAAAGGTGATAATCAGCCCCCCAAATCCTTTGCCCCAAAAGAGCCCCTAAATCCAACCTTCAAGTGACCTCCTCCCTAGCCCTGCTTTCCCCAAGCACTGTGATATGGAAATGCAGAATTAAAGGCACAGGGGTGGGGGTGACCTCAGAGCCACCTTGGGTTCGCCAGGGAGTGGTGGGGAGCCAGGCAAAGATGAACTTGCACCTGGGGCTGGGGCAAGGGCCATGGCAGGGGGTTCACCTGCGACTTGCCTGGCAGATGGGTGAGGAGGAGTAGGGCAGATGACAATAGATTTGCCTCTGGGGATCCTGATGAGCTCCAAATGAAAACCCCAACCCCAGAGCTGCTTTTCCAGGAGGAGACTTTCTGGCAGCCGCGAGGAGAAGCCACTGGGGGCCGCCAGGCCTGGGCTAGGAACCTGGCTGCACTTCTGACAAGCTGCGTGACCTTGGGCGGGTTACATAAGGCTCAGAGTCTCGGTTTCCTTCTCTGTCAGGGCAGAATGGAGCATGGCAACACCTCAGCACCAGGCTGCGATGACAATGGTGACACAATCCAGTCAAAACCGGGACAGAGCCCTTCACCTGGCACACAGTGGGTACCCAATAAAGTGTCCCCACTTCTACAGCATCTCTATTCTTCCTTATTCCCGTCTGTCTGGCCAGCGTTCTCAACTCCAGCACCTAGCTCTCCTCCTGCCACTGCCAAGGGCAGAGCAAGGTCAGGAGCTATGAGATCAGGCCAGCCAGGGGAGCTGGCTGATGCTTCCTCTTAATAGTGGTACCCTAAAGGAGGCTGGGGCCCAGGTCCTCTTTCCCAGAGCTGCTCATCAGGGGTTTTCCTTGGCACGCAGAGCGCCCTCAGCACCTCCTACCAAGCTGAGAAGGGAAGGTGAAGTCACACAAGGGGAAGGGTGAGCCCAGCAGGAAGGGACTCTCCAATTGGGACAAAGCTACCTGCTTTCACTTAGGCACCTCTGACCTCTCTGTCCGAGGGTTCCAAGGTTTCTGTCCCCAGTCTAAGAGGGATGGATTGGATCCCTCAAGAGAAAAGGAAAGGTCTGGGGGGGTATCCCTCAGTGGGAGAGTGCTTGAATAGCTCTGCAAGGGCCTAGATTCAATGTCCAGCAGGTGTGTGTGTGGGGGGGAGGGTAAAGGGGAAGCAGATGGAGGTAGGAGAGGGCAGAAGTCCCATGGTTTCTTCCTTAGCTTAGCCTTGGACACCAGGAATGAGGTGGCTCTGAGGCACACTCCCATAAAGCTGGGTCAGTGAAGAGCCATGGCACATGGCTGGTCTCTGTGCTGGACAGCAAGGGGTGCCTGGTGCCTCTTTTGCAGAAATTCATTTAACCTCTGGACCTTTGCAGTGTAAACATCACTCTCAAAAAGCACCTGTTCCTCACACAAATGCACGTGCAGAGGGAGGACCGCCTATGGCAGAAAAGATTGTTCCCAAGGGCAGAGAAGAATGGCTTAGAATGCCCAACTGCTATTCAGAGAGTCTTTGAAGGAGCCATAAAGCAGGGACTCATAACGATGTCTTCTGTCTTCGCTGGCACCCTCACTTTATAAAGTTGGAAGCCAAGACTCAGCAAGGGGCTTAAACGGGCCAGGGCCACAGGCTAGGAAGGATGAGGACCTGGGTTTCCGAGCCTCGGCCCAGGGCTCTTCTCTGTTTGCATCAAGAAGCTGCAGAGACATTTTTCTAGATCGCTTTCAAGTCTCAGAAGAGCATACCAGAGGAATGGGTTTGGGAAGGCAGAGAAAGAGCCAATGAGGAGAGAGGAGAGCAGAGGGCATCGGGGATCTTAACTCCCCATCTCCCTCAACACTAACACAAACACACTAAGGCAGGATTTATTTCCAAGTGTCCCTTCTGTGGGTTGCTTACTGTTTCCCAGGAGACGCTAGATGAAGCCCCTTCCTGCCAGTCTCCTTGGCGGCCACTAGGCGGCCATGGCTGCCTCTTCTGCCTGCAGACTCTACACTGAGGGTCTCATATGGTTTGTATTAATAGGAAGTAGTCCTGAGGGCTGGAGACACTGAGAATGCAACAGGCCAGCCAGGGAAACTGAGGCAGCTGCGTAGGGACCACACTGATCAAGGTCCCAGTACCGGCTGGTAGGTTAGCTAGATGCATGTGCTGACCTATCTCTGATTACCAGGGTATGTGTAAGGGAGCCTTACCTGGTCTCTTCCCTGCAAACAGTGACATTTTTATTGCATTTTCCCCTTGAAAAAAAGTAATAGATGATTGCTGTAAACATTGATAATCCCAATAAAACAAAGAACTGAGCCCCAATTTTATGATCTGCCACCAGTAAGTCATGTTCGGGAGGTGTGTGGGGGGGGGGCAGGAAGCATCATAGTACTGTAGACTGTTCTGGAGTCAGGGAGGTCCTGCTACAGCAAGTGTCCCTGTACTAGAGGGACTGCTGTGCGTCTGACTGGCCTATAGCAGACCAGACATTCAGACTGGGTGGGTGTCCATCACTCTGGCCTGCTGGTCCTGTGTGCTCACCCAGAAAGGTAAATTGGAAGAATAAATGGGTGCATTCATAGAAGAGACAGGCCTAGACTCAGGCATCAAGTTGTGCGGTGACCTCAATTGGGTTCACCAGCAAAAACTGTCACAGCTCCAGAGAAAATGGCCTCAAATGCTCCACAAATGCCCTCCTTCCCAGGGCCAGGGGTGTGGTAATGAGGTACTCACAAGGACCTGGCTGAGACACTAGGGGGAGACTGTTAGGGCCAGGCCTCAGGGATGGGCGTGGTGAGAGCCTGAAGTGAACTTAGATGTTAAATCTATGTCATGCCCATGCCATGCCATGCCATGCCAAATGCACACAGGTGTACACAGTGGTGAGGGGGCAGGTTTTGTCTTTCTGCTCTGACATCTAGTCAAGGTTGGCTGGAAGGGTTAGAGCCATCCCAGTTAAGGGATTTAAACCATGGAGGAAACTCACCTCCCTCAAGTGATCCACCCCAAATAGCACAAGGATGGAGGCCAGCCTCCCAGCATCCTTCCTTCTTTCTGGTGAACTTAGGTAGGCTCCTGACACCAAAATGTTGCAAATTATGTAACCACTGATGTTGGGAAATATTTATCATGGCCAAAGAAGGAAGTTACTTGCCCAGGTCACAGGCCAAGTGGCAGAACGAAGACACTCCACGTTCAGGCCTGGCCCCCAGGTGCTTTTTTTCAACAAGGTATCAGCCCTTGGTTGGGGTTTAGGCACCCCTGATTCTGAGAACGGGTCTTCTTCCTTAGAGGTCCTGCAGTTGTCTGGGCAGACCGTACCAAGGTTCTTCACCTGGAAGTATACTTGAGTGCCCAAGAAGGGCGGTGTTAAGATAGATACTTGTCGCTCAGCCTTGGGTAGGAGACCGATACTTCTCAGAGATGTCACCTTTCCCATTTTGATGGGGCTTGCTCTTCATCCGAGTTCTCAGTCCAGCACAGGTCTCCTTCCCCACTCAGACCCCTTTCTGTTGCTAGGGCGGCAGCACTAGCCAGGCTCTGCTCTTCCGCGGAGTGCTGCCACCCCGCCCTGGTGGACCGGCCGCCACAGGGCTCAGAGGCCGGCAGCCCGGCAGCCCGAGGAGCGGCTGGGTCGAGGGCCGGGAATGGGCCCCGCAGATGCCGCTTCCCTCCCCCTTCCTTGGCCGGGGCCCCCACAGTGTCGGGGAGCAGGAAGAATCAATCAGGATAATGAAGCCACAGCCTGCCACGCACCGCGGGGGCACTGAGGAGCGGGGCCGGTGCCAAGTCCGCCAGACGGTTCGGAGGAGCCGAGCCCGACGAGGCCCGGCGGCGGCGGCTGCAGCGGCGGCGGCGGCGACCGAAACCCAGCGCTCGCGCGCGTAAAAGCTGAACGCCACTCCGCACAGGCCCCTGGCAACCGCGCCTTGGCAACCCAGGACGCCTGGGAGAATCTTAAAGCTGCAGCGCCGCTTTCCCCGCCGGGAGTCTGGACTCCACCGAAATGGTCCTACCGAGGAGGATTGGTGGATGTCTGGGGCTCTGACTCATACACTCACTCGCTTATTTATCAAATGTATGGAGCCTGCATGTCCAAGTACAGTCTTAGACACTGGGGAGGGGACGGAAGGAGATTAAAAAATGAACAAGATTCTGCCTAGAGGAGTTCACAGTCTAGCGCACAAGGCAGACCGGACTGGCTGAGGTGAGGAAGAGGAATGAGTTTTGGCTGGAGGGCTGAAGAGGTGTGACAATATCTTCCTGTAGTACCTGTCTTACTCCAAGTAGTGATTAGATTTCCTTTTCCTTGGGCTGCATTATTGTCTCTGTCATAGTCCTAGGAGATGGGCATTTCCATCCTCACCATTGTCCAATCCATTTTAAAGATGAAGAATTTAAGCCGGATATAGTGGTGCACACCTTTAATCTCACCACTTGGGAGACTGAGGCTGGGGGGATTTCTGTGAGTTCAAGGTCAGGCGGTCAGGCTTATTTACATAGTGAATTTCAGAACAGCCAGCCAGGCCTATGTAGAGAGACCTTGTCTCAAAAAAAAAAAAAAAAAAAAAAAAAAAAAAATCCAGAAAAGTAAAAAGACTTAAAGACTTTAGTCAGAAACCTTGCCTTGCTTTTCCATTATGGTTGTCCGGAAGATTAGAGCTAAGGACAAAGACAAGCAGTAGAAATAATGTAACAGCGAGGGACAAGAGGGAAGCTGAAAAAGAGGAGGCTGGTCCACTTTTCTGCTGCCTACTAACCCGACCCTCCTTGTCTGTCTCTTGTCTTTGCGAGCTGGACTGGCTGTGGGCACAGGGCTGGATGAGGTGACCTCCAGATGTCCCTCTGGTTCTGTGATTTGATATCTCCTGCCTGAAGTCTAGGCACTGTGCCACTCTTCTGGGCAGAAGTTGTTGGCAGGGGGCTGCAAACTGGGGGGATTCCAGACTTCTGAAAAAAAGGTCAGGGTTGGCAGAGGGAGGAGGATTAGAGGATGGTGAGGCAATGGCAAATTCAAGCCAGTGTTTACATTATGGTAAGGCTGGGCCTCTCCTTGCCTTCCCCTGCCTGCTCTTCTTTCTTTTTTTGCATACCCATTCAAGCAAGAATCTGGGCTAGGACCTGGGCTATTGGTGACACAAAAAGCAGGGTGGCTCTGGAATCAAGTTCATCTGGCTTCTAGTTCTGTCATCTTTCAGCCATGTTGACCTTTAGCAGGTGACTCAGTCTTCCAAGCCTCATTACCTCCTCTGTGAAATATAGAAACCTATGTTTCAGTGTTATTGTGAGACTTAACTAGGGTGAGAAATAGTCTAATTATACTACTTAAATACATGTCCATGCTTTAATCTGGATAACCTGTAAATGTTACTTTATCTGAAAAAAAAAAAAGTCTTCATAGATACGATTGCATTAGGAATCCAAAGGGGAAGAAGCTATTCTGGGTCATGTGAGTGGGTGGGCTTGAGATGTCACCAGACATGTCTTTAGAAGAGAAAGACATGCCTGTAATTACTGTTACTAGGGAGGATGGGGCTAGATTATCTCAAATTTGTGGCCAACCTGGACAACTAACTCAGAGAGACTCTGTCTCAAAATAAAAACTTTAAAAAACTGGAGATTAGTTCAGTGTCTAGCTTTTGCAGGAGATCTGGAGACCCAGGGTTCAGTCCCAGGACTGGAGCGAGGTCATGTGTAGGGAAGGTATTCCAGAGGCCAGTGATGAGGAGATGGAGGTGGCTTCTAGACTGGAAGGTGGGAGAAGATTATCTCCTGTAGCCTCCAGACAGAGCTCGATGCTGATAACACCTTGATTCTGGTCCAGGGGTACTGATGTTGACACTTCTAGCCTCCAGAAATATGAGAAAATACATTTTTGTTGTTGTAAGCTGCTGAAGCTGGTGATTCATTACAGTATCTCTGAGAATTTCATACACTTAGACAGGAGATTTGGTCTCTTTTTTGTTAAAGCATTAACAAAATATTTACTAAAATACCTATCTTTGGGACTGGAGAGATGGCTCATCAATTAAGAGCATTGGCTGTTCTTCTAGAGGACCTGGGTTCAATTCCCAGCACCCACATGGCAGCTCACAACTGTCTGTAACTCTAGTTCCAGGGGATCCGACATCTGACACCCTCACACATACATGCATGCAGACAAAACACCAATGCACATAAAATAAATTAAAAACTACTTATCTTTAATCATGTGGACGCATCTGTGTGTGGGTGCTCATGGAAGACAGAGGTGTGGGAGACCCTGAAGCTGGAGTTAAGGCAGTTGAGAGCTGCCTGATATAGATGCTGAGAACCAAACTCAGTATGCAAAAGTAGTATGCTTTCTTAGTCACCAAGCCGTCTCTCCAGCCCTAAGATTCAGTCTTGATCCAAGCATCATATAGACAGTGTACAGAGGTACTCAGTAGCAGGATATTTTGCTATAGTGGAGAGGAATGGGGAGGAAAAGCAAAGTTTTGAAGCTGGAGTGAAGTTAAATGGAAGGCTGAAACAGAGAGCATTCCAGGTAGAGGAAACTGTGTAGATGAAGTCACCTCATGGGACGCAAAGCCATCTTCAGAAACTTGTCCACTTTGGAATGGCACGGGAGAACTGAGGTGAGTAGCAGAGAAAAGAAAGCCAAGGGTATTGGCTTCCATCCATCCCATCGTGGAATCAGCCCTTCCACCTTCCATCGGCACTATGCCCCAGATCAGGAAACCTTGGGCTGTCAGCACTGGAGACAAGCCTCAGACACCATCCAGCATAATCTTGCCATTTCACAAACGGAAACTGAGGTCCACAGAAAAGAGGTAAGAGCCCATGCAGAACTAGATAAATTAGACCTACGTAGCCATACTGTATTTTAATATTTCTGTGCCTTGGGATTTTCAGATACTGTCTGGAGGTTTCTTTACAATCCGTTTTCAAAAAGCACAGGGCAGGTAGCCTGGAAACAAAGAGTGTGCTATTTGCATATTATTTGCATGTTGCTAATTAGATGAGAGGGGCATATTCATTCAGCTCCTCCCATTTACATCCTATCTCACTCACATCAAGTTGTTCTTCATACATTTCTTGACCTTAATAACTCCAGCCCTGGCCTCACTTCCCTTATGTAACCCAGTTCAACTCCTACCACGTTAAGTGTTTGGTCTTGCCTAGAGAAGTTGTTGACAGCCCTAGTGTATCTAGGTTTGATGGAGGATACTGGAGCAACTTCCAATAGAATGGAAAATGAGAGGCTTTCCAGTTCAAAGTTTTCTCTGGGAATAGGGGACAGTGAATTCTGTCTCATAGCCCAGGAACCATCTAAGTGGGACCTTGGGAGTGGAGGAGGGTGTTCCTCAGGGATCTGGTGGGCAGGTGCCAGATGCATGCCCCAGGCTTGCCCCAAGCACCTTGGCTGGCAGCCACACTAGTTCTTGGAGGAGCCAGATTCTTCTTCCAGGGAGGAGGAATCTTGAAGAAAGTCTGGGAGCATCTCTTAGCTTAGCAGCCAAGGGTCAGGTTGAGGCCACCAAGTGAGTTACGATAGACGTCTAGTGGATGCAACATACCCTGATTCCCAAGGACCTATCAACCTAGAAAACCATGAAGCCTTCTGATACCAAAAGCATGGTGTCTTGAGGTTTTATATTCAATGCTTCCTGATAATAAAGGGCTACCCATAAGAAGAGGAAATCAGACAGCCATAGGTTCTGCTGATGTCACCTCCATAGACCCTCTTCTAAAGATGGGCCAAGTACCCCTCCCACATGATATACTTGAACCTGTCCTCTGGTAGTGACCAGAGAATGCACCATTCAGTGGCCAAGACAGGTATACAGGATGACCTCAGACACCTCCTGTCCCCACTCCTGGCAGAGAAGCTGCAGGACTCCATCACCATGGCTGACTCAAGGCAGCTGACAGGAGCTGAGAAAGTGGGATAAATGGAAGAACCTGGGGCACACTTCACACTAGTGGTTGGCAAAAGCTGGCTTGCTCTGCAGTAGCATGGTCACTGGGTATGTAAAGAAAGACTGCTTCTCTAAGTACGAGTGATTCCTGTCCACTCGTAGGTGACGGTGGCCTGTGTGGATTCGTGCTGTATTGACCTTGGCAAGCAACTTAACTAACCTCACATGCAGCTGTGTGCACACATCTTAGTGCATGTTGCCCACCGTCATGGAATCTACTCCTGTTTCTCTTCCCTGTAGAGCAGGCCTTTTCTTGAGAGATAACCTCAGTTTCACCAACTCCAATCCTGATCCTTTGAGGACAGAGTCCCTGCCTCCATTCACCCCTAGGACTAAGCGATAAATGCCTTATTGGCTCTAAGTGGGGATTTCCAGCTCCTTGACCCCAACTTATACTGATTCACCTGTCACAGTGGCTCCCTCTTCCCCTAGCATGTCACTACCGCTTCCAGTGTCCATATCAAAGGAAAGAGGAACTTGAGGTGATGCTATGGGTATGGGAGGAGAAGGGGTAGATCAGATACTGTTCGATTTTGCCTAGGTCCCCTTGGAGCACTGCTGCTTATTTAAAATTCCGATTTAAAGCTGAGCGGCTCTTTAAATTTCCACATTAGCATGCCGCCCTGATGCCAGGCCAAGATGTTGGGATGGATTTGGCAGGAACGCCTCCAACAGCGGCAAGCAGCGGCATTTGCCAGCAATAAAACAATGCATGAATAAAAGAAGGCTGCTTGGCAACAGCAGCAGCCCAGGTAGTTGGGTAAGCCCAGAAGGGGCTTTCATGTGCAGGGGCTCAGAGGCATGCAGCCCTGTGAGGGCATGTGTAGGCCTCATGTTTGCCTGGGTCCTCACCCACAATCTAGGCCTACAGTGGAATCTGGCGTAAAAGCCCAAGCAAGATCAGGGGTTTCTCCCATGTGCCCGTCTCACCTCCTTCCCGCAGGGTTATCTTTTTGGATGGGGACAGATGCTGCCTTTGATGAGGACACGAGAACTTGGCCTGCAGCCTGAGTTGTCCTGTTTTATTAGAGATCCAGAGAACAAGTAGGGTCAGAGAGAGCAACACTTCCCAGAATGGCTTCCAGAACCATGACCCCCAGATACCTGGGTACTAAGGGGATGCCTTCAGGAACCTGGCTGAGAAGTTGCTTCGGAGAGAGCTGGGTATTGGAACTGAGCTGGCTCAGAGTGCTACAGCCTGGAAGATTGATAAGTGTGTGCTTGTACAAGGTCAGGAATGTGCAGTGGCTAGGGAGAGAAAGGAACTATAGCTCAACTTCAAGTTCCCACAGACAGGGGGATGTTTTTTAGGTCAGACAGACAGCAAGAGTCAGATGAAGCCCCAAGCTGGGGGCAGTCCACCACCTAGAGGTGAACCTGCTTCCTGAGGTCTGGAAAGAGCAGTAGCAGAGGACTTGCGGTCCCTGGATGCTGTATTCCTCTGCTCTAGTCATCTGGATGAGGCTCTGCACTCAGCTCCTAGGCATTTCAAGGAGCAAGCAATTCCCTTTTTTGCTAAATTGTCTATCCTTCCTACTTAGTTTAAGCATTTCCCCCAAAGCCCAGAGGAAGAGGACAGAAGCAAACAGGGCTGGCACCAGATGGTCTCTGTAGTCTTGGCTGAGATAGAAGAGGAATTTTCTTAGGGCACCCTATCCTGATGAAACTCCTCCCCCTTAAGTTCACATGACTGATTTCAGGCCTCTCCATTGGGGGGAAATGATCAGGCTTTTGGGCTCTTTTGGCACCAGAGAAGCCAGAGAGCAGGAAGGTGTGGCTATGTTCTGGACATTGGGAAGGGACTAGTGTTAAGTCTTGTCCTGCTGGCATTTCTAGGGTGAATGAGGAGGTCTGACCCCCACAAGCACCCTACTTCTTGATTCATACACTGGAGTGTCTCAGCTCCAGAGTGAAGGAATAGTTCATAACTATGTTGAGGCCAGAGATATATCTCTTTATCACCCATTCAACAAATACTTGACAAACAATTGTTTTATGCTAGGTCCTGTGCTGGGCACTGGGAACACAAAGGTGAGCACAAGGTGCTCATCTGGAACGTTTCATTAAAGCAAACAAACAGTGTCATTCAAATGTCTGCACAAAAGACAAGAGAGATGGCTCAGCGGCTGAGTGTGCATACTGCCTTTACAGTAGACTTGAATCCAGTCCTTAGCACCACATCGGGTGGCTCACAGCTGATCAGTTAGACCTGATGCCTTCTTAGTTCTGTGGGCAGCTGCACTCACGTGCACACCCCCCTCACATATAGCACCATGAGAAAAGCATAAGGGAGGGAGGAGACCTGAGTCTAAGGAGTAGAGTAAGCTTACAGAGGAGCCAGAAGAATCAGCCTGGGGCTAGAAGACCGGTGGTGATATCACAATATCAAAGGGTAGGTGGTCCACTGTGCTATGATGCTGAGGGCTCCTGAAACAAATACTCCGACTCCTCCCTTGCTGGTTGAATGCAGGTATGGAAATGCTCTGGCACTGTGCCTGGCTCACAGTTGGTGCTCTGTAATGTTAGTTCTCCTTCCCTTCCCCAAGCTCAGCTTCCCTCCAGGGACCCAGGTTTTCTAGAACAAAGATGCTGCACAGACTTAGCTTCTTCTGTTAACTCAGGTCCTAAACCCTAGCCATCTAGTTCTCAATGAAAGGTCATAGGTTCTCCACATCGGTCTCATCACATGGAGACTGATCCCTCCTTTGTACTGTACTTGCATGAGGAGGGGCTGGGGTCTAACTGTCCTAACTGAGACTGGACCTGAGAAGGGAGATGGAATCCTCAGCCACAACCAGGGCTGCCCAGGGTGAATCTGAGTGTCTTAGGTGGGGAAAGGGAGTAGTGGGGAGATGGGGGTCTGCCCACCCAAGGCGGCATAGAGCCCAGAGCCTTTTCCATTGCAGACACCCCATCTGTCTCCCACAGAAGGCTCGGGTTGGAAGAGGTTTGGCGAAGGGGGGTACAGTGGGTAAGATTGTACGTCTGTGAACTAGCATGATGGCAAGGAGTATGCTGGGCAGGGAAAAGAGTAGAGGGTCATGTGTGTGTGTGTGTGTGTGTGTGAGAGAGAGAGAGAGAGAGAGAGAGGGGAAGGGAGGGAGAGAGGGAAGAAGATGAAGGGAGAGAGAAGGGGAGGGAGGGGGTGGGAGAGAGAGAATACCACAATGGATACTGTTGTATTAGTCATTTAGGCCAAACCTTGGACTAGACGTCTGAGGTTGAGCCTGGGAGGTGAAGTGATAAAAAAAGATACCACTTGACCCTCCCAAGGGCTCTGTGTTTGATTTGGATTTATTATTCCCAGTGCCACTTACCAAAAGGCAAAGAGTTGCACCCTTACTGTCAATAAAATAATGGAAGATGGGCAGTTTGGAGAGCTGTGCGTGGAAAGGATTCTTTCTAAGTCCAGAGCTGGAATCAATTCAATATACCATCCTCTTTCCAGTAACCAGATATTCTTCCTACCTTAAAATAATATTTAAGTTAAATTTGTCAGCTTTTAGTGTGTTTTCTTTCATATATCACTTTAATTGGTTCTGCTGAGGTCTAACAAGGTAAATGTTGTTGCTGTATGTGGTGTATAGATTTAGCAATAACAGGTTTAAAAGATTAAGTAGAATAACCCAGAACATAGAAGAATAAGAATAGGTGAATTCAAACCTTGGTTTCTCTCTCTCTCTTTCTCTTTTCTGAGATAGGGTTTCTCTGTGGAGCTTTGGAGCCTATCCTGGAACTCGCTCTGTAGATAGGGCTGACCTCAAACTCACAGAGATCCTCCTGCCTCTGCCTCTGGAGTGCTGGGATTAAAGGCGTGCTCTACCAACACCCAGCCAAACCTTAGTCTCTTAACTCTTTTTTTGGAGACAGGGTTTGCTATGTAAGCCTGGTATTCATTATACAGCCTAGACAGGCTTTGACTCATGGCAGTCCACCAGCCTCAGCCTCTTGAGTGCTAAGTTTAGAGGTGTCCACCACTGCCCAGATCTGACTTCTAATGTAAGCCTCCCTTGGGCCTCATTTTTGGTGACATCGTAGTTTTGTTACCACAACAGTTGGGGATTTTCTGGTAAAGAGCTCAGAATTCCTCCTAGTGACTAGAAAGCTTTGGGTGAAATCCAGGGCCTTCAAAGGACTTCCTTCAGCATAACACCTTTGACATACCAACATCTAGACACTAGAGTCTCTCAGATGTAGAAATATTGCTGCTCCAGGGGCACACACTTTTAATCCTTGCACTTGTTTGGCAGAAGCAGGTGAAAAGCCAGCCTAGTCTTACAGAGCGAGTTCCAGGACAACCAGGGCTACACAGAGAAACCCTGTCTTGAAAACAAAAACAACAATGAAAGAAATGTAAGAGAGACGTGGGCTGCAAATTGTCAGAAGGGGGGGGCGTGGAAGGAGAAGTACAGTCTGAGATGATGATGGCTGCTAGGGTGCACCCTCGGTCTTAGGACTGACCCTAGAAACCGACAGCTCCTTCCCATAGTCCGTGTGTAATTCTTTCCTCCCTCTATACTTAGGAGAACACAGCCTCACAACTTCCTTCCTTTTCCCACTCTTCCCTGTTCTTCCTCAGGTGACCCTTCTAAGAGCCCTCTAAAACAGGTGCCAAGGGAACCCAAGACAGTGCTTCAGTTATTAAATATAAATAGACAGGGGAGAGGAACTGAATACAGAGACAGATATTATATCTCTCAGTCCCTGTGAGTTATTAGGAAGAAGGCAGTAGTGGTTGCTAAGCAACAGGTCTCCACAGAGGACAAGGCACCAGAGGAAAAAAAAAGGCCTCCTTTGACTGAATATTGGGGTGGGGAGGTAAGGAGAGTGGGAGTCAAAGGTCTCTGAATTGGTGGGCCAGCTGAGGGGAACGGTTAAGTCCTCCTAAGATGAGCCCTTCCCCAGGCCTTGGCAAGCTCCGCCTGCACAACCTTCAGGATTGGTGGAAGGAGGACTCAAGCACTCCTCCCTTCCTACCAGGAAGAGGAAACCTGGTTTCCATAGCAACCTAAAAACAATCCTACCTCCTTTTTTTTTTTTCTTTGTTTATGGTTTCTCAGTAAAGGCCCTCTAAAAGCACAGACTAAATAGACCCCTTTATCTGACTTCCAGTTTCTGATTGTGGGGGAGGGCAAACACAAAGGTTTGGGGAGGAGCTGCCACACAGTCTCTCTTGGCCTTAAAGTGATCTCTACTAAACTTTAAAGGAGCTGAGTGGTGATGGCAGTGCTTGCCTTTAATCCTAGTACTTGGGAGGCAGAGGCAAGTGGATCGGTCCATGAGGTCGGAGGCCAGCCTGGTCTACAGAGAGAGAGTACCAGGGTAGCCAAACACTGTTTCAAGACAGAGAAACCCTGTCTTGAAAAACAACAAAAAAGACTCTAAAGTGTGTGTGCGAGTGGGGGAAGGAGAACATTCCCCTGACTGAGACCCTTGAGCGGACAGAGTAGGGGGAGAGGGGGAGGGGACCCCTTCAGGGTGTGCTGACCTCAGCATCTTCTAAGTGGCTGCAATAGGCAGGACTAAATGGTGTGTCAGCTGCAAACTGAGCTTTTCTTCTCTCCCATCTCCACATAGCCCTGCCTATCCTGGAACTCACTATGTAGACCAGGCTAGCCTCAAACTCACAGAGATCTGCCTGTCTCTGCTTCCAAAGCGCTGGGAATAAAGGTGTGTGTTATGCCTGGCCCACTCTTGTGTTTTATTTTTAGTTTTTTTCGAGACAGGGTTTCTGTATTGATTTGGAGCCTGTCCTTGAACTTGCTCTGTAGACCAGGCTGGGATCCAACTGCCTCTGCCTCCTGAGTGCTGGCATTAAAGGCGTGTGCCACCAAAGCCCGGCCCCACCTGTTTTCAAAGGGTCAGAAGAGACTGGGGTTTGGAGGTCTGGAGAGGACAGACTCTGTGCCTCTTGGCCACCCAGGCCCATCCTCCTAGACTCAAGTCCATCACTGTGAAGACCGGAGAATGGAGTTATAGAACATTAACGTATGTCAAGTATAAGTGAGTGGCACCGAGGGGCATAATCTGTTTTTCTAATATGACCACAAGCAGAGTGTTAGAAGAATTAGGCCGACAGCTGCTGGTTTTTCCCCCTTTCTCCCCCCCCCCCCACCGGCTCTCCCTCTCCCTTCTTCTTCAGCATTTGCACACACCAATGGCAGCCGAGCCCTGCTCACGATTTCTCTTAATCTTCCTCCGCCATCCTGCGCTCTTTCCGCAGGCGGTGCTGCGGAGCCGGCAGAGCCCCGCGTCACACCTTACTGCTCTCTGAGATTGCTCCACAGAGAGCTCAAGGAGATGGCAATTCGGCGCTGATGCCGGCTGGCAGCAGTTGGGAGAGGGGAAGGAGAAGAGAGGGAGGAGGGGAGGGGGGAAAAGTTGGCACGGATACCAAGTTTTTCCCTAGAGAGGGGGGGGGGTAGTGAGAGAAGAGAGAAAATGACACAGAGAAAAGGAAACAAGAAAAAAGAGGCAGAGAGAATATGAAGTTCTTTTAGACATCCACATGTGCATATGCCTAGCCAGTTGAGTCATGACCCTCAGTAGATCACACAGCTGCCCAGTTAAGAGTTACACACACACACACACACACACACACACACACACACACACACACACACGTGCACGCTCCCAGTCAATGTAGAAGAGCAGCCAAGGCATGTTGTGTGTATTCCTGTGTGTGTGTGTGTGTGTGTGTATGCCTGTATGTTGTATCTGTTTTGGATCGCAGTAGAATGCAGTATGTAAATGAGATGGTTATTACCGCAATGTTCATCAAGCTGAGCCGAGAAGACATTAATAGCCTGATGAATATGCATGTGAATTTGTTAATTAAGTTAATTATTCTGCTGAAAATGCATTCGTCTTCCAAGGACATTTTCCCAATGATTTTTACATGCTCTAGCCATTAGTCATGCTATATTTTATCAGGGAAATGAGTTTGCTTAAGTTGTTAAAAAAAAAAAAGAAAGAAAGAAAAAGAAAAAAGAGAAAAGAAAAAAGATAAAAAACGAAAGAGGAAAATTTGTTGAAGTTGAGAAGGGAAGGCATCTAAGGCTGGCCTGAAGTTGAAGGCCCAGCTGGGCTTTTGAAGCCTGCCCTCGATTTTTATGGGTATCTCACTCTACAATTTTTTGCCCCTTTTTTTTTGATGACAAACTTTTTTTTCCAGTGCCAAATTTCCAACACATTAATTAATTGTTGTAGCCAATTAACTGTAGTTGTGCAAATGAGTTTAGCACTAATTACCATGCAGTGCCTGTAATCACATAAAAAACTTGCTGAGAGAGAGAGGAGAAAGGAGGAATGGGAAGGGAGAGGTGCCAGGAGAGGAGGGGAGCCTGGACTAGAGGTTCCTCAGAGAGGGAACAAGCAAGATTTTGAGATATTCCAGTCAGGCACCATGCAGGTTCCATGGAAAAGACTTCTCAGTATCATTCAGGATCTGAGAGTCAGGAAACCTCAGTAAGAGGAGAGGGGAAAGAGCCCATCTGTTTTTTTGCTAACAACTTCTAACCACAAGACAAAAATGCTCAGGATGGATAGCTCTAGTCATTTCAGCCATGCAGCATGGGCCCTAAATATTCCTTATCATCCCTGGTTTTGGACTCAAATGTTTGTCTCTCATGCACAAATTATTGGATGGGGATTGGGTGTCAATGGAGGATATGCCATTCCAGATAAGTCAAAGAAGAGAGGAGGCGAGGGGAGGGAGGATATCATTCTGGTTCTGACGCTGTTATGAGTTCACAGCTACTGGAAAAGGGCAAGGCAGCAATGGTAAAATGATCCCAACAAGAGCCAACAGCAGCAGGAAGTGGGAGGTGGCAGCCTTGGACTAGATGGGAGCTCTGAAGAGCCAAGCCTCCTCATCTTCAACCTGTGTCTAGAGACTGAGGGGCTGATGATTTCTCCAGCTTCTCTGGACCTAGATAACCATGACATTGGGAGAAAAACACAGAGGTAGAGTCAAGACTATCAAATAAACTGGCAATTTTGCTTGTCACCTCTCCACAGTGCCGAGAGAGAGAAAGAGAGGGAGAGAGGAAGAGAGGGAGAGAGGGAGAGAGAGAGAGAGAGAGAGAGAAGGAATTGTAGTCCCCTTGTTATTAATGGGAACAAAGTGCTAACCCTCTGGAATGCACTTGCTTTGGGCTTCTGTTTCCTCAGACCTCAGAATTACATTCAACTCCCTGTTTCCAAGGAGGATCTTTGATAGGCATTCAAAGGCTAGATTCCCCCTTTTCCATTTCAGGTCTCAGGACTACATTCATTTCAGCCTCTGTTAAGGGGGAAATAACATCAAGGGTATATGTCACAACAACTTCACTGCAGCATGGCTACTCTTTGAATCTAAGAACCAAGGTTGTCCAAATAGGACCCAGGTCACTCCAAGAATATCCTTGCCTCCAGCACCTCTCTCCCAGTACTGGCCATACACTTCCCAGAAACCTTAGCTAAATGTAGAGGTCTTTAGTTTGACAATGTTTGATGTGGTAGAAAGGGCTCAATTATCTTGGGATCCAAGCTCTTCTTTGCCACATAATATCATGTGATCTTGGGAAAATGACTTAATATGAGCCTCAAATTTCCTCATTTACATAATGGAGATAATAATGCCATGCCCAAAGGGTCAAAAGTTTAATAATTGTGACTACAGAACACTTAGGTAAGAAAAATGGGCTATGTCAGTCATTGCTAGTGAGTACAAAATAAGAAAACTTTATTGATGTGTACAGCTTGGTGATGTAAAAAATGTTTGTGTTCACTGAGCATAGTGGCATATACCTTTAATTCCAGCATCTGGGAAGTAGCAGCAGGGGGATCACTAGGAGTTCAAAGCCAGCTTGGTTTATATAGCATGATTCAGGCCAGCCAAAACTACATAGTGAGTGAGACCCTGTCTTAAAAGAAAAAATAACTATGTTCACAGAAAAAAATGGAGACAAATGTTCAAGGAACTTATTTGTAGCTCAAAAAGTAGAATTAGGCTAGTTGTTCATCAACAGATGGACAAATTAACAATGGTATATAAACTGTGTGGAGGTGCACACATGTAATTCCGGAAGTCCAACATTATCCCTGGCTTTATAGAAAGTTCAAGGTCAGCATGGTATATATGAGACTGTCTAGAACATAATAAAGTAGTGGAGATCTATCTATACCATGGACTAAATAAAAGGAATAAACCACTGCTACATATAAAAATTTGGATAGGCTTTCAGGAATTACAGTGCATGAAGAAAGCCAACCCTACAATGATATAGACTGATTCTATCTTTGAAGTGGTAAGGTTTTAAAAGAGGAAGATTAACGGTACCACGAATTAAGGGTAGATGGCTGGCCAGATGATTCAATGGATAAAGACTCTTGCTGACTGACAATGTAAGCTTGACAATCTGAATTTGATTCCTGGAAATCATATAGAGGAGAGAACTGACTCCATATTTTACACACACAATGGGGGTGGGGATAGATGTGATTTAAAAAAAAAAAAAATCACAGGGAATCCTGTGGTGCTAGAAAGACAAAGCATCCTTTCTTCCATTCTTCCCTTCCCTTCCTTTCTGTTGGTACTGAAGACTGAACCCAGAACCTTGAACAAGCTAGGTAAGCTGGGCAACTCTACCACCACGCTACACTCCTGCTTCTCTGTTCAGCAGTTTCACTGTTGAGGTGGATACACAAATGTAACATAGGAAATAAAACTGAATAGTATTCACATGCATATGCTTAGTAAAACTACAGATACGTTGGGGCCAGTAAGATAGACCAGCAAGTCAAGTCTCTTTGTCACCAAGTCTGACAACCTGATTCCATCACCAGGACCCATATGGTAGGAGAGAATTAACTTCCATAGGTTGTTCTCTGACCTCCATATGCATGATGCATACCCAATCCCCAATACACACACACACACACACACATACAGAATTGAAAATACAGAAACCTTACAAGATCAAGGGACTGACTGCATCAATGTCAGTATTATAGATATATTTTATTAGTTTGCAAAGTACTACTATTCAGGGACCTCCTCTTGTTTTGGTGTGTATATATTTATGTGTGGGTACATGTGTGATTATGCATGGAGATCCTACAGGTTAATCATTATCTTGCTCTATCATTCTTTACCTTTTTTTTTTTTTTTTTGACACAGGATCTCTCACTGAACCAAAAAAAAAAAAAAAATCAACAATTGGTCAGGATAGCTGGTCAACAAACTCTGCTGGGATTACAAATGTGGGGGATCTAGATTCAGGCACTCATGCTTATGTGACAGACATATTTACTCAATGAATAACCTCCCCAACCTGTTTTTTAAGACAGGGACTTACTATGTGGCTATGACTAATCTAGAACTATACCTCAAACTCACAAAATCTTCCTGAGTGCTGTGTGACTAAAGGGCTATATCTACCACCAATACCCAGCCTGCTTTGTTCTGCTTTTATTTATTTATTTATTTGTTTGTTTGTTTACTTATTTTTGTGACGGCAAAGTCTTACTTAAACCTGGCTAATCTGGAACTCATTCTGTAGGTCAAGCTGGTTTCAAATTTAGGCAACCTTCCTGTTTCAGCCTCTTGAGTGCTGGGATTACAGGCATAAACCATTATACTTAGATTTTGGTATTGTTTCTTTCACTGAATGTCAATCTACAATTACTTCACCTTAAAGTCTATAAAAGGTGGTGAAACACACCTCTAACTTCAGTACTTGGGAGGCAGAGACAGGTGGATCTCTGAGTTCGAGGCCAGCTTGGTTCACAGAGCAAACTCCAGGACAATCAGGGCCATACAAAGAAACTCTGTCTCAAAAAAAAAAAAAAAAAAAAAAAAAAAAGGGTTTAAGGGAAGGAAGAAAAAACAAAAGCAAACTATCTATCTACCTATACATGATAAAGACTGTCTCCAAAGTGGTTTGCTCTTGTGTCTCCTTTACAGAATTCAAAAGAGGAAGATTAAGGCAGGGTGGTGTACACCTTTGATTTCAATACATGGGAAGCAGAGACAGGCAGATCTCTGTGAGTTCGAGGCCAGTCTAGTATACAAAGCTACACAGAGAAGAAACCCTGTTTTGAAAAACCAAAACACACACACACACACACACACACACACACACACACAAAGAGTAAGAAATAGCCTCATTAGGAAAAGATTAGGGGCTGGACAGAGGCCTCAGTGGTTAACCTCTTCTAGAGGACCTGGGTTCAATTCCACATGGGGCAGCTCCCAACTGTCTATAACTCTAGTTCCAAGGTATCTGACACCTTCCATCAATGCACATAAAATAAATTTAAGTAAATTATTAAAAAAGAAAAAGATTATAATAAATATTATTCTCATTACAGTCTATCAGTAAAATAGTCATAACCATGGGGAGTGGATATTTATATCTGTTGGCCCAGTAACTCTACTATTAAAAATACATAGGATAGGGCTGGACAGAGGCCTCAGTGATTCAGAGCACTTGTCCTTGACGCAGATCTGAGTTTGGTTCCTAGCACCCATGCCAGGTGGCTGATAACTGCTTATAACACCAGCTCCAGGGCATCCAGTGCTCTCTGACCTCTGAAGGCAGCCACACTCACATGTACATACCTTCAAACAGACACAGACACATACACAGAATTATAAAATAAAAAGGGGACTGGAGAAGATGGCTCAGTGATTGAGAGAACTGGTTACTTTTCCAGAGGACCTGTGTTGGATTCCCAGAACCCACTTGGCAAATTACAACTATCTGTAATTCCATTTCCAGGGGATCCAATGTCCTCTAATTGCCTCCACAGGCACCAAGCGCCCAAAGAGTACACATATAAACACTCAGGCAAAACACCTGTATACATAAAATAATAAAATAAATTAAAAATAAATAGAGCCGGAGAAATAGCTCAGTGGTTTGCTTGCTGCTCTTCTGGAGAATCTGAGTTCAGTTGCCAGCATCCACACTGGGTAGCTCCAACTACCTGTAATTCTAGCTCTTGAAGATCTAATGCTCTCTTCTGGCTCTGAGCCCTCTCTCTCTCTCCTCTCTCTCTCTCTCTCTCTCTCTCTCTCTCTCTCTCAAACACACACAATAAAAATGAAATAATCTTTAAAAAAAATACAGAGGGTGGGCTGGTGGGATGATCAGTGAGTAAAAGCACTTGCCTCCAAAGCCTCATAACCTGAGTTCCCAGAACCTTCATGGTGAAAGAGAGAACTAATCCCCCTCCAAATCTCTATAAGCATTAGTAGCATGTACACACATACAGATAAATAAAATGCAATCTAAAAAAATGCTCACACCTATAAGTTCAACATTCCTCAGGCAGAGGCAGGAGGCTGGAAACCCTGTGTCAAAAAAGGGGAGGGAAGTACTAAAAGATGATTCAGCTGGTAAAGGTGCTTGTTGCCAAGCCCAAAGACCTTGGTTCAATCCAAAACCCATATGGTGGAAGAGGAGAACCTAGTCTCTCAAGCTGTCCTCTAACATCCACATGTATCAGGCAGGTGCATGTCCCCCCATCCTCCAAAAAAGTTCAAGGCCGGCCAGAACTACACGACACTGTCTCAAAAAACAGAAACAAAGACAAAAGTGAAAACTTGCATAGTGCTAAGCATATAACTCAGTAGTGAGTGATTGTACATGCAGCGTAAGGCCCTGCTTTCCTACAGCTAAGGAAAGACAAAGGATCATGAAAAGATCATGTGGCTTGGAAAGATGGCTTAGTAGTTAAGAATGCTTGCTACTCTTGAAAAAGAGCTAGGTTTGGTTCCCAGCATCCACGTGGCTGCTTAAAATCATCTGTAACACTCCAGTTCTAGGGGATCCAATGATCTCTTCTGGCCTCTAGAGGTACCTGGTACATACTTGGTTACACAGACACACACACACATACACAGAGAGAGAGAGAGAGAGAGAGAGCTACGTTCCAGAAAAGCCAGAACTATACAGAGAAACCCTGAGTCAAAAAACATAATAAATAAATAAATAAATAAATTCACTTACTTTTCTAGACAGGGTCTCTGCATGTATCCCTGGCTATCCTGACACTTGCTTTGTAGACCAGGATGGCCTCAAATTAACAGATATCTACCTGCTTCTGTCCCCCAAGTGTTGATATTAAAGGTGTGGGCAACCACACCAAGGACCCAGGTTTGTTTCCCAGCACCCACATGACAGCTGAAGACCATCTGTAACTTAAGAGAATTAAATACCTTTTTCTGGCCTCTGTGGGCACCAGGCATACAAGGAAACACTCATACACATAAAACAAGTAAGTATTTAATAGGAAATGAGCTCCATATTTCAGTAAGTCTAGGTAATACAATTTAGAGACTTTAAATATATGTACAAAATACATACAGCATATTGCCTGGTAGATATACAATAGGATAATGTTGGTAAATATATCTGACAAACTGTGAAATGCCTAGTGCTAGTTGCTATACTTCCTAATGGTTACCCTCTCAGATCTATCCTGAATGAAGTTCTATTTGTAAGCAGAATAGTGACTTAGATAATAGTCTGACAACAGTGACATTTTTCTAGCCAAGAATTTAGGAAACTGATTTCTTAGGGAGTCTGAAGAGGGATGTAGCTATTTCCTCTTCCAGGGGACTGCCACCCTTCCTTCATATCATGAAGAACTGTCTGGACAACCTCCCAAGCTTGTGTGTGTGTGTGTGTGTGTGTGTGTGTGTGTGTCACACACACACACACACACACACACACAGAGAGAGAGAGAGAGAGAGAGAGAGAAATAATATTCAGGAAATCATGGACTATTTAAAGCAATGTCAGGTCTACTGGTTCATAAAAACAACGGAATTTGGGGCTGGAGAGATGGCTTGGTGGTTAGGAGCACTTGCCACTCTTGCAGAGGGCCTGGTTGACTCCCAGCACCCATATGGCAACTTATAATAATCTGCAATTCCAGTTCCAGGAAATCTGCTGATAGCTGATATCTTCGGGTACAAGACAGACATGGAACACAGACAGACAAGCAAACAAAACACCCATATACATAAAAATAAAAACACAGCCAGGCAGTGGTGGCACACACCTTTAATCCCAGTAGTCGACCAGCAGAGGCAGGTGGATCTCAATGAGTTGGAGGACAGCCTGGTCTACAGAGTGAGTTCCAGGACAGCCAGGACTGTTACACAGAGAAACCCTGTCTGGAAAAACAAAAACAAACAAACAAACAAAAATAATAAAAATAAAAAACAGACAAAACCCCAACAATATCCTACTGTATCAAATACTGCTTACTGAGACCTCTTGAGAATCAGGCTTTATATACTCTGATGAAATTCTCACAATCTTTTTTTTTTTTTTCCAAGAGAGGGTTTCTCTGTATTACTTTGGACCCTGTCCTGGGACTCGATTTGTAGACCAGGCTGGCCTCTAACTCACAGAGATCTGCCTGCCTCTGCCTCCCAAGTGCTGGGATTAAAGGCGTTCGCCACCCATGACTGGCTTGAAATTCTAACAATCTTGAAAAACAGTAGTTTATTTGCATTCATTATTTTTAAATTTGTTTCGAAACAGTGGAATTAAAAGATTTTAATCACTAGAGTTAAAAGAAAGAAAGGCACTGGAAAAAAAAAGACAGACACACCCAAGAATGTAGTAGGTGTGGGCTTCTCAGGGGATTACTGCCTTATTTGCATTTCAGACTTCCAAAGGGTGTCTAATAAGTGGTGGTGCTGGCACAAGAATCCAGGAATGGCACTGAAATGCAGTCTAGCCACCATAAAAACCCTATTTCAAAGTCTCAAGGAGTGCTCCACTGTGAGGAAATTGTGCTGAGGCTATGTGGAGGAGGTCTGGAAAGAGAACCATGTTTACCCAATGTTTCTTGGGTAGGCATAGACAAATTCATCACTCTACAAGTAAGTTTTTTTTTTTTTTTAAATGTTTAATTCAACCCTTTTCATTAAAATCCAATCCCTTTTCTTCTCTTCTATTTCCATGTGGATGACAAATAGGTACAGGGCTCTCCTTCATTTCCACGAAGGAGATGGCAAGGGATTCTGTCTCTAGCTCTGCTGAGATTATGACTATGGCACTTTTCTCTCCTCAGGCTCTTGAACTTACCCCAGTGTATCAAACCAAGAGGAATTCAAGAAAATGGACCGTGAAAGACAAGCAGAAAAGAGAACCCCAATCGCACCAAGAAGGACAGCTGGGAGAATGCCTGTAATTTCTTGGGAGCTTAGCATATAATGGTTTTCCCAACAGGCTTGGCAGCAGGGTTCATGTCTGACATCAACTCTGCTGTGGTGGTCTGGCCATCTCTCAGGCTAGTACCATGTGACACCCAGAGTTACCTTGCTTAGACAAGAAAGAGAGGCTATGGATTCTACGACATTGTATTCCTATTACATTCCAACACTATCTTGCTGTATTTGCTCAAGTTTGAACAATAAAATGAGGACTATGGAGATGGCCAAGGAAGAGAATAATTTTTGACAGGAAGATGTCAAGATCCCAAGGGTAGGTCGAGAGGAGCTCTTCTGGGATCTCAAGGGCAGATCCAAAACTCTCTCTTCTTTTCTCATATAAGAGCCAGAAGGACAACTGGGTTATGGCTACACCACCCAAATGTGACTGATCTCATCTGATATCAGAAACTAAGCAGGGTCAGATGTACTTGGACTGTAGAACAACTGGGGCCTAAAACCTGGACACAGAATGGAAGGATATGTCTCCTTCCTCCCTCTGTTCTTTATACATTATTCTACTCTGGGTTCAATGCATGCCCACTCTCCACTTTGGTTTCCCTTGACCCATCTACTCTATGGACAGGAGAGAGTTAATGGCATGATATGGGCAAGCTATAAATTTCCCATCAGTGTGGAGAGAAGAGGATCGTTGGCAGGGAGGGGGCTGGGCTGGGGGGGGAATCTGGGAAAAAGCCAGGAGGTTGTCTCTAGGTAACAATAAACACTGCAAGCAAGGAGCAGCTGTTACACTTACTCTCTCTGCATCACAATGCTGAAATAACTCTAATAAACTAGTGTGCCCAATGCACAGGCATACACACATTTAGGGTCAAAACCCCAGTTGCACCTCTAGGGCTGCCCTCTGCTCCAGAGTAGGGTCTTGATGCCATAGATATAGCAGTGCAGGCCTGGGAATACTTGCAGGGGAAGATGAGGCTGATGAGTGCTTCCCAATCCAAAGGCAGTTGTGGAGTCAAGCTGGGCAGCAGAGGCTGGGAATACAATTCAGATCCTGTGATAGTCAGTGGTAGAAACAATTCAAATTCAGCTACCTTCTCAGCTGGGAAGAAAGGAAGGGGTGGGAGGTGTGTGTAAGGAAAGATAACTACTTACCATATCTAGTCAGACTGGAGGTAATCAGGTGGCCAAGAACTGAGATGGACAGTGGGAGGTGAAAGAATAGGGAGCAGAGAAAGGAATTTGGGAAGGGAGAGGATCAAGGAGAATGTGGTGTCTCTCCTGGGACTAAGGTTCCCCCCTCCATTGCAGCCTACACCTATACAGTGATGTATACCTAGGCTCCCTCTCATAGTACAAGTTTTGTATCCAGGGCTAGATGATGTGTTGACTTAGGTCAAAACTAAGCTTTAGTTATGGGTTTCAGAGCTCCCTACACTGCCAGGAAGGAGGAAGAGTAAAACTGATCTTATCTTCCTGCATGAAGAACAGTTAATCTGTCTTTGTCCAACCAAAGTAATATCTGGGTCACCAGTAGATGGGAAGAAACCCTTACTCTAGCTAGAAAGCAGAGCTTCCAGAGATAAAAGGAATAGAAACAGACAAACAAGAACTCACCATCTAGCACAGAATACCCACCCAACCCTCTCTTCTGAGGCAAGAAGTCAGGGTGTTTATTATCATGTGCCTGGATATACTAGTACCCAAAGTCCCTATTGCTCTTTTCTTGCCATTTCCAGTCATTGCCCAAGAAAGAATTGGGGAGATACATATTGGCCCCCTGACCTGTGAGAGAGAAGAATACTAGCACTTCTGAACATTGGTGGCTACAGCCATTTCCCAGCCTATACCAACTGTTCATCAGTCTAAGTGCTGCTAGATGCTCCTTCTCCAGTTCAAGGTAACTGATTCTAGTGAGGACAGCATTAAGCACAGGTGGCAATCCTTCGTCGATCTGGTCCTGTAGTAGTATTTGTTTTTCTATTAAGAAATTCACATGTGACTGGAGAGATAGCTCAGTGATTAAGAGCATTTGCTCCTCTTGGAGAGACCTAGGTTCAGTTCCCAGCACCCATAAGGTGGCTCACAATTACCTGTAACTCCAGTTTCAGAGGATCTGTTGCTCCCTTCTGGTCTCCACTGTACAGTCACCAGGCACACATGTGAAGCCCCAGATAAACATGCAGGCAAGTACCCACACATATAAAATAATCTTCAAAAAGAAATTTCTGGCACTAGGCATGGTAATACATGCTTACAGTTGCAGCACTTTGGAAGATGAGGCAGTATTGAAACTTGGTGGCCAGCTTGGGCTATATAATGAGATTCGATTTCAATAACAAACAAACAACAATAGTCCTGTCCCATCTTCCCCCCCACCCGAAAGCTTTATGTTAGCTGGGTATACAGAGTTCTAGGCAGGCAACCGAGGAACCATAGTAATAGCTGTTTACCAGGAAACCCTCTTCTGGAAGGTACCCAGGATTTCTGATATTCTCTATGTAACCTGTGGAAATAGTGGGTGATGCCTCAGTCTTCATTGGGAGAACTCAGTTTCTCCTGCTTACTTCTTTCTCACCTCTCCCTTTCTTTTCATAGCCAGGACATCTCCTAATCGAGATGAGAGAGTTTTTCATCTACAGAGCTCAGAGTGGGGAGGATCGGGGCAAAAGAAAACTCTAACAGACTTGATCCCCCTTCCCCTCTGTTGTTTCCATGAACCACCCCCATTGCTGTGAGTCACCAGAACCTCAAGCTCTGCTGAGCTGCCAGCAGCCTTCTTCCTCCCCCTTGCAGACATGCAAATATGTACCCTAGCGAGCCCAGTGCCCACCATACCATAGGGCCACAGAATTCTCTTTCTTCCTTCCTTTTTTTGAGAGGGATTTATTTATTTATTTGTTTTATATGCATTGGTGTTTTTCTTGCATAAATGTGTGTGTGAGGGTGTTAGATTCCCCTGGAAGTGGAGTTACATACAGTTGTGAACTGCTATGTGGGTGCCAGGAATTGAACCCAGATTTTCTGGAAGAGCAGCCAGTGCTCCAGCCACCCCACCCTCCACCACAGCATTCTATTTCATCCCTAGGAATCTGGAGCACACACACAGAGATGAATGAGCAAAGGAGTGTGAGACCCCAGCTTGTGCTCTGTGCAAGGCCATAGTGCTGGCTGCCTGCACAGTAGAACATGATTACCAGCCAGGAGAGCTGGCACACTTGGGCATATCGCCTCAGTAGCATGTAAAAGGAAGCAGGAGAAGATGGGGCAAGAATGCTGTTTCAGAAGCAGACATCTCTTCCTGTATCTTCTTTTGGGCACATAGCACTGCTACTTCTGTCAATGTCTTTCTCTGCTTTCCTTTCTGTCTATGGCCCTGAAAGATACAGGGAGATATCCATAATAGCTTTCTAAATATCAAGGTAAGAGGTTCAGATTTTCAGATCTACTCTCAACACATAGGAAAACTGAAGGGAAAAGGAAGAAAGGGGTCCCATTAGAGTAAAACCTAAATGTTAGGTCAATACTGACTAACTCCAGAAGGCAGGGAATTCTGGGTACTGCTACCTCTTCCTACCATATGTACTTGATATCTAAGTATTTTCCCACAAAGGGCCTGAGTTTCTTCTAGGCTCCAGAGCAGGCTCTAGATGTGGACTTAAGGCTATAGATATAAGGCTAGAGAGATGGCTCAGCAGTTAAGAGCACTTGCTGCTCTTCCAGAGGACCTGAGTTCAATTCCCAGCAACCACATGGTGGCTCACAGCCATCTGTAAAGAAATCTGGTGTCCTCTTCTGGCCTACAGGCATGCATGCAGGCAGAACATTATATAAATAATAAATAATAAATCTTTAAAAAGGAAAAACAAAAGGCAACACGTCTGACACCGTGGAATAACCTTGGAAGTAGATGGCAGACCTGGCAGAATTGGAAGGAGGGAAAGCTACTCTATTCCTCAGAGAATATCCAGAATATAGAGTGAATGCTTCCCTATGCTGCCACTACACTAGAGTAGGGATGATCCAATAACCAACAGCAAAAAAGAAAGCAGGTTTGTATACAGAAAATAGCTTCTCTCCTTCGCTGTGTGCCATTCTTCACAGCTGTGTTCCAGACTAGAAACAGCATTCTGTAAAGAGTAGTCCCCATACAATATTCATTGTGAATGTTCTGCACTATGTTGAACAGCCAGTTTCACAGGTGGAACTATAGATCTCAATTCTTACATTTTTGGTTGTGAGCCCAGCCTTTAACAACTAAGCCATCTCTCTAGCCCTGCGTCTCAGTTCTAAAGTGTCAGCAACCTATCTTCTCTTCTTCCTCATTTTCCTGACAGGACAGCCTTTGGCACAGTTTTCTGATATCGACAGTCCTGAGGCCCTTGGAAGCAGAAAGGGGCCTAGAAGGTTTTTTTTCCAGATTGTCCTAGGGGGATATAAGGACCTCTTACCCTGTCTATGAGTAACAGACCGTGACAGCCCTTGACAATCTAAGGCAGATCAGGACAGGGTAGGAAGCTACAGAGTGAGCCAGACCCTGCTTTTCTCAAGGGCCTGAGGGTAAAAACAGGTTACTAAGACAGAAGACCGTTCTAGGGGTGGAGGAAGGTAAGGATGAGAGCTGGAGAGTGTGGCAAATTCTATTGGTATTGCCTTGTAACCTTGCATTCTACCCTTGCCTCCAGCCCAGTTTAGCCCCATGAAGCACAGATCAAAGAGTGTTGACGATTTTGAGAAAAGAGAGTGCTGAGAATGCCCACCTTCGGCAAGTTGGTAGAATAAATAATCCTCTATTACCTTCATTCATCCTTCTCTCCCTGGCCCTAGGGTTAAGAGCAATAAAGGAATAAGGGAATGGGGATATAGACAGCTGGAAATGTGCCCTTCTCTTTAGGATAAATCAACATTACAAGAGCTAGAAGGGATCTAAGACTCTAAGGCCAGGATACTACATGAATTCAGGAACAATTCTAATTTGTTTTACAGGACACACATTGAACACTGTCTCATTGACAGTAATGGAACAACAAGAGGTGTAAAACTATCTTTGATATTTTGGCATAACTTTTCTAATTGCTTATATGATAGCATGGAAAACTGTGATAAGATTTCCCTATAAATGTCAGGCAGTGGTGGTATACACCTTTAATCCTAGCACTCCAGAGACAGAGGCAGGCAGATCTCTGAGTTCAGAACCAACCTGATCTACAGAGTGAGTTCCAGGACATCCAGGGCTACACAGAGAAACCCTGTCTCAAAAACAAACAAACAAACAAACAAAGAAAATTCCATTTAAAAAATCAGTCTTGTCCTGGGGATGGGGTAGGGAGATGGTAGAGGTGGTTCAAAGAAGGATCTCTGTGAGTTTGAGGCCAGCATTGTCTACAGAGGGACAGGAATGTTTCACCGAGAAAAGGGTTCTCAAAAAACAAACAAACAAAACAAAACAAAAAAAAAAAAAATAGTCTTATTTGGAAGATTTGCCTTTAGGTTAAGTAGTTGAAGTAGCTAATACATTTCCTTCCCTTAGATCTTAAAAAACATGGCAGAATCCTACGGAGAAGGGCTGGAGGCCAAGATGGATAATGACCACTGAAACAGGCTGCACCTCTCTTACATCTCTAAGCAACAATCAGTCAGAAGACAATGATGAGAATCACTTGACATGTCAGACATTGTCGGACAGAATGTCATGTTTATGTTTTTCACTTGACTTCCTTCCTTCCTTACCTACCTACTTTTTCTTGCCCCATGCTCTCAGGAGCTCTCCAAATCCAGAACATAAAGCAACTTCAGGGCAGGATTCAATTGGCTCCTCCACTCTGGGTCTTGGTCTCCATATCTGTATAATGAAGGGGGTCAGGTAAGATGAGCTCCAAGTTCCCTTCTTACAACCTTAAGGTTCTAAGATTCAGACCTTCACTAGGTCTCATTTGCATGTTAATTTGCCTATAATCTCTATGGCACTATTTCCCATAGAAATGTATAGAATGGGCCCCAAATTCTGTTCCTTCCAAATCCCCTTGACCACAGTCTCAGGTCCATGGTCCCTATCTCTTATTCTCTTTCTCTTCAGAGACCTCAATGTTCAACCCCACTTCCCTGTCATAGTCTTACACTCAACTGTAGGAGTAAGAAAACAGCCTTACCTACTATTCTGGCTATAAATTTAAGGCTGCAGACCTGAGTCAATCAGCACAATTCCATCTCTTCTGGATGTCCTGGCAGTTGGGGGGAAATCCTGGCACCTTTCCCCAGTGCCTCCCCTCCTCCTCCACCTCGCTGTTCCCCATGCCAGAACGCAAAGTGGCCAGTGATTGATGGGCCCGGGTTCCTGGTAACCGCACCCAGTGGCCCAATCCTCCTCCCTTATCCAATCCCTCCCCTGTCCCTATTCAGAGATCAGATTGTCTCATGTTGGTCCCTGAGGTCCCATTAATTAAAAATACATCCAATTAAATGGCAGGTGAAAACGTGCTATTGGCGCTCTACACCCCCCTGCCCCAGCTTGGTCTTTCCACCCTCAACCCCCCTCCAAGGCTCAGCTGTGCTTTGAGCTGAGAAAAAAAAATGTGGAGAGAGGGAGTAGAGGAAGACATAGGATAGGAGTATGACATGGGGGTGGTGGTGCTTGAACCTCTGCCAGGGTAGCATGTGCCAGTCTGGGAGGGTGGCACCATGCCCTGGTGTCTAATTTCTGGAGGTGTGAGTAGGTTAAGTCAGCTGGGTACCCACTTCCATTTCTCTTAAAGGGGCAGATGGCAGTAAGAGGGTATGGCTAGCTGTACTGCCCTGCTTCCGGATTTGATAGACAAGCAACAGAAGTGTAAATGGCAGAGGGATCTTTGGAGCAGATAAGATGTTCAGACTCTTGGTATACCTCTGCTATTTCCCAAACTAGGAAGATAAAGGGCAACTGACTGGGACCCAGGTGTCAGGGCATGGCAACATTCTAGAGCTTAGTCATGTCTACCCTTGCCTACAAGAAAGTTGAGAAAAGGATGGAGAGAGGAAGGAAAGGAGTCATAATTTGGGTGGGAACAGATGGGTCAGATAGGATAAAACATATATAGATAGATGCTCATATGAATACCATGAGCACCTTAGATAAAAATACTAAGAGAGACCTTTCCTGTTGGCTCTTTCTCTAAGCAAAAAACAGCATCAGTAGCATCATAGTAGTAGGCTGTGCATAGAGCATCTCCTTGACAGTCACTGATTGATCTCATTCTCTTCCATCCTATGGAGTCCTAGCATCTTGCCAGGTAAGGCATCTGCCTCCAACCCAAGTGACACAAGTCTAACAGACACTTGATACTGTTAGGAAGGACGACTAGGGTGGCACTCAGAATCAGGCAGGAGCGAGGGTGCCAATTCAGGGTTTCGGCCTGGCTGCCTTGGCAGCCTCAGCACCTCCTCACTTCACTTTAACGCTAATTGGAGATTTTAATCTGCACTGCTGCTCTGCTCAGGGTGCTGGGGGGAGCACCAGCTGTGCAGTAATTCCAGCAGCACCGACTGTTTAATCAAGCTGTCCTCCTGGGGAAGGGCCTTCAAGCATGGGGGAAAGAGAAAGTGGAAGACCTCTGTCAATTCCCTGAGCTTGTTCATTCCGGAAGGCCTTCTGGGGGTAAACTGTGGCGTCCTCAGTCCCATAGGGCCCAAGTCACTTGGCACACCCAGAAGAGCCTGACACGGCATAGGTAGACATGAGGCTCACAGCCAAAGCAGTCCCCCTTGTGCTGTTTTCTGCTTTATTTTTGGCTCAGAGCTCTCTGTAGTCCTGGGTGTGTTTTACCCGATCAGATACAAAGATCTACTAAACTTGAATCCTGTAGGTTTGCGGGGGAGGGGATACCACCAGGAGGGAGATGAGGTAACCCATTTTCTCAGTCTTAGGTTTCTTAATACTTTCTCACCAACAAAGATACTTTTCTTTAAATACCTTTTTAAAAAGTTTTCCCCTCTGAAATCCAACCAATCCCACCCTCCTGGACTAGAACTCAACATCTTTGGGGCAAGGGGACAGGACACTGTGTTTGATAACTGGAGTCAGTTATGCCTACCTTGAAGAGAGAGTACCTGGAACTTCTAAGTTCAGCTAGGCACCCACTCAATCATCAGGCTTGAAGGACCATTTTAAAGGAATAACAAATGTTATCTGTTATTTTTCCGGCTTCTGGTCAATATTGGGCTCTCTGGGAGTGTTTCTGATCCTGTCCTCATCCAACTGTTTCCTAAGGGGCTTGAGTTTTAATTGTCCAGCAGTGCCCTCGTGTGGTAGAAATCAGGACTGCAGTTACCCTACTGGGTAGACTGCTTGGAGGAATCAAGGTAGTCTGGCTGACAGACAAGTAGCAGTTGTAAATGTTGGTGCTCTCTAATGCCACCACAGAACTAAATACATATATACTACCTGACTACTTTCTGGGGTATTAGATGCTTTCTAACATCTACTTTACCCTCTTACTCACTTTGTCGCCTATGCTCCCAGGGGAAGTCGCACCTGACTTAGAGCACGCACTTATACAGGCCTGCTACTTAAGCTGTTTGGGTTGCAGAAATGAGAGGTACTCCTGAGAAAGGGGCCAGAGAGTCAGAAGGATAAAGCAGTGTCACTCTATTATCCAGAAGGTAGGAAGATGCTTTAACCCCACTACAACTCTTCACAGGCCCCAGAATAAAGTGGACATTCATACTTTTAAAAGAGTGACATTTGGTGGCTGATTCTACCCTAGAGTCATTCCTTTTCCATTCCCTAAGGCATGTGAGAGATAGATAGATGCTGGTTCTTTTGTGGGTCTTTTTTTGTTTTGTTTTTGAGACAGGGTTTCTCTGTGTAGCCCTGGCTGTCCTGGAACTTGCTCTGTAGACCAGGCTGGCCTCAAATTATGAAATCTACCTGCCTCTGTATCCTGTGTTCTGGGATTAAAGGAATGTGCCACAATTGCCTAGCCTAAGATGATGGTTCTAAGGAACACACTAGATAAACACTCTCAAAAGATCCAGGTACTTTCCCAGTAGGCCTTCAGATTTTCAGCTTCCAAGAGAAAGGGTATTTATTACTGTGTCATTCTTTACCAGTGTCACTTCACATACCTGCTAAATGAGGGAAATGGTTCTGAACTACAAAAGAAGTGATGCACATTAGAAGGGACCTCTAAAGACTAGGACTTAGAAATTGCTGAGACAAAGAGCTCAGTGACAAGTGACTTCCCTTTTTGGAGACACTGAACAAAAAAACAAAAAAACAAAAACAAACAAAAAAAATGGCTTGAGAAGCTAGATGTAGAACCTATAGTCCCAGCTCATCTGTGGAGTTGGGGGAAGGGAGAGAGACACAAGAGAAAGAGAGACAGAGACAGAGGTCATCATCTGTGAGGTGGGTGAAGCAGCACAACCTACTAGGAGGGAAGGAAGGTGGAGGTGCCGGTTCTGGGTATTGAAGACAGAGGAAGCAGGCTGCAGACCTCTACTTCAGTGTCTCATGAAGTATTTGGATAGACGGAATCTTCCACTGAACCTAGAGAGAAGGTAGTAAAGCTGGTTAGAGAAGAGATAGTATTGTCCTATCTTGACTTAAATAGAAAACAGAAACAAAAGTGGTTTTTTGGGGAAAAAAGTATTTTGTGTATATAGGGGTATAGACAAGTGAGATATCTATCCTAAAGGAGTCTGAGAAAAACTGAATATAATATCAGCACTACACTGTAGAGGAATATCCATTAACACAGAAATGAAATAAGTGCTACTGCTAGAGAGGGGCTCACTCATTCTAACTGGAAGAGAACTTTAACTAGAAGGCAGGACCTCAGAACAGGGCCAAATAAGCAGTTCAGGAACCCTTCTGGAGATCTCAGGAAAGGACAAGAAATGTCCATGAGAGGGGTGCTACTTTGTGTAAAATCAGGCTAGTGGCTTCTGATTGACTTTAAGTCCCTACCTGGCTTCAAGTATTGTTGATGAGACTGTTTGACAGGCTCTGGATGCAAGGTAACTGACGGGCGTCTCCGAGTTCTTCAGGGGCCATCCCTGCTGCTGCCTTCTGTAAAGAAAAACAACAGGTTATATCAGACATGAGACAGGGATCAGAAAACAAAGAGAGTCTTTGGTCATGCACAGGAGATTATACTGTTGGCAGCTACCAGCTAGAGTGTGATAGTTGCTGTTTCTCCAATTCTCTTAAACCTGAATTCCCCCCAAACTGCCAGATGAATCTTAAGAATGCTTCCAGAGGAGTTGACTGCTCCAGATTCCTATATCCAAGGAACTAGCTCCCAGGCTGTTAAGTGCAAAATCATGACCCCAACACTTAGACATCTAACAGGAAATTCAATAGAAATAGAAGTTGTGTAACATGGAATTACTATAAAGGGCTTTGAGCATAGTGCTAATACACAGGTAATGCAAGATTGTAACTTGGAGGAAGCAACCTGATTTTAGACCAGATCACCAGTTTGGTTTAAGGTTCTTGTGTTCATCAAGGCTTCTTTAAGAGGAGTTGTGAGGCAAAGAATGGCCCTGATTATGAAGCAGAAAGATTTGCAGGAGAACACATTTGTTGCGATTTGATCAAGTGGGTCTATCATACATTTCCTAGGAAGGGAAAAAGTGTTTGCATGAAGATCAACCCATTTCTCTATTCTGTCAATTATAGTGCAAAAGACTAACTGTAACTGATACATGATGGGATCTAATCCTTTGTTAACCACAGAAAATATACATTTGGCAGATCCCCTAACACAAACCACAACTATCTCCAATTTACCCATCGTTTCTTTGCTTCCTTCAGCATTTCCCTTTTTGCTATTTACAGGCTCCCAATTTCCTATGTCCAGAGAAAGCAAGCATAGGAAAGGACGGTAGACATAGCTCCAGGATGAGATGACTTACAGAACCTGTCCCATAGGCCAGCCACCTGTTAAGCCTATTTTGGGTTCTGACCACTATGAAACACTTGGTCCAAGAATACCAAATACCAATCCCACCTCCCTACAAATAAGAGAAAGGTAGATGGTCCCCACCAATTTCCTTGAATCTGAGAATAGTTTGCTTTGCCTTGAATGCTATTGATTCCATATCCCAGAGATACCTACTCCCAGCCCTACCTTAAAGAAGTGCCCTCTCTCTCCACTTTGATTCTTTCCATCATAGCTTTATTGTAATGCCAAAGAGTCTGAGAGATTTAGTGTGAATTTTTCACATTATCTCCGAGGACCTTTTTCTACTATCAGTACCCCGTGTTTATGGCTAAGAATTATTTGAAAATCTGGGGTAACTAATGGCATCTGGATCTTTGGCTGTGGCTACCACTCCCCCCCCCCAAACAAAAGAGTCCTTATATCTAAGAAAATACTACTTATAAAATTTGTATGTCACTGAGATTCTTTTTAAAAATCACATTATCTTATTTGTTTACTATATGTGTATGTGAGGTGTGACTGTACCACAGTGAATTTGTGGAGGTCAGAGGACAACTTGCAGGAGCTGGTTCCCTTCTTCCATCATGTAGGTCCTGGGGAATTGGATCTCAATTTGTTAGGTTTGACAGCAGGCACCTTTACAAATTGAGCTATTTTACTGACCCTGAATGAGTCTAATTTCTTTAAGACAGGGTCTAACTATATAGCACTGGCTGACTTCAAGATCTTCTTGTCTCTGCCTCCTGATCCCTGGGGTTAAAGGTATATTTTATCACACCTAAACACTAAGCAATCATTCTTGAATGTAGAAATACATAACATGATTTTGTACTAATGACTTTAAATCTATTTTTATTCCTCAATTTTTGTCTTCCCCTGTCCCCTTTGGAATCTCAAGGTTTTTTTTTTTTTTTTTTTTTTTTTTTTTTTTAAGTAGCTTGGGGTTATCAAGAATAGGTAATCTAAAAGTTGAAGGCTTGATGCTTCCTTGTGTAGGTTAAAATTCTGCCTCTGGGAGCTGCCTTTCACTGCATGACTGTGGATGAGACACTTTTCCTTGCTTAAGCATCAGCATCTTGCTCTAAAAAGAGAGGCTGGGTTACATGACCTCTTTTCTAGCTCTGGACATCTATGATTCTTTAAAGTGCAAAAACTAAATGTTCCTTCCTCCCCTTGTGATACCTGGGCCTGTCGCCCTTCTTTTGCCACTGTAGAAAGTGCCCCTGTAGTATATGTCTTTCTAGTATACTTTGACTAAAGGGAAAAATGAATCCTGAGTGTGCTATCTTTAAGTGCCAAGTTCTAAGAGGAAAAGTTAAGGAAGGATCTAACTCTGACCTTGCTAAAGCAAACAGGGAAATGCCTCTCTCCATCCTCAAACTGTCAGACTAAACAAATACTTGCCCCTTTGTCCTAGGGAACCCCCATATGAGTAGTGGTTGCTAGTCCAACACTATAGTGTGTGTAGATGGGGAAAAAAGGACATGTAAAGACATCCACAGCAGAGAAATAAGTACCAAAGCCCACATACTCCTGTATTCCTACTTTGGGACTGTACATGTCTGCAAAAAGCCCTGGTAAGACACAGCATCCCAGCATTTCTTCTCCCCAAAGTCAGAAAGGAAGAGACAGTGAGACAGGAGCTACTTGGCTTCCTATAAATTGTTTTGTCCTTCCTCACAGCTGCAATCAGAAGCTAAGGGCTCCCGCAGGCCTTGTTCTGATCTGCTGCAGGCGATGGAGGGTTTTTGAAATGGAGAGGACTTGGCTGCAGCCCCGTTTCGGCTGCCATTGGGGCTAGCTAATGGGCTCATTCGGGAAGACCCCCGCCTGCTGCACTAAAGAGTCCCCTGCTGGCCCCCTCCCCAGTCCCAACCCAATTAATAAATGGGGGCTCCCACTTTATGGCTTTGGGAACTGGAACCAGAGATACAAATGACCCCCAGGGAGGGACAGAAAAAGGCCTTCCAAGAATCAAGCCAGAGAATTGTGCTTCCAAAGGCACATGCTGCCACAGGCTAGTCATTTCCTATTTTCAAAGCATTAAAGGGGAAGAAACTGACAAAACCAAAACAAACCCAAAAACCAAATAAATAAAACCCTCTATTTTCTTTCCCAGATCCAGGGTAGGCTAGCATTTTGATGTCTTTGCTATACCTCAGAGACAGATTTTCTTGCCTGGTTCTCCAAACTGAAAAAAGCTTAGGGTAGGTACTAAGCACATCTGGACATAGTGCATGCTCTACTGTCCTCCCTTGGCAGGGCCTATTCCTACCATCTGTAACACTGGACAAAGGCACATTGGATTTAGCTAACAAGCATTTGCTTTTTAAAAACAAAGCAGCCGCCAGGCAGTGCTAGCACCTTCCTTTAATCACAAAGCTTGGGAGGCAGAGGCAGAAGGAACTCTGAGTTTGAGGTCAGCCTAGTCTATAGTCCAAGTTCCAGGACAGCCAGGGCTACACAGAAAAACCAAAAAGAAAAAGAAGAGAAAAAAAAAAAAAAAAAGGAAAGAAGGAAGAAAATAAAGCAGCTACCTCTCACCTAATTTTCACCATCAGCTCTACTGTGTCCTGGGATTCTCATCTGGAAACTACCTTCCATCCCTCTCATTCACATCCATGTTGTCAGCAAACCTAATTGCTGTGGGATACCCCTAATTTTTTTTTTTTTTTTTTTTTTTTTTTTTTTTTTTTTGATTCCCTTAGTCCACTCTGCAAGTCCTTTTTGCCTCAATTCTGGGCAAGAATATGAGCATCCTAAAGAACTGTTTCCTTGGCCCAGTAAAGTTACAAAAGGCTTCAGCATCATTTTTAGCTCACTCTAATTTATTCTATATTACTCCTAAATAAACCAAAATCCAAATGATAATTCAGGCCAGTAAGGCTGCTTCTTGAATTTCATTTCCTAATATACCTTTCCTGTTCCAGGCCTCATACAGACACACATATGCGCGCTTCTCCCCATATTCCTCCATAATGCTAGTAAGAAGCTCTTATATGAGGCACAGAACCCGAGTCTTCTTTCTCCCCAAAGTCACAAAGAAAATGAGACAGTGGGAAAGGAGCAACTTGGGTTCGTAAAAATACTTGGGATTAAGTGATATGTCCTGCCATCTTTTCTTTCAAAGAGTCATTCTGATTAATTTTGCCTTTTATGTTTATTTCTTCACTTTGGCTTCTTCCTCTTCTTAGGATTAGGCTTACTTCATAACCTGGACATCTATGTAGACTTGTAAATTACACACTATTAACTCATCACATGCATATAATCCCCAAACTCGAGGCAGAATTGTCAGACCATCCTGTACTATGCAGTTTTGAAGCTAGCCTGGGTGACATGGTGACACAATCTTTGTCTCAAGTCTGTCTCAAGTGGAAAAGCACAGCAAACTAAACCAAAAATATCAATTCCCCACACCTCAGGCAAGTATAAGGCTTACCTCTCTCACTAGGCCCAGAAGCTTCCTAAAGATGAAACCCTCTCTTGGTGTTCTTGTCATGCTGTTCTGTACTCAGCATATGACTTAACTAGTGATATCCTTTCTTTTCAATGAAGGTGCTTCTATGGCATAACTCTTTGTATACAACATCTGTGAACTTTTCAGGTTGCCACCTATTCCAAAGGTCATCCAGTCTTTCCAAAGTACAAATTCAGGCTGGGTAGTAGTGGCACACACCTTAAATCCTAGCACTTAGGAGGCAGTGGCAGACCAATCTCCACAGTTCAGGGCCAGGCTGGTCTACAGAGTGAGTTCTAGGACAGCCAGGGCTACACTGAGAAACCCTGTCTCAAAGGAAAAAGAAATTAAAAATTCAGTTTTGTGATTTCAAAGTGTTAAAAACAAAAAAAAAAAAAAATAAATAAACAAGGGGCTGGAGAGATATCTCAAAGAGCACCAGCTGTTCTTCAGAGAACCTGGGTTTGATTCCCAGTACCCACAAAGTAGCTCACAACCATCTGTAATGCAGTTCCAGGGGATCTGATGCCCTCTTCTGGCCACACACCAGTTAACACACATGGTGTAGACATGCAGGCAAAATACACACACACACACTTAAAAAAAAAAAAAATTTATCTCAGTGACTCATACTATTTAAACATTTTCTTTAAGGGCACCTTGAGGATAAAAACTCATTTTATTACATAAAAAAAAAAAAAAAAAACAGGCTTTCTTGGGGTGTGGTAGCATGTACCTTTAATCCAGCACCTGTGAGGCATAGGCAGGTGGATCTCTGTGAGATTCTAGTCTGTGTAATGAGTTCCAGAACAGCTAGAGTTATATAGTGAGACCTTGTCTGAAGAAAACAAAACAGGATTTCACACATCCCAGACTAGCCTTGAACCTGCTATGTAGCTGAGGATGCCCTTAAACTTCTGAACCTCCTGCCTCTGCCTTCCATATTCTGGGATTATAGATATGCTTAATCACTATGTTCAGGCCCTGTTCCCTAATATGGCCAAGATTAACTCTATATTCCCAGATAATCTGAATTTCTAGAATGAAAATCAATTCCAATGCAAGTGTAATCTTGATCCCTACAAGACCTGCCCCTGATCATCATTTTTTCAATAGTGAAGTTATGTGCTCCTTTCAAATGAGCAGTGATTATTTCTTAGTCTAATCTCATCCTAAAATGCAGATTCTTCACTTCTTGTAGATTAGCCTTGTGGTTAGAGAGGAAAAAGTGATCTACCATTCCCCTTATCTCTTACACACAGCTCAGGGTCTTCAGAGATTTGCCTTATATTCCTTCTAACCTTTGGCTTCAAGTTGTCCAATAATCAAGATATCAAAAGCAGTTGTGTGATGGTGCACACCTTTAATCCAGCAAAATACTTAGTATAGTGCCTAACATGTAGTATTTTAACATGAATTCCCTTTTCCTTACTTCTCCCAACATCATAGGTTTCTCTGCCTTTCTGGGTCTGTGTCAAAGATGGCACTTAAATATTCAAGCTAATGTTCTTTTGTAGCTCATTCATTCTGAGGCTCTTAATTCACACATTCAGCTCTTCTATGCACTGCTCATCTAAGTCAAGGGGAAGATAAGCAGTTTGAAGGTAGGCCTAAAATATGTAAAACCATTTGCAATCTTAAAACTTTCAACAGGTGTGGTGGTACATGCCTTCAATCCCAGCCCTTTGAAGGCAGAGGCAAAGTAGAGTTTCATGTCAGCCTGACCTACACCCAGGAAAGCCAGGATTACAAAGAGAGACCCTGTCTCAAAAACACTTGGAAAATACAAATAACTTCTAACATCTGGTATATTACTCCTTATTCCTGAATTACTTTTGAACCATATAAACAGCATCAATATGTAAATGCCACATTTTAGTTCTCTGTTTAGTAATTTTGTTTATAGGTCAGGCACGGTGGCACATAGATCTCTGTGAATGAGGTCAGTTACATGGTGAAGACTGTCTCAAAAAAAAAAAAAAATTATGTATTTTTGCTGATGGTCTTTAGATACCCTGAAGGAATGTCAAGTTACTCAATAGTCTGGGGGTTCTAGGCCCATTCTTTAAGTCTAAAGGTACTACTGTGACCAAGGGAAACTCTACTAACCAGAATTACTTTAATGGGATCAACCTAAAATAGTGAAGCTCTAAAGCAAACACCTCCTAAATTTTACTAGCTCAGTCACAACTTTACCTTATGAACCACTGCCAAGACAGCTGTAGTTTTCCATGCCTGCCCTATTTCCACCACCTCTTTATACTGTATTTTGTTTGTTTTTGTTATTTTAAACAAGGCCTTTGAGTCCTACTGCAGTTGAAATTATCAGTTGCAAGTTATAAGTTCCAGAATTAAATTTAGAGGCAGCAGGCCTGTTTATCCATAACTGAACAAATTCAAACTTGCATTGGCATAGCCCAGAGTGTTGTTTAATGGTGATCTTCACCAGTAGTAGCCCTCATTAGGAACCCTAAAAGTTCTGAGACAGCCCCTTAGGTAAAGACTCAGGCTTTGTTCATTTTGTACTGATTGCTACACTGTATCCACTACTTCAAACAGCCTCTCAGAGATGGTTCAGTTTGGATACATTGTTCTTTATTCCTTTACAACTATCAACTAGGATTTACAGCTACCTTAGACCAAGACACCAAAAAATTCATTTATGGGGGCTGGAGAGATGGCTCAGAGGAAGAGCATGTTACTCTTCAGAAAGACTTGAATTCGGTTCCCAGTACCCACACATCAAGTGGCTCACAATTACTCATAATTCTTCTCCCTGTTGATCAGATAACCACTTCTGGCCTTCTTGGGTACCTGCACACAATATAAGTCTTTAAAAATCCATAAGTGAACTTTATGCCTATATCCTTACTTCAAAGAAGTATGTTGAAGTTGAGGATTATGTAATAGGAAAGTTTCATTGACAATAACCTATCTATAGATTATAAGAAATAGGAGAGAAACCTAGTGGTCAAAACATTTTGGCACCTGAGTGATAATCACCAAAGCATCAAGACAGCCTGTATTTTCTTTCTACTCCCTATCATAGCCTTCGTCTCAACAGTCTTTATTCCCCATATATGTCATCTGCAATTGAACTTAGAAATGTTACCAGCAAAAAGCAACACCTTTAGGATAAGGGAGATGAAGAGGTGAAGGCTGAAAGAGTAGAAGCAAGAATACTGAAACATAACACAGAAGTTCCTTTCATACCATTGCAATGAGAAAGTATGGTTACTTTTTGCTCTTTACCTCCCACTCCAGAACCAGATGTCGATTCTCTGAATTATCTGGAAATATTATCAAAAACTATGAAGCAATAATATCTTTAAATACCCAGTAGAGTTAAGTCATCAGTAATTATGGTAGACTTAAAACATCCTAGTAGGATCCTGAGTGGGACAAAAGAGAGAAAAAGGTGAGGGGAGGAAGCAAGAAAAGGAGAATGACAGCTTGCTTATCCAGTGAGGGGTGGGATAGATAGCACCAATGATTCCCATAGCTGTCTTCCAACCTGTGCTGGAGGAATCCTCTACTTATCCTGAGTAGTCCTAAGGCTGTAGAAACACTTGGAGATATTCCCACACATGAGAAAGCAAACAAAACAAAAACAAAACATCAACTAGTGTCCAGGAATGTTCGTTCACCTTACCTCTCAGGCCAACTAAAAGACTGAGCAGCCCATCTCCCCCTTGACATGGTAGGCTATTTCTCCACTAAGGAATTAACTCCTCATTCTCACTCTACCTAGCCCTTCAGAACTACTAAACTGTGAAAAGAGAAGTCACTCAGTAACTTTATATCATCTAACGAGGAGGGGCAAACTTTAATAAAAGAAACCCTAGTTTACAATTGTTAACTTATTATAGGCATATTCGCCTTTTAAAAAATAAGGGTGTGTATCTGGGAAAACAGTGCTAAAGAAATTTGGGTACTGAAAAGGATTTCTACATGGAAATGGCTTTGTGCATGAAGAGAAAAAAGTTCATGCTATTTAATATTTAAGTCCTTAGTTTTTAGACACAGAGTTAAGACAGCCACTGTTATAAAGTGGAAACAATATACTTTGGTAGCTTGAAATTCACATCTAGTCACAAACATGCAATGCACAATGACCTAAAACCAATTCATTGTCTCCGGATGGACCACTAACAAGATTCTTAGAATAGGAACAATAGGAGTTCTCCAATCTCCATCAGGGTGAAAAAGGTATGATTTTGCTCACTGGCAAGGAACAGCAAAAACAGAGAAATTTAGCCTGCATAAGTAAACCTCAGCACCAGCTTTTTAATCCTTATTTGTTCATGTCCTAGGTGTTTCTTACTCTTCTACAACTTGCTCATCCCATATACAAAGTTCAGACAGACACTTTTCCTCCTCCTTTCTCCTGATGCAATTTGCCTTTTCCCTAGCTAGACTGAGCACACATTATCAAGGACTCCTTAGTATTCTAAACCATAAGCAGAATTAGAACAATTTCCCCCTTCGGTAGAGTTGGGAAAGATTTTAGTAATAGTACAGACTTTAACCTTTAAACAATTCTGCTTCACTTCCTGGCTTACTGCTGTTAGGAAATCTCAGAGGGAGCTGGAAACATTAACCCCCACACTGACCCACTTGTATAAAATTGTGAAAACTAGACTGGGTGAATGGTGGGGATCCTGGTTTCAGAACATCCTTTGGGTCTAAACAGATTCTTACCAGCTTCTTTTGATGCCTGTTGAGCTCAAACCCACTTACCTCTCCTGCCAGGAGGAGTCAGTCAGGGTACATGAAGCTCAACTCTTGATGGCTTCATACTACCATCCATTTTCTACTTTTTGCTTTTTAAAATGATGTTCTTATGGATTCCCCTAACTCAAATTTTAATTCTTTAGTTTTTACTCTATCATTCTCAAGTACCTCTCCAAATCCTGAGAAATTTTCTTTTATTTTGGTAGTTTATGAGTCTATAACATTGAGAACCCATAATATAAAGGACAAAAATGTCCTTCATGCAATAGATATGCTCAAAGGGTACAGAAATTAGAAGTAAATGCAATGGAGCAAAAGTGGTATATTAACAGGAAATATTTAATTTTCCAATCTCCACTTTCCATCTTTATAAACTGAAAGAAAAAATTTAATATATTACAAAATATCTGTACATAGACAAGGTACACCCAATGGGGGCCAAAATCAAGAGAGAGAAAGGAATACAGTGTCAGGAACCTATAAATCAGGGAGAATGAGTTGGCAACTGACACTTTTCCAATGCACCATTCTCTCTCAAAACCTGCTGGTAACCAGTTAAGCACTGTACCTATATATGCATATTACACACACACACACACACACACACACACACACACACACACACACACACACACACACAGAGTGATGATTATAAGCTAACAAAAGTCCTACATACAAACTTGTTGCTAACTGCCCTTTTGTAAATACACAGCTGTTATATAATTTGTGAGTTCTTATCCCTATAGACAGATGAAAAAAACTAAGGAAACTGGGTTAAGCAATCTGCTTTTAAAAACTGCACACACACACGCGCGCACACACACACACACACACACACACACACACACACACACACACACAGACGATCATGGTCAAGCCAGTTTTGCCTCTTATTCATAAACAGAATTAGATTTCTCAACTTTCAAACTAATGTATTTGATGACACAATAGGTAAAACCCAAACCATTTTTTAATAGAACTAGGCTTCTAATTTTCAAATAGTTGGGTTGAAAATTAAGCCATTTTTTTACTTCAATTATGTTTATAGATATAATGTAGCTGAAAAATGACCAAATACCTTTTCTTCCTCCACACAGATTTCAGGATATTTAAATGAGTTACTTTCCTCTGCTTTCAGAAGAGGTCAAAATTATTACAAAAATATTTTTTAAAAGCTAGACTCCCAAAATGGGGTGGGGGTGAAACAGGTTCACACATACATATACACACATTCACATACACTCACCCGCTTCCCTAGTAGGGATGGGGGAATGGAAGCTTACGTAAATTATTTAGACTATTTGGCATAATTAAAAATATAGTGTGGCAGAAGGGAAGGGAAAACATTATTGATGACTGTCCATAACCAAAATACAATGAAAATATATAGAGAAATTTATTCATATTTGATGGGAAAACAGTTTTTTCACTGAACAGATACTTATGTACGTATGTATCCCCGCTCAGTTTCTTTAATCAAAAATATGGGACTGGGGCCCAATACCTTACAATAAAATATCCTAAAATAAGGCCCACGTCTGAGGACTAACTAGTAGCAGACTGAAGGTACAGATAAACTTTAATGCAATCTATGGATAGCATCTCACTGTGCCTAGGATATCTAATCAAACATCCTGGCATAAAAAAAGCTATCAAAGCCAAATGGCTAGAAGGTCCACTTACTATTAGTGTTTGGCCTTATGGCAAAGCCAGACCAAAATCCAGAAAATAAAGAAATATACACACAGGTATCTATTTCTGTAACAGGGGAAAATAATTCTTATGTAGCTGAAGAGGGTTCTTTCACCTCTTTAAATTTTTAAAAAATTAATACACCTTTCTAAATATATATTTTAACTTAAGAACTTGGTATTGAAACATGAAATTTCACTCAGTTCTGAAAACTATTCTTCAAGATGCTCAAGTATGTTTGGGTTTTTCTTTGTAAAAGGGAGCTTAATCTACATTTCACAAACCTCTTTAAGTCTGTGCAGGCCAATATATGACATATATACTTTTACAATAGTCCAGATGCTGATACTCAGAAATGGAAGCCTTAATGAGAAGCTTCTCAAGTTATCTCACTCTGAGATCCTTTCTCTCTTCCATTTCCTGTTTTGATAAGGCAAAGTTCGTGAAATCATACTTTAAACCCTTTACCACAAAGTGATCCTTACAAGAAATGGTAGGCTATACATGCTGTGATGTATACTTTATCACTATTGTTCTTTCCCATGGTAAGCTGCTTAAATTTTTTTCTTTGAAGGTATTGGGGATTGATATATCTTCAGATATACACCCTAAGCTAGGTTACATGTCCATGTATTTTCAGGATTTTCCTCTGACAATATCACAAGGCTCTGTTTGAAAGGCTTTTTTCCTTAAACATAAAAATATACATGTAAACATGCTTATTGATCTTATTACCCCTCTAGGTATGTATGTAGGTGCCATCTCTAACCAAAGCTCAGCAGCAATGTCCTATCATTTACAAATCAACCTCTCATTTAGAACTGGCTTAAAAAACAAAATAAAAATTTTAGAATTGAAGAGTTACAGAGAACAATGTAGGAGTTTAAATTTCCTTTCCTTTATTAAAAAAAAAAAAAAAAAAGAAAAAAATAAAAGTATTCCAGGTTCTTGGGCATCTTTACTATATTTTCTTCTAAACAAATGCCTCAAAAAGATATGGAGAGAAGAGGGGAAGACACACATAGGTTAAGAAAAAGAGAGGGACAAAAAGGAAGGGGAGGAGGAGGAAAATGTAAACAGGCAAAAAGCAAAGACTGGGTAAAAATCTACTTACTTGCCCAAGAATGCCACTTTCTACAGCCTGCTTTAATGAGCAGGAAGAGGAACATAACTTTTGTCAAAATTGAGCAAACTTAAGGATGAGTAATTTATTTGGAATAGGTATGTACAAGATGCTTAACATAGGTAAGGGGAGTGCTCACTGAAGCAAAAATGTGAGATGGTAGCGAGGAAGGGAACATTTAAGCCACTGTTTTCCCTTCTAGTAAAACCCTAAGAGGAGCTCAGATCTTGTGAATACTATTCTCTTTAAAGGGGAATGGAGAACTAAATAAAAATTCAAAAGAAACCGCACACAAACATACCCACGTACACACACACACACACACACACACACACACACACACACACACACGAAACAAAACTTTAAAAACCAAAGCCTTTTCAGAGCCATCTCAAAACATAACTCTTTTCTGCTCAAGTGCAGGCAATAAGGTACTATTCAACCGAATGTCTCGTCTCGGTTTTCTCCGTATTTTTTACTATAGCTCCTACATAAAGCAGAAGTAAATATTCTGGCTATTGCCCACCAGGAGGAACTGGTGCCAACATCGTTGAGTCTCTTGCTAGTAGCAAGTGAGCAAGGAAAACAACGGACAGTGTTGCAGTAGCCAAATACAGATGATTACCTTGCTCTGGCAAGTGATTTCATTAAAGGTTCAGAGGACTAGATGGAAAGATTGATAGGGAAGGAATCTTTCAGGGCATTGATGTCTCTGGGTTAATAAGGAACTCCTCTCCCTCTTCCCCCTCGTGGTGGAACTCTTGCACCCCGGTAGAGTTTTCCATAAGCAGAAGACTGAGCTGGGCCCCCCCACTGAAGAGCTGTTCCTGAGCTGTTGGCCCCAGTGGTTCCTGGTCCCAGCTCCCCATAGTTTTGCAATTTGGTCTCTGCATGTACAACAGAGTTGCTATTTCCCTCAGACTTCAGGAATGGTTGCCCAACCACAGAGTGTAATGTTAAAGGGACCCTGGCAAAACGAAGGTCTTGGTCCCCTGGGAACTGAACTGACCCTGTGCCCTGGTAACTGTTGGACTCCCCAAGGTGGCTCACAGAGCCTGAGAAGGTTCTATTCTTCACCAGGGTCTGGACCAAAGATTCTGTCAAGGCTGGACCAGAACTGCGTTCATCAGTGTCAGTGGCACTGAACCCTGTTTCAGGCCCATCAGTGTTTCCATAAGTCCTGTTGGGATGGGAACGGGTGGAGTACTCCATTGGTCTCAAGGCCTGGTGCTCATGTGGCAGGTGGCCAGGAGGCTCTGCTTCAGGCTGGGATAAAAGTTGCAGCAAGGCGGCTGTCACGGCGGGATTCAACTCCTGGGGGGCGCTGGAAAGATCGCCTTCAACCAGAGGGGGTGGAGGTGGCGGCGGTGGAGGTCCAGGGGGCTCAGGGGGCCTCTTCTCTGGTGGAAGAATGTGAGGAGGACATGCTGTGGAAGGGTTACTTCTTTTAAACACCATCTTAAAAATCACATGTGATTATAAACACAAGAACATACTACCCAACATAAATAAGTACCAATACAAGTAACCAGATAACATTAAAGAAAACCTTGGGATCAGGAAACTGAAATTTATAAATAAAATAATCAAGTGAGTAGAAGTAAAACAGTTGTACTCTGGACTTAACAGCTGGTATAAAAAGATGTTATGTTTCAAATGATTGTCCTGAATTTTGTCTGAGATTTCCTTCCTTAAAGAACTGTTCTAATATGCAGATTGTTGGCAACCTCTCCATCCCTTCTGTTGTTAAATCAAAGCATTATTGGAAATAAAGCAGAAAGAAAATTGAGAAGGAACAATATACATGCTGTAGTCACATTTCTAGTACATAATCTTTTTGTACAACTTGCAGACCTGGCTAACACATTTACACAATGTTTGATGATGTAAGATTAACCTGAAATACAACTTAAAAGACTATACAGGAGAGATGCAATCAAGAAGAAACTCAACATGTATAAAAAGTTATTTTGCTTCTCCAAATATTAGTCATTTCTCCCCATAACTATATCTTCAAGTTGGATATTACCCAACTACACTGTTACTCAGTTTCCCAAATAACTGTAATAATTGTAAAGACCAAAGTAATCCTATTGTAATTTTCTATTTTGTTTTCTTACCTTCTTCATTATTTTTATGCTACAAAAGAGAGAAGTCACTCTATAGCAATGTTATGCAGAAATGGACTATTGATAAAACGTGTTCATCCTGTGTTAAGAATTTAGTATTCAGGAATATGCTGAACTAATACTATGCTCAATTATTACTGAGATCTTTCCTGAACCATGTCCCCAAACTTTGGCTTTCTCATTGCTGTCTAAAGTAGCCTGACAATGACTTCTTACCAAAGCAAGAGATGAGAGATACAACAAAATGAGTTTGAGGCCTTAGAAAACTACTAAAACTAATACTAAAAAGCATAGTAAGATTAATGTGTTCAAATATGGAGAACCAACATGCTTTAAAAAAAAAAAAAAAAAAAAAGTCTGTTTTGGTTTTATCTTCCAAACGACCAATTTTCTTTTTTCCCTACAGAAATATTTAAAAACATCTATATGATCACTCTTCTATTTTGTTAGTGATGTATTATTGTCATTACTTAGGCAAGCCAAAATCAGTTTTTGGTGTTTTTGGTTATAATTTGATATTTCTGTAGCATAATTATCTTGAGCACACATTGGAAAGTAATTAAGTTTGGATTCCCCAAGTAAGCAGATGAAAGTACTTTTAAAAATAATATATAATTTTAACAATCCGAAGTGGAAAATGAGGCCATGTGCTATATGAAGGAACAAATAGGTAACCAGTCTAGAGTTTCTGGGATCGGAGGCACAAGCTGAGCAGGCAAGGGGAGGCAGGGTATCAACTTTCAGTTTTGAACAGAATAACAGACTTTATAATATGTAACTCCAAGTTACTTGTTGACTGGCTGGTTGTCTGAGTACCAGGGAAAAATATATTTAAGGAGAAAAAAAAATCAGCCACTGAAAATTTACAATTTGGAGAATAAATAACCTGAAAGGATAGGGTACCTGAACTATACCATATGTTTAAGAGCTTTTACTCTCAACACTACTTATTTATCTTTATAAGGACATTCAAGTACCAGTGATATTAAAAGGAAGAAAAAAGTATTTAGAACCTATTCATGAAATGACAAGTATTTTATAATAGTTGAGGGGGAAGAAAAAAATCCCAAACTAACCTTAAAAGACATGGCTATGAAAATGGCAGTTTAAGTGTACATTCTTTCAATTGTACCAATTTTCATTGAAAGAACTACTAAAGCCGGGTGGTGGTGGCGCACACCTTTAGTCCCAGCACTCGGGAGGCAGGGGCAGGTGGGTCTCTGTGAGTTCAAGACCAGCCTGGTCTACAAGAGCTAGTTTCCAGGACAGCCTCTAAAGCCACAGAGAAACCCTGTCTCGAAAACAAAACAAAAGAACTACTAAAGTTAATAAAGTGTTTTAAGTAAGTAAAACTAAAAGTATAAATCATATTGTCCTCAGATTTAAAGTTTTGATGTTATCAATCTATAATAGTTTCAGACTAATGGAGCGAGGTAAATAAATGTAAAAGTAGCTTCAACCATTACCCTTTCTTAACAAGTACAGAAAAACTAAATTACCAAACCAAGATCATTATTACCTTTCTTGTTTATATTGTCTGCCCTCTGGTGGAAGTGCTTAATGAACAGTGAAATGGCCAAGCAAGAGGCACCAGGGTATGGTGGTATGAGGCAGGAGGCATTGAGGTCAGAATGTGCTACATAACACCAGACACATTAGATAACCCAGGGATGACTATAATAAATAGTTGCAAATTTTGGTGGATTTGTTGTTGTTGTTTTTTTGTTTGTTTTTTGAGACCAGGTAGTTGGCCTGGAATTTTCTATGTAGGACTAGGATGGTGTTGAAATCACAGAAATCTACCTGTCTCTGCCTCCTGAGTGCCGAAGTCAAAAATGTATGACATCACACCCAACATCCTTAGTTGTGGCATTTTTACACTCGCCTCTAAAATCCATATCCAACTTCTAGCAACAAACTATGACTTATTTTCAGTTCAATTTCATGTGATTGTGACATTTTTTTTGTCTCTATTACTTGGTGAATATTCTTCTATCAGGATATTATTTCATTTGAACAAGTTCTTTCAGACACTTTGATTTTGGTTGAGAAAAACAAAAAAAAAAAGGGTTTTTTTTTTTGGTAGGGATGATGGGTAGGATCTAAGACATAAAACTTAAAAAGCCTACTCTAATTCTACAGTAGTCTTAATTTAAATATTTACTTTTATAGCATGTATGTTTAGTCTGTATATATGTCTGTGTGTACCTGATCCCTGTGGAGGGCAGAAGAGGGCATCAGATCCTCTGAAACAGGAGTTACAGGCAGCTGTGAGCCACTGAATGGGTGCTGGGAATTGAACCCAAGTCCTCTGTAAGAGCAGCCAGTGCTCTTAAACTTTGAGCTACCTCTCAAGCCCCATTATATAGCCTTTTCTACTACTTTGTCTTTGAAAACAACTGGAGTCATCATAGAGAATAGCAAAATGAATCAAGACATGTGAGTGTACAAGTTCTAATTTTGTCTGCCAATACTCAGCAGAGTACCGACTTACTTAAATTTCTTAGGCTGTAGTTTTCCTATTCACAAAAGAAAAGGTTAATTTTATTGTCTTTTAGTTTTAATAATTTCACATACAAAAAAAGCAGGTTATGTATTTGACCTTATACTAGTGAAAATAAAAATATATTTTCTGTACCAAACCAGATGAAATGTAAATGCAGGACCCTAAAGTTCAAAGTTAGTATACCTCTTCAGCCTCTGGGGCTCTTCTTATTCCCCAAAGCATGGGATCTTCAAGGCCAATGAAAATTTCCAAGGAGTTGAAAACATTTTCAGACAGTAAGATTTTGCAAACAGATTGGAATCAGAATTGAATAGAGAATTTACAACTGCACAGTTGTGGCCATGTGACAGAAGGTTCAACACACGTTTTTTTCACCTTCAGACTTTGCTTTTTCTTTTCATAAAGCTTACTTCCTGATCTTTCAGAAACAGACTCAAAAATTATCACTTTTGTATAGAATTACTTTTTGGAAAGAAAATGTAAGGTGTTATCTGCTTAGAAAAATTCCCCGATTATTTTCAGGAACTGAAATGACATTTTATTAAATTTTCTTGACTGTATCTTCCAGACAAGATTCTGGCATCCAGGATTCATTCCACTAGATGTAAAGAACAATTTCATGTTTATTTAAAATCAGATTTTCTAGGACTAGCTAGCTACACCACATATGTAGTGGTTCAAGATACCTCACACTACCTATGGCTTTGGTCTATTTGGTTAGAAAATAGGGGCTTTACTTACCAGTACCTTATTAAGTATATATGAAAGGTGCTTTGAGACTTAAATGAAAAAGCGGGACAAGAAATACATCATTTGGTGCTATGTTCTCCTGTAAACTAGATTACAGAAAACTGAAACTTGAGACCAATGATGTAAAAAAGAAAACATTAAGAGATTTTTAAGAGGATCAACAGCACCTGAGCTCAATGAGATTCATGACCGGTCTGTTTACCTGCTGCCTCCTCCTGTGGCATTGTAGGAGTTCTTCGGGGTCCCTGTGGCCCACTATTCTTGTCACTGGTGTTTTCCTCCAGGTTACCTGCTGGCTCTTGGGTTTTCATCAGCTGACTCAAGAGAACTGCCAACATATTCTGCATGTCAGCTGTTGTGTTTGAAGCTTCAGGGGTTGTCTGTTCTGCTGAAGGCAGGACCACTGATACAGAGGGTACCTCCTTCAATGATTCCTCTGGGGCTATGGATTCTGAGTCCTGCTGCTGGGAACTGGCTTCAGTCAGTGCACTAATAGATTGATTCAAGGCTTCCAGCTGCTGTTGCATCTCTGGGTTGGAGTGGATATTAAGCAGCTGTGCCATCTGAGGGATGCTCAGGTCAGTTTGGCTCTGTAGCAGATTTAATAACACTGCCAATTCACTTTGATTCAGCTGCTGTGTGATGTCACCAAGGCCTGTAGGATGAGAATGGAGCCAATATAAGATGACAAGTAAAGGCAAGGCCTTTTGTCTTCTTCAACTGACTAAAGCAATTTAGCAATTTATAATATTCAAAGGCATAGTTTCATTTTAAAAGCTTAAAAGCCTCACAATTTAATATATATCTCAGATTACAACATAGTTTTTTTTTTTTTTTTGTTTTGTTTTTTGGGGTTTAAAAATTCAAGGACAGCCAGGGATTGGTGGCACATGTCTTTAATCCCAGCACTTGAGAGGCAGAAGCAGGTGCATCTCAGTGAGTTTGAGGCCAGCCTGGTTTATAAAGCAAGTTCCAGGACAGCCAGGACGGCTACACAGAGAAAACTTGCCTCGAAAAACCAGATAGATAGATAGATAGATAGATAGATAGATAGATAGATAGATAGATAGATAGATAGACAGACAGACAGAGGTGGAGGGAGGAAGGGTGGTGGGTGGGTGGATGGATGGATGGATGGATGGATGGATGGATGGATGGATGGAAAACTATATAAAGCCCAGGACCCATGTAGTGGAGAGAACCAATTCCTACAAGTTGTCTTCTGAACCCTACATACATTATGTGGCATCTAAAACAAAATAAAAAGTAAAACAATAAATAAAATGCAAGGAATACCTAAATAAAGCATGTCTGCATTATATACACAAGTGATTAGATCTTATCTGTATTCTATGTCAGTGAATTTTTAAACAAACATTATATGTAAAAACTGCTAAGACAGATTTAAGAACTCAGGTGCCTAATGTGCCAAGAAATTAGATATTCATTTAATGTTTATTTATCTCCTGTATCTCAGGCTGGCCTTAAAGTTGGTGTGTAGTAATAGATAACTTTGAATTTCTGATTCTCCTGAATCTACCTCCCCAGTGCTCTGGGTTTTTTTTTTTTTTTTTGCAGTTATCTGCTACCACACTAGATGATTCTAATGTGTACCACATGTTGAAAATAACATTGTAATCTCAGCTACTTTGGAGGCTAAAGGTCCTAATTTCAAGACCATTGGGTTGACATAGAAGAGAAAATGAAAAAGACCGGCAGTTCCCAAAAAAACAAAACAAAACAAAACAAACAAACAAACAAACAAAAAAAAAACAGGCTGTGCTATTATAGGAGAAATATGTTGTTATAATGGTTATTTTGACACAGCTTTAGTATAACAGGTCAAGTAATAGACTACAGAACCAACTACATTTAGCAATTCTGATTTGACATGGCTGAATTCTAAAGCCTTTTCAAATCTAACATATATAACTCTAAATTATTGCTAAAAAGCCATGAGTCATGGGCTGGAGAGCTGTCTCTGAGGTTAAGAGCACTGGTTGCTTATCCAGAGAACTTGGGTTCAATTCCCAGCACCCACATGGCAGGTCACAACTGTCTATAACTCCAACCCCAGGGTATTTGACATCTGCTTCTAGCTCTGCAAACATCAAGCACAAATAGTGCACAGATGTACATGATGACAAACACCCATACACATAAATGAGTAATAAAAAAGCCATGAACAAACTAACCTTGAATTTTAGTTATTTAATTGATTAGTTTCTGCCAAAACAATCAAGAGAGATACAGTATTCCTTATTTCAACTTTCTGAACCATGTGTAAAAAATAAGGTTTATCTTCTCCTGAGAAATGACCACAACTCTCTCGTAATATTCCACTGAACAAAAAAAACAAAAAACAACAACAAAAGACAAACCAAAAAACCCCACAGGGTTATGAACATATATGCATTCTACCCTTAAAATCTACATAAGTGCAGTTAATAGAAGTAGAAGGCTCCATCTCAGCACTGACCTACTGCATCCCCGGGACCAGGCTCTGCCTTGACAGGAGCAGGCTGAGGGGGTACTGGGCTACTGTTCTTCACAGGCTCAGCTGTTGTCCCTGAGGTAGTTTCTTTTCGAGAGGTTTTGGATGGTGGTGGCTCCTCTATTACAATACCACTTTGTCGCTGGCGTCGACGTTTCTTACTCCACAATTCATGGCAATCCTGCCAGTGAGGTAGGCTGGAAAGACACAAAACAAAGCAGGAATAAGGAGTGCGTAAACGAAAAAATAATTAATTTAGAAAAGCAAGGAACACGGTAAATAAAGAAACATAAATGTTAGTATGCAGTATAAAAAGAATCCTGGCAGGTGGTAGTGTATAGAACTATTTGCTCAATAAGAAAAAAGGACCTTGTTAATACTAGAACCAATTCCTATATGGTCAAAAACAGTTTATATTGGTACAAAATTAGTACCTTTACTGGCCAAGCACAGAGATGAACACCTTATAAGTTATGAAAGCCTAGGAAAAGAGCTAGGATATGTCTCAATAGGTAAAGGACTTGCCACTAAGCATAACAATCCGAGTTCAAATTTAAAACACATGACAGAAAAAGAAAGCCAACTCCCAAAACTTGCTCTAACCTTTCACATGTAACTTGGCAAAAGTGTGAACACACACACAATGCAAAAACAGAAGAGATAGTGCTTTAAATGTTGGAATTAAAAAGGTGGTAGTGGTACACACTTTCAATCCAAGAGCTCAGGAGGCAGATGGACTTTTGTGACTTCAAGGCCAACTAGGTCTACACAGTGAGTTCCAAGACAGCTAAGGCTACACAGAGAAACCCTATCTGGGGGGGGGGGGGGGGGAAAGACACCCAAAACCAAAAAAGAAAAGAAAGAAATCTTGGAACTATATAGACATATCGTGATTAAATCATCAGTGTACAAAAAAATTCAGTGAATTTCCATGATTGGTTATCATCAACTTTTTTATTCATGGAGTTAATAAGCTGGGCATATATTTCATCCTAGTAACTAAGAAGCAGAAGAAGGTGAGACCAATTCTGTTAGTTTCAGGCCAGCCTGATCTACTTAATGAGTTCCAGGTCACCCAGGGTTAACAGTGTGTCTCAAAATACAAACAAATGAGCAAAACTATATAATAGCTCCTAAATTTCAGTAAAAAGCATACATATAAAAATTCTAATATAATAAGTTAATTTCGATAGATCCTTGAACAATAAAATTGATAGTTACCATCCCTCCCAAGTTCTGGAATTACAAGTGTATATGTGTGTACCACCATATCTATCCAATCTTTCTGTCTGTTAAGAAAACAAATCTGTGGCAAGAGGACCCTAAATTCAAGGCCAGCTTAGATAACTCAGTGAGACCATCCCATACCTCAAACAAAACAAAACAAAATCTCAAAAACAAACACACACCCTAAAAAGGTGGACAAAGTGTTCATTAGTTAAATGCTTGTGGTGTTCTTATACAGAACTTGACTTAAGTTCCCAGCACCCAAGTCTGGTGGCTGAAAGTTACAGGAAATCTGACACCATCTTCTGGCCCCCACAGGAAACCACTTACATAAGCACATTTAAAAATAAGTAAAATGAAAGAAACCACATAAAAAACCCCAGCACAAACAAGAGGCTTTGGAAGATAGCTCAGTGACAAAGCATTTTACTTGAGTAACATGTGTGTAAGGACCATAGTACTGACATAAACAAACATAAATCTAGCATAAAAGCTATTAATACTTCTAGTGGTAAGTTCAAAGATAAGGGATGTTGTATGTGCTATACATAAAGCTGAATGTGGGTATAGAATCACTGAAGATCCTCTAATGTACATTCTATTTATACACACATGCACACGTGTGAGTGCACGGAAAAGTATAAAATAAAAATAAATTGTGATGAAAGAGATAAACCAAAACTATATAGTTACATAAAAAAATCATGGAGACAAAGGCAGGCAAATCTGTGAGTTCAAGGACAGCCTGGTCTTAAAAATAAATAAATAAATAAATAAATAAATAAAATATGAATTGACCTGAAAATGATGTAAACTAAAATTAGAAATATTCTTGAAGTGATTACAACAAATTTATTAAATCTATTCCTAATTTAACATTCTATCCGAACTGACATAATCATTTATAATTATTTTGATAAACTTATCTTTTCTTTCTTTCTTTTTTTTTTTTTTTAAGTTTCTCATTTTCTGAGTCTAGGAAAAAGTTTAGAATCATTCATTATATAGATACCTATACTTACTCTGGAGGTGCCATTTTGCTGAGTTCCACATCCTTAAGGAAGTCACTCTGCAGGGTCTGTTCAGCTGTGCAACGCTTGCTGGGGTCAAGCGTCAGCATGTGGTCTAATAAATCAAGCGCTGCTGAAGGAATGCTATAAAAAGGAACAGAGATATCAAACACTTACAACAATCTCTTAGTTCTCAAACTTGAAACCTGTATCTCCATATAAAGCTAAGCAAAGGAAAGTGGAAACAGGCTAATTCAGGCAATAAATCTGAGCCATGATTTAAGAAATGCTACAGTGCAGGTGAAAACTATTAAAACCAACAATTCTTCCTTAGGAAAATCAAAAAATATACAAGGAAATCCACATATTGTTCAAAATAAAATGGTTTTCAAATTCTAAGGCCTTCAAAAGAGAAATTAGCAATAGGGTCTGATAAAACAAACTCTACAAAAATAAAATGTCTAAAAGTGGAGAGATGGTTCAAAGGACCCAGATTCAATTTCCAGTACCCACATGGCCATTCACACTTTTCCAAACCCCAGTTCCAGGGGTAGTTTACGTAGCTCATCTGGTAAAGGTATCTGTTATCAAGCCTTACAACCAATATTATATATATCCTTAGGACCCACATGGTCAAAGGACTGGATTCCACCTTCTGACCTCCACACACAAATACATAAATGAATGAATGAATATGACCAGGGTCTCTAAGTTTGAGGCCAGACTAATCTATGTAGTGAGTTCTAGGCCAAGTAAGACTACACAGTGAGACTGTCTCAGAAAAATAAAACAACAAAAACATAATTAAAGGGCTGTAGGGATGGCTCACTGGTTAAGAGTACTAACTGCTCATCCAGAGGACCCAGGTTCAATTCTCAGCACCCATATGGCAGCTCACATTGTCTGTAATTCCATTTTCAGGTAATCCAACACTTGCACAAGTGAAATGCCAATGCACACAAAATAAATAAATCTTTTGAAAAGAAAATGTAACTTAAATGTTTGCTGTAAAAAATTGAGCTTAAAAGTAAGTCAAGTTCCAACAAAAGCTAAAAACCAGAAAACAGATGTAATATGATTATGCTAAACTCACAACGAGAATTCTTCTCTGAGACGTCTCCTATATTGTTTCTTCGGTTTCATGGTGTTGAAATAGGGCAGCTTGATAACATCAGGCCACACTGCTGGACAAGGGCTACCACAGAGACGACTGAAAAGAAAGCAAAAGGCCAAGTGCAATGAAGTGAATCGCCAGCATAATGGCATCTAGAGGAGAAATTGTCTTCTGGGCAATATGGGGAATCTATAATTTATTACATCAATAGGTATTTAAAAACAAAACAATAAAAACAAAAACAAAAAAACCCAAAACGCGCCTTACTGCTCTAAGGAGAAGCAATATAAGAGGACTGGTTACAAGAAAACACAGTGTTAGTCAGGTGTGGTGGGACACACCTTTAATACAGAAGGCAGAGGCAAGTGGACCTTTGTGAGTTCAAGGCCAGCCTGGTCTACAGAGAGAGGACAGCCAGGACCACACAAAGAAACCCTGTCTCAAAAAAAAAAAAAAAAAAAAAAAAAAAATCAAAAACAAGGAAGAAGAAGAAAACGTACTGGAAGTGCTGAAAAATAGCAAGAGAAAACTATTGAAAATATAATCCAAAATATTTATAAAACAGGTTTTTATCTATAAAGGTTCTCACCAATTTTATTCTGTTCAGTTAGAATTAATTTTTCTTTCTTTCTTTATTTGGACTAAGTCTATTACGTAGTCCTGGCTTTCCAGGACACATTATGTAGACCAAGATAACCTTGAACTCAAGAGTTCAAGAACCTGCCTGGGTTCTTGGAGAAATGGCTCAGTGGTTAAGAACACTGGCTGGTCTTCCAGAGGTCCTGAGTCAATTTCCAGCAACCACATGATGGCTCTCAACTATCTATAATGAGATCTGGTGCCCTCTTCTGGGTTGCAGGGATACATGCAGACAAAATACTACATACATAATAAATAAATCTTAAACAAACAGAACAAAAATCCTGCCTCTTCTTCCAAAGGCTTGTGCCACCCCACACCTGGCAGAATTAATTTCAAATAGTAAAGATTTTAAGAACTGGTGCAAGCTAATCCTTATCCGAGGCAGGTGGGTCTCTGTGAGTTTGTGCCATTCTGGTCTACAGAGTTATCTATAGATAAGTATTTATTGTTATTATTATTATTATTATTATTATTATTATTACAATGAATTATATTTCACCTTTTAAAAATATCTATATTTACTTGCTATATTTTCCCCATTTATTTTATTGAAAAAGGAAAAAAGGTCACACGTGCCTATAATCCCAGCATTTAGAAGTCTGAGGTTAAAGAGATTATGAGTTTGTGGCCAGTATGGCCTATAAAGAGAAACTGTGCTTCAAAATGAAAAATAAATCAAAAGAATAAGAACAAGGGAAAGGAACACAGAAAAAGGAAAAAGAAAGTAAAGTATAGCAAGCATTCCCCAAATAGCCTATTTAAAGGTTATTTTAAAACTGTAGCTAAAGAAACAGCTCAGTGAGAAAAGGCTCCTCCTGACAAGATTGATGATGAGTTCAATCCTCAAGAACATGGTAGAAAGAGAGAAAGAAAACATGTACTTCACAAAGAGTTATATTCTTTGAGATAGGGTTTCTCTGTGTAGGTCTGGCTGTCCTGGAACTCCCTCTGTAACCCAGGGTGCCCTGGCACTCAGAGATCTGCTGGGAGTAAAAGTGTCACTACAATGGCCCAGCTACACTTCTTTTCTTGCATGGAGCTACACCTAAGAATAAGGTAGCCATCTGAAAAAATTGCACCCTTTATGCGTGTGCATGTATGGTCCATGTATATGGAGGTCAAACTCAGATGCTGTTCCTTAAATATTATCCACCTCGTTCTTGAGACAGGCTTTCTCATGTGAACCGAAGCTTGCTGAGGGGGCTAATCTGGCTGGTCAGCGAGTGCCAAGATCACCTATTTCTGCCTTACTAGCACCGATGCCACAAGCAAGTAACATTACACCTAGCTTTTTGTATATACGTTCTAGGGATCAAATTCGGGTTATCATAACTTCATGATGCAGCTACTTCATCTACCCAGCTCCCTTTACCTTTTTTTTTTTTTTTTTTTTTAAATAATATCAATCACATTTATTTGGTTTTCATGTGTGTTCTTGTGTGATGTGTTGCATATGCCAAACCACACTAGTGGAGATCAGAAAATAATTTTCAGGAGTCAATTTCTCCTTTTATCACGTGGGTCCTGCAGATGGAACTTATGTTGTCAGGCTTAACAGTAAACAACTGTGTACCCAAGAAGCCATCTCACTGGCCCATTACAAGTTTGGCTCTATAACATTGATTGACACCACCAACCATTAGGCATCACGTGAAGAGCTGGGGATTCTTAGATCTTTTTATAAGATTGGTCTGAAAACTTTTTTCAACAAATCTTTTTACATTAATTTAATTAATGTACACATGGAAAAGTCAGTGGAGACAGGAGGACTGGGCAGGAAGTCTATGAGACCTCTGGCAGTAAAACCAGGCTGTGTCCCTAGTGCACAAAGGGACTTTGGGAGACCATTTCCCATGGAGGGATACTCCCTTAGCCTAGAAACATGGGGGAGGGCCTAGGCCCTACCCCCAAATGACTAGACAGATTTTGATGGCCCCTCATGGAAGGCCTCACCCTCCCTGTGGAGTGGATAGGGGGATGGGATAGGGAGGTCGATGGAATGAGAGGGAGAGGAAACTGGGATCGATATGAAAAATAAGAAAGAATTATTAAATAATAAAAGAAAAAGTCAGTGTAATCTCCCCTTCTATCATGTGGGTTACCAGTGACTGAACAAGTGCCATTACCTGTTAAGCCATCTTACCAGTGTTTTACTATTTTTGAGATAGGGACTCACTTTGCTGCTCAGGCTGGTCTTGAACTCAGGAGGTTAAGTGATTCTTACTGCCTTAGCCTAATACATAGCTGGTAGTAAAAGCACCACTGTTCTTAAATGCAGCATATTTGTAAACAACAAGGAATAAAAATATGAAGGTAAGACTTAAACATTATAGAGCTGGAGAAGTGGCTTAGAGGTTAAAAACACTTTAAGTAAGATACTGGTTCAATTTCCAGAACCCAAAGGGTATCTGACAGCCTCTATAACTCAAATTTTTGGCTTCTAATGACAGACACTAAGCTTACATGAGGTGAAATTACATATATGTAAGTAAAAACTGAAATACATAAAATTAAAAACATATAGTGGCACACACTTGAGAGGCATAGACAGATAGATGGGTCTCTACCATCTCAAGGCCAGCCTGCTTTACATAATTAGTTCAAGGACAGCCAAGACTACAAAAAGAAGTCCTGTCTTGAAAACAAAAACAAGACAGAAAGCCAAACCAAACCAACCAACCAACCAAACAAACAAACAAAAAAACAAAAATAAAAACAAAAAAAACCCAAAGAATGGTTATGAGCTACTACTATGAGGATGCTAGGAACAGAACCCAGATCCTCTTTAAGAACTGAAAGAGTTCTCAACTGCTAAGCCATATCTCAGTACCCTAAAACATAATTTGTATGTTCACAGGGTGTCACAAAAGAAATGGTAAGCTGGACTGATTAAAGTGAAATTTACTATAACATCATTTGATGGACTGAAAAATGTTACAGAAATTTGAAAATTTCATTATCTATTCCTTATCTAGCTTTAAAAGTGTAGGTTATGAAAAAAAAGTGTAGGTTATGACTAAGGGTTGAGTAACTAAATCATGACAAATTTGGCAACAGTAATACATACAACAACCAAAAAACTAGCTAAAAATCAAATGTGTAATGAGTCTTGAGATGTTTCTGGCAGCACTCCCCAGTGCTGTGTTGTATGACTTCACTGAAATCTTGATTCTGAATACACAACAGTGAGTGGTATAACCCCATAAACTACTGATGAACCCTGAAATAGCTCAGATTTGTGACTACTGGTTATAAACTGCAGTGTCATACTATATAACATAGCTTTTGGTTCTTTTAGAAACATACTGGCTTAATTATGAAAAACAAAGTCTAGCTAGCTTGGGGTGGTTTTGCAAGCCTTTAATCCCAGAACTCTGGAGGCAGAGTTAGGTGGATCTCTAAATCCAAGGCCAACATGGTCTGCAAAGTTAGTTTCAGTCAGTCAGGGGTACACAGAGAAACCCTGTATTGGGAAAAACAAAACGGGGGTGGGGAGGTAAGGAAGGAAAACAAAGGCTTTAGCCAGACATGGTAGTACAAACCTTTAATCACAGCATTCAAAAGGCAGAATTATTTGTGAGGTCTACATAGCAAGCTCTAGGACAACTGGGACTATATAAAGACCCTATCACTCCAAAAATAAAAAAAGGGCTTTCAATAAATTCCTATGGACTGGAGATGGTTCATTGGTTTAGAGCACTGACTGCTCTTCCAAAGGACCCAGGTTCAATTCCGAGCACCCACATGGCAAAAAACAACTGACTAACTCCAAGATCTGACTCCCTCACACAAACATACAAACAGCCAAAATAACAATGCACATAAAAAATAAATAAAAAAATTTACAAATCCATACCATTCTTGAGGATGTAAGTATCAAATTAGTCAATATCTAGATGGTATTATGTTAGAATAGTTGATATTAGAAACTGCTGTTTGAGTTTCATTAAAAAAATAAACTTCTAAGTATTCCTTTTATTTACATTAGTTTTGTTGACACAAGGTTTCACTATATAGTGCTGATTGTCTAGAATTCACTATGCAAACCAGGTCTACCTCTGGCTTCCCAAGGACTGGGTGAGATTAAAGGCATGCACCACTATGCCTTCTTCCTTTTATTTATTTATTTTTAATTTACTTTTGTATTATGCACATTGGTGTTTTGCCTTTTTGTGTGTCTGTGAGAGAATGTCAGATTTTCTGGAACTGGAGCCACAGATAGTTTTGAGCTGCCATGTGGAAGCTAGGAATCGAACCCAGTTCCTCTGGAAGAGCAGCCAGTGTTCTTAACCACTGACTCATCCTTCCAGTTCCTTTTGGTATCTTAAAATATTCTTTCTCTCTTGCTTATTTCTTTATTTGCATGTATTGCATCTGAGTATTTGTGGAAGTCACTGGACAAATATGGTATTGGTTCTCTTCCACTATGGAGTCCAAGGATAGAAAGGCTATAAAGTTGTAAGAAATCCATACAGACATGGCCACACATAAATTAAAAATTAAATTCTATTGTATAAATAAGCATATCTATTTTATTATTAAATAAATTTAATTTCACCTTTAATAAATTGTAAAGTTTATAAGTTTATGACAAAGATTACCTTAAAATAAATTTATAATTAATCATCAGTAAATGTTTATATTTTATACTTATTATACACATCTATTACCTCGGGCTATATAAAAAACTTCTCAGGAAGTTATGAGTGGAAAAATTTAAGAAGTTCTTATTTGTCATATGTAGGCACTTAAAAGCATGTATACCTGATCAGTTCTAGCTGAGCCAGTTCCAAATTGGCTTGAAAAATAGGTTTTTTTGTGAACAGTTCCCCAAGGATGCATCTAAAGAGAAAAAAATTCAAAGGTTAGATAGAAATCCCTTGAGCCTATCTAAAGTGTGTCTCAATACACTTTTATAGGATCCTAGGTTACATGCAATATATTGTGTGGTAAAGTAGCCCATAACACTTCAGTGTCTCAATTTCTTAAAAGATAAAAACAACTTATTACAGTGAAAACAGATGTTATAAAAGGATTATGCCAGCAGCTCAAATTCTGCTGCCCGTAGACAACAGTCCTTTATAAGCAAGGGAGTTAGAAGTTCTCCATCTTTGCCACACCATGGTAATCTAAGGAAATAGAGACAATTTTACAAGGATGGCTAGCAGTTTCGCAGAAAGATTATTAACTTTTCATCATTAACTTGCTTTGTAGGACTATACTATATATACTATTATAACCCCCTCTAGCAAAGTATATACAAAAAAAACCCTATTGTATTATCAGCTAAAATCAATTCATCAAGACTGAAAAGAAATTCTGTCTAAATACCTTTATTATTATTTTGAAATGGACATTCAGAACTTGAGAGATGGTTTGGCAGGTAAAATAAATATGGAGACCTGTGTTTGAATCTACAGAAGCCACATAAAACTGAATGTGATCATGTGCCTATAATCCCAGTGATTCTGTAGCAAGATAGGAGACACAAATTCTCTCATTGTCACATGCATACACACATGTAGCAAAATAGAAAAGAATAAAGTAAAGCAAAACTTTACAAAAAAAAAAAAAAAAAAATCATCAAAGCAAGTAAGATATCTCAGTGGTTAAGATCTTGTTTTTTTGAAGAGGACGTGAGTTCAATTCCCAGTATAGTAGTTCACTGTAATTAGCTCCAATTCCAGGGGATCTAATACCTTCTTCTGAGCTCTGCAGGAACCAGGCATACAGTGGAAAACATACATACAAGCATACAGACAAAATATTTCCACACATAAATAAGTAAAACACACACTAAAACAAAACAAACAAACAAAACCACCATCAGCAGCCAGGTAGAGCATGCCTTTGATTCCAGGTAAATCTCTATGAGTTTGAGGCCAACATGTGAGTTCCAGGACAGTCAGGGCTATGTTACAGGCCCTGTCTCAAAAAACTATAAACACCAGTAACAAAAGGAACAGCTTTCAAAATGAATGAATTACAGTCTCAAGGTATCTCTGCACAAAATAATTACTAGTTACAAGAGGGAAACAACTTTTTAGTGAGAAAGGCAACCAAGTGACCATAAAACTGTTATCATTTCTAAAGGGCAATTAAAGTCCATATAAATACACGTGTAATACCCAGTGAGGAACATTAATACTGCTTATGGAATATTGTTTGTTTGTTTTATAAATAATTTATCTTTATTTTACATGCATTGGGAATTTTGCCTTCATGTATGTCTGTGTTAGGGTATCAGATCTTGGAGTTAGACAGTTGTGAGCTGCCATGTGAGTGCTGGGAATTGAACCAGGATCCTTTGGAAGAGCAGCCACAGTATTCTTAACCACTAAGACATTTCTCCAGTGCCACGAAATATTCTAGCTAAAAATATATAACCAAGATCTGTGTAGTACCTGGTCCACATTCAAAATAATAAAAGATAGGAAAGACTGACATGGAAAGACTAGGACCTAACATAGCAGCCTACACCTATATGGGCACTACTTCAGATACCTCAGTGGGACGGTCACATGAGCCTGCAAGTTATAAACTAGGATGTGTAACAGCAAAGAAATGACTTTAAAAAAACAAACAAACAAAAAAAAAAACCCAAAATCATATTAGTTTAATATAAGATCCTTAAGTAAACAAAGAGTTATTATTTCTAGGACATTAATAGTATAAGAATAAAACTGGAAGGACTGTACATTCATCCTATACTAATGTTTAAACTTCCTTAATTAGCTCTCTGGTTAACCTCAAAATTGGACATTCACCTACATCTTAATAAAAATACTCTGAAGGTGGTGGTGCACCCCCTTAATCCCAATAGTTGGGGGCAGAGATGTTGGGTCTCTCTGAGTTGGAGACGAGCCTGGTCTTCATAATGAGTCCCAGGACAGCCAGGGGATACATAAAGAGATTCTGTTTCCAAAGTTTTGTTTTGGTTTTTGTTTTTAATGCTAATATTGTGGTGCTAATTATATTAGTGTACTTTTTGTTGGGTTTTATGGACATTGTATAGTCTCATGTAACCCAGGATGGCCCTAAACTACTAATTCTTTAGTCTCCACCTCCAAAATATCAGGATTTCAAGCCTCTACCACCGCCCTGAGGTCCATATACACTTTCATTTAAACAGATTATTTGTACTAATTCTTTGAGAATTTTATATAATGTATTTTGATCATACTACCCCACTTTAAAATATGATTTATTTTTTATTATTTATGTGTGGGTTTCTTGGAGGCTAAAAGAATTTTACTCCCTTGAGCTAGAATTACAGGTATTGGCCTGTTGCATATATTGGAAAACAATCCATGGTCATCCTCAGGAAGAGCAGCAAGTGCTCTTAACTGCTGAGCCATCTCTCCTGCCCTCAAAATTTACTTTAAATTATATGTATTAAGTGTGTGGGGGTAGGAACATATGTATGCACACGCACATGGAGACCAGAGTTATCAAGATCCCCTGGGACTAGAGTCATGGACTGTTGCTAAAAACCAAACTTGGGTTCCTAAGTAAAAGCATCAAGTGCTATTAATCACTGAGTCAACTTCATGGGCTCCTCTATCAGCATTTAATTCTCCTTCTTCCTCTTATTGTTTTTTCTTTTCTTTGAGAAAGGGTTTCACTATGTATACCTGGCTGGCTTAGAACTTGTAAGTAGACCACTGTCATCTTAATCAGAGAGAACCACTTGCCTCTGCCTCTGAAGTTCTGGGATTAAAGGCCATTTTTACTAGCATTTTAAAAAATGCCTTAAAGAAATTTACTTCACTTATAATTTGCTTTATTAGCTTTCCTAGTGTATTCCCTAATTTGATTAGTAACTAATGCTTTCAAACTTTAGTCAAGAGGTAGAAAAAGTAGAAATAAGGTTTGTTTCCAATATTAACTGTCAAATTTACTTCCAAACATAGTTTTAAAAAAAAACTAGTAAAATAGAAGAGCAGTAGAAAAGAAAATCGCAAAGGAATAAAAAGGTTTGATTATTTATTTGAGACGCTGTTCTCAAACTTGTTGAGAAGCCTAGGAAGACCTTGAATTATTTTTGGGTGGTAATAGTGGTGGTGATGGTTTCTAGTCAGGGTTATTCTATGTAGTTCAGCTGTTCCAGAACTTGTTCTGTAGATCTGGCTGGTCTCATGAACTCACCACCTACCTCTGACTCCTAGGTTCTGGGATTAAAAGTGTACACTACCACCACCAATGAGCTAGAGCTTGAACATTTTTTTTTTTTTTTTTTTTTTTTTTTTTTTGGATACAGGGGTTCTCTGTATTGCTTTGAAGTGAAGCCTGTCGTGGAACTCACTCTCACAGAGATCCACCTGCTTCTGCCTCCACTTGTCAATTACTTCATATATAATTTGTTAAATGAATTTTTCTATTTTTTGCCCAGAACTGTACCCCTAAGCACTAAAATGACAGCTATGTGCCACCATACTGGCTCTGCTTCAGAGTTCTGATTTCAGACCTTTAATGCAAAAGACTTCATTACATAATGAACACTTTATTAAGCTAGCAGGTTGCACAGACTGAAAACAAAACAAAAATACACCAATACCACTATAAATTCTCCCCATGCATCTCGGCTTTCCTTTTGTTTTGTTTTTTGAGATAGGGTCTCTCATGTAGCCCAGGCTGGCCTCAAGGATTACTCTGAACTTGATTTCCCAGCCTCTAGCTCTTTATCATTCATCTTAATGAGTGATTAACCTTCCAGCTTAGCTATAATAAAATGGTTAGTACTTTTGAATACAAATATATACCCAGTTTCAGTCATTTAAACTTAACTAAAGCATCATTTAATTTAGGTAGGCTACCATCTTGTTGAATTTTAAAAATAAAAACCATAGTACTCCTCTTAAAGACTTATAATAGGGGAATGGAAAAAAATAGGAAAGATGATACACTATTTTAGGAAGTATGTACATGGGAACCATAACCAACAAAAGTTGACACCAAGTGCCATACCACATACAAATGAGGGTCATTTAAGATATTTAGGCCCCTTGCATGGTGGTATATGGCTTTAAGCACCTGACGAGAGAAGATGGCTGTTAGGTGGATCCCTGTAAGTTCAAGGTCAACCTAGACTATATATCAGCTTCCCAGCCACACAGGACTAAATAACAAAACCCCATCTCAAAAGAATAAACATACTCCTTAACATACAAAAAGGTAGCCTTTAAATTTCATTTTCAACCCCAGGAATGGCTTATATAATCTGCAATCCCAAAACTTGGCAGTTGGGTGAAAATGAATTATGGGGTTTAAGGACTTCTTTAGCTACACAATGAGTTTGATGATAGCCTGGGGTAAATGAGATCTTAAAAGAAATTTTTTTCAGAATATCTATGTTGGTGTACTCTTATAATCTCAGCATTTGGGAGAAGAGACAGGAAGAGTGCCACAAATATGAACTTAGACTAGTCTATATAGTAAACCAACATAGCCAGGGCTAGAGAAATTCTGAATAAAAAAAGAAAGAAGAAAAGAGAAGGGGGTAAGAGAAAAGGTTGATTATAGATAGGTTAGAACAAGAAAACAAGGATGACTATTAAAGATTATTAACAATGTATCAAAAAACTCAACAAGGAATCAAATCATATTTAGACTACTAGAAAAAGATTAGTAAGTTTGAACAAGAATTAGTACAATAATACTGGAGAGATGGCTAGAATGTCAAGAGCACTTGCTTTTCTAGAAGGGGACCAGAGTTTGGTTCCCAGCACCATGTCAGGGCACCTCACAACTGTCTCATTAGATTTAGGGGATCTGACACCCTTTACTGGGTTATGTGAGCACTCTGGGTTATGTGAGCACTCCCACAAACTTGGCATATCTTACTCTCACTCTCTTCTATTATCTTTTCCTCTTCTCTCTCCCTCTCACACACATAAATTATGTTTTAAAAAAGGTACAATTATTACAATGATCTAAAACACATCAAATATCTAAGTATATGAGTTCCTAATGCATCTAACCCCCCCCCAAAAAAAAAAAAAAAAACAAAAAAAAACTAACAAGTCTTCTCACTGTTTATTTTTGCCGGACAGTAGAAAAACAATCTCACTATTTTAATAATTGGTAAACAAAATGAAATAACTAGCCTTTTGCAATATTAAAGATTAAACCCAGGATTTCATACTAGGCAGGGAAGTCATTGACCTATATCCCATTACTAGCATTTTGTTTTTGTTTTTTGTAACAACGACAACAACGAAAACCTAGAAGTCTAAAGGATAAACAATCTAGTTTCTCTAAAGAGACTGTTAAGTAAACAAATGAAAATCAAGAGAGCTAGAAAGGAATGTTAATTAAGAGACTTGAGATAAACTGGGTATGGTGATACATGGTTGTTATCCCAGCTAACTGGCGGCTGAGACAGAAGCATTACCAGATTCATGAAAGACTGGGCAACTGAGCAAATAGCTAAATTGCTTCCTTTTCTTAAAAAATAAGAAGTTGGGAGGAGAGGAAGGAAGATTTGTGCCTTAGAGGACAGCCTAGTCTACTGAGCAAGTTGTAGTGCAGCCTGCAAAGCTACAGAGAAACCCTGTCTTGAAAAACAACAAATAAATAAATAAATAACAAAAAAATCCATTTATTTTTATGTATGTATGTATGTGTGTATATATTTAGTAAGAAAGACAAATGGCTAATATTGAGATGAAAAAGTATATGCTAATATCATGTGAGTTACAGACAAAGCAAAAGGTAAAAGAAGCTTACCCACAGCTCCAAACATCAATAGCTGGTGTGTATCTTTCCTCTCCTAGCAGCAGTTCTGGAGGTCGATACCACAGAGTAATGACTTTGTTTGTATAAGGACGACTGGAAGGTAAAATCAACATGTCGTAAATGTACAATGACTTTTGATGGAAAATATGTAACTAAACACAAATGGAAATAGCTAACAACAGAAGATGAGATTGTTAAAAACACTTCCAACCGCAAAGGAACAGGCCAAAAGGAAGCTGGACAGAAGTGAAAGATGAAGAAAGCTAGTCTAACTTGTGTTAACTCCAATGAAAGGCTGATTGAAGAATTCAAATAGTGTCTAACATCTAGGTGCTGCATGTCTTTAATGCCAACATCCACACACGTGGAAGACACTAGGATATAAACATATATACAAATAGAAAAGACAAACATAGCTTCCAATTTCAGGGGGATCTGATTATCTCTTCAGTTAAGTATGTGAAAGTAGCACACAGACATAAGATTAACAAAAACAGTCTTTAAAAAAACAAAAAATGAATGAGCCAGGTGGCACATGCATTTAATTCCATTGTGAGGCAGAGTCAGACAGATTTCTGAGGCTAGCCTGGTCTAAAGAGAAAACTCCAGATGCCGGGTGTTTGTTGGTGGTGCATGTCTTTAGTCCCAGTGCTCAGGAGGCAGAGACAGGTGGATTTCTGTGAGTTCTAGGCCAGCCTGGTCTACAGAGCTAGTTCCAGGACAGGCTTCAAAGCAATGCAGAAAAACCTGCCTCAAAAAAACAAAAACAAAAAAAGAAAACTCCAGGACAGTCAAGGCTACACCGACAGACTGTCTCAAAACACTAAAACAAAACAAAGAAAAGAATGCTGGGCACAGTGGCTCACGACTTTAATTCCATCACTCTGCAGGTGTATTTCTTTGAGTTCAAGGCCAGCCAACTGAGTTCTAGGATAGTGAGTGCAACATAGACAAACCCTATCTCAAAAACAAGCAAACAAAAAAATATCTAGGTGGTAACACATTCAAATACATTATAATTTTTAGAATTTGAAGGAATCAGAAAATTAAAAGTATTCTTCTCTACCTCTCTAATTCCCACACTCAAAACTGAGTAAAACTACTTTTTTTTTTTTTTTTTTTTTTTTTTGAGATAATATTCTTGCCATGCCAAAGCTGACCTTGAATCATGGGGAACAAGTAAACCTTCCCATATGTAGTTTTGATGAATATCTCACCTTTCTTCAGAGTTATAGAGCCGAGCAAGTCCAAAATCTGCAAGTTTGATTTGCCCACTGTAAAAGAAACAATTATTTTCATAAGTAAAAGTAGCAGTTCTCAAACTACACTTGAAAACTTAAGCGCCAATTAAAGACCTAAAAGAATTATAAAAATGATTTTTAATGCTTGGTACTTCTAATGGTTACCCCCATTTCCTCTCCTTACATAGTTTACAATGCCTCCTAAAGAATATATATGTATGGGGTGGGGAAGAAAAAAAAAGAATATATGTATGTACATATGCACACAAAAGCTATTATTGCATTTTTGGATTTGATTTCTAACTTTTCATTTTCATTTCTACCATAGAGTCAGCATACATTACCAAGCTTGGTCTCCAACTCCTACACTTAAGCATGACCTTATCTCATTCTTTTTTTTTTTTTTTAATTTTGATTTTAAGACAAGTTTAAGCCGGGCAGTGGTAGCATATGCCTTTGATCCCAGCACTCAGGAAGCAGAGAGAGGCAAGCAAATCTCTGAGTCATACACGCTAGGCTACAGAGTGAGACACTTGTTTAAAAAAATAAGGGGGAAAAAAAAAAACATGAACAACTGGTCTTCAATACTCGTATAACAAATATATAATGGAACTCAACCTAGCTCTTCTCCTTCTTTTGTAAATGGTTCTTTCTCTTACTGATGACAAGCTTTCACATTTTATCCTGGCAATCTCAATCTCATTCCACTCTGGAGACCAATATGGGCAGGAGACTCTCCACCTACCTCAAGAATGCCTGAACAAAGAAGCCAGTGCTGGTAGTATACATCACCTTGGACGCCTCACTATAATTATGGTCCCACTGAGCCCCTTGCACCAAGTATGCCACTACAATCAACCAGGTCACACCCTACAACTAATTAGTGCTTGTGTTAATAAATAGAATATGCCCAATCATGGACCTCTCAGGGCTAAGCCTGGAATTGTTAAATGATCAATGAGTACTTCTACTGATGGAAGAGGCTCTGTCTACTATGGCAGCCAATAAAAATGTGAAAACCAACATCTTATCCTGAAGAGAGGGCGAGAAAAGACCTCTGAGTAGACAGAGCTAAGTGAGTAGGAATAGAAACTTGATGGATCAAATTGGCTTGTGGCATCTTAACTAGTAACCATGACAAAGTTCAACTTCGTGTGAAATTTCATTCTGTATGACTCTGGGAAATCAGTAACTAGGAAGGGGAATCCCACTAAAAAAGATATAAAACAGAACTATAATTACTTTCTCTAAGATATCCTTGCCCATGAAGAAATTATGTCAACAGAAGAAAATATAATACTAACTGCCAAAAAAGCCTCAAGTTGACAGCTCTAATAAAATTTTTCTTTGTAGAACTGGAAACTGAGTTTAGGTTTATACTACACAACTAAGCTACAGGCAAAGCACCAGCTATAATCCTACTTTACCCTCATTAAAAATTGTTTTTTCAGCCAGGTAATGGTGGTGGTACATGCCTTTAATCCTAGACCCAGTAGCTAGTGGCAAAGGCAGAGGCAAGCAGACCTCTGAGTTTCAAGACCAGCCTGGTCTACAGAGTGAGGTCCAGGATTTTTTTTTTTTTTTATTTTAATTGGTGTTTTTTTTTTTTTTTTTTTTTTTTAAAGATTTATTTATTGTGTTTACAATGCTCTGCTTACATGTCTGTTTCAACACCAGAAGAGGGCACCAGACCGGATTACAGATGGCTGTGAGCTGGGAATTGAACTCAGGACCTTTGGAAGAGTAACCAGTGCTCTTAACCTCTGAGCCATCTCTCCAGCCCTTAATTGGTTTTTCATAGAGGGTTTTATTATGTATTCCTGGGGGCCTGGAACTCACTATGTAGACCAGGATGACCTCGAACTCCTAAAGATAAAATCTGCCTCTGCCTCCAAGGGCTGGGATTAAAGGTGTTTACCAGCACACTTATCTTTAGATAGAACCTTTTTTATTTTAGACAGAGTTATTTAGCTCTGGCTGTCCTGGAACTATGTAGATTAGGCTCCTTTTGAATTCACAGAGATCTATTCATCTCTGTCTCCCAAGTGTTGAGATTAAAGGCATGCACCTTAACAGTTAACTGGGAAAACTTGAATGCACTCTTCTCCTGCTCTAGCCTTCCAACTATCTGAAACTACAGATGAACTATGAATTATGAATATAGGCTTAGCAGATTTTTTTTTTTTTTTGAGTTGCAGAGATAGCAAGAGAATGGAAACAAACAAAAAACCCATCAAACTTCCTGGCTCTCCCACTTTTACTTCCCTAGGCAATGGGATTATAAGAATGTACTACTTATAGTTCCAGTTTATGAGTTAATCTTTATATATTATGTTTGCCTCACAATAAACACATTAAAGTGTAATTTTAAGTAGCAATTTACACAGATACATTGAATACCCTCCCACCTTGAACTGTAGATTAAAGTAACCTCCTTACTAGGATATACATGATTGTAAACTGGTTGCTAGTAACAATTCAGCTTCATTTTTCACTGTAACTGCTTTACTTCTTGTTCTAGTAATAATGTTATGTTTACAGTTTTTTAGACATAATACACTATTTACCTTTTTTCTTTTTGAGAGAGTCATACATAGTTTCAGGCTGGCCATGAAAGTGCTACATGTTGCTATAAATCAAACCCAGGTCTCAGTGCATACTGGCAAGTACTCTACCAAATGAGATATAGTCCCACTCTTACTTTCAAACTCTTGATCCTTTTTCTCTTAGCTTCTAAAGTACTGGTATTACAGGAATGTTCTCTTTCATGTTTATGTGCTTTCATATAATCAGTGTCAAGAGATTTTGAATTTCCATTGTCAGTCTTTCTCATAAATTCCTATTTAATCCTCAAAGTTGCATCTTTCCAGGTGATTCTACATTAAACAAACATGACCTGCTGTGTTGGTATATGCCTTTAATCCCAGTACTTGAGAGGCTGAGAAAGAGAATCATAGTTCAAAGCCATATGAGCTACATAATGAGACTCTAAAACAAGTAACACCCAAAAATTGCTTACTGAATTGAAAAAGTAATAAACTGCTTAGCCCTACTACTAAACTTAGTGTTAACATTTGGTAAATCTCAGTAATCATACACAGCTTATTCTACCTCCTACCACAACCACTGTGTGTGCTTCAGTGTGTGAGTGCATGTATGCCTGCATGTATTCACACACATGCTGAGGAAAGGTCTTTGACAAAGTCTCAAGTGCAACTGAAGAAGTAGGAATTTTTCTTTCCACTAAAGAATATTAAGAACTAACCCAGTGTATATTTAACTTCTCCCTGGATAACACCACTATTTACTGGCTATATAGTATCCGCTTTAGTATATCAATATCCTAGAATGTTAGTAAGTAAAAAATTTTGCAATCCTATTTTATTAATTCTAATATTAAATCAGGAAAGATGATGGGAGAGGTAAAGAGACAAAAGAACACATTCAACCCGTATGATAAGACAAAAATTGCACTGCTTATAAGCCTAATTATCTAGACAAAATCCAAAAGAAAGGAAAAAAGTGATTAGCCTTATCCGGTTACTATGTTACCTGTTATTCAGCAAAATGTTAGAACATTTAATATCCCGATGGAGGAAATTCTTTTTGTGACAGTAATCCAATCCTTCCATTAGTTGTTTCATGAATGACTTGATATGGTCCTCAGAGAAGTGCACCAAACCTGATTCTAGCAGTCCCATTAAGTCATGGTCCATATATTCAAATACAAGGTAGAAGGCACCTACATAACATGAAGAAAATACTTTTTAAATGTTGAAATAACAATCTTAAGATTTGAATATAACTAAAGATAACCATAGTCTCTCTGGAACAACTGCTTAATTTTATAGACCTAATTAGACTAATAAAATAACTTGCCCTTTTTAAGAATAAATAACACTATTAAAATAATCATTTGCTCATTTATTTATAATTTATAGTAAGTAATAAATCAATAAATTTCGATTCCCAAACTACCTGTATGTGGACTATATACATTTTGAGAGAACTGCCACTATTAATTTGTATCACTATACTCTATGATTGAAGTCTACTGACAATTACAGACTCTGGGCCAAATCTAATCAGCTGGTTCTTATTTCTTGTTTTATTTTGGGTAAGACAACCATGTCCATTTGTTATAAATTGGGACTTTTTAAAAAAACATTATTTCATTTTATATATGAGTGTTTTGTCATGTTAAAAGCACTCCCTGTTCTTCCAGAGATCCTGAGTCCAATTCCCAACAACCACATGGAAGCTTACAACCATCGATAATGAGATCAGATGCCCTCTTCCAGCATGCATGCAGAAAAATACTGTATTCATAAATAAGTAAATCTTAAAAAAGGAAGGAAGGAAGGAGAGAAGAGAAGAGTTTTGTGCCATGCCTGCTGCCTATAAAGGTCAGAAGATGGTACTGAGTCCACTGGGACTGGAGTTACAAATGGTTGTAAACGGACAGGTGAGTCTTGTAAGCAAATGAGGGTTCTTTGAGTCGTCTTCTCTAGCTCTGCTCTCAACTCCCTTTTTTGAGACAGGGTCTTACTATGTAGCCTTGGTTGGCCTGGAACATGCAGACCAGGATAGCCTCACAGAGATATGGCAGCCTCTGACTCCTGAGCACAATTCACAATTGCCTATAATTGCAGCTCCAGAAGATCTGACCTCTTCTGATCTCAATGGAGACGTGCATTGTAATGACATTTTTTCTCTTTTGAGGGGTCCACCAGCCAGCTCCCAAATAAATACATGGAGGCTTATTCTTGGTTATGATTGCCTGGCCTTTATACTGTTTACCTGGCAGTCCCTGCCTAGACTTGCTCCTGCCTTGCTATTAACCATTCAGCTCTTTATTAGACCATTAGGTGTATTAGGCACAGTAACAGTTTCACAGAGTTAAATGCAGTATAAAGAAAAGTCACACACCTTAAAATAATATCCCAACACACATGCTATAAACTCAGGCTTTAAAACAAAAGGATAAATGTGAAAAAAATTTAAGTAAAAATAATTTAAAAATGATGTCAAGATGGTTCAATGTTTTATAAAAATATTTGCTATGCAACCCTCACAAAACCTGAGTTTGATCCCCAGAGCACATTGTGGAAGAAGAGTACCAACTCCTGAAAATCTGTCATCTGAACTTTATATGTGTGCAATAGCACACATACACTATACAAAAATAATGAGGAAGCATGAAACATTTAGTCAAAGCCTCTAAATTCAGAAAAGGACAATAGTAGTAAGAAGCACACTAAAAATAGTTGTAAGGAATTTGGAATTTTAGCAATACTGTAACATGGAACACTAGTCGTAAGGGCTAAGGATGTAGCTCACTTGGGAGAGTGCTTGCCAAGCATGTATACAACCCTGGGTTTGCTGTTTTACAATGCAGCCATATCAAGCATGGAACCTACCATGTAGATATGTAGAGACCAGGCTGGCCCCAAAATTGCCTATACCTCCCAAGTGCTCAGATTAAAGGTACACACCAACACGCCTAGCAAAATCCTGGGATTGAGCCCAATTCCTACTACCACATAAACCTTATGTGCTAGTGAAATTAAAGCCTGTCCATAGCTACTCAGTTATAGAGCAACCTGGGCTTTTTGAAACCCTATCAAAACAAAACAGAACCCTCTAGGTTTATAATTCTGTTCATTAGTAGCATAAAAACAAAAAGTGTAATACAGTGTCTCAAATGTACTAGACAAGTGCTCCATAACATAGCTACAACCCTAGTATAAAGGCAGGGATTTTTAATATAGAGGGTAGACTTCAAGAATTCTCTCACATATCCCAAATGGTATGCATTTATTTTTTGAGACAGGGTCTCACACTAAACTTAGAGCTTACTGTTTTGGCCAGAGACTGGGCAGTGAATGACAGAGATCCACCTGTCTATGCCTTACACAGTGCAGGATCAGAAACATGCACTGATATGCTCAGCTTTTACTTGGGAATTGGGTCCTCATGATTACATGGCAAGCACTTTACCCACTGAGACAGCTCCTCAGCCTCTTTACAATCCTTTTTTCCTTTCTTCTTTTTTGGGGACCTGGGGTGACAGGACAAAATGGGGATACAAACATTCTCAGTTTCCCTAAAATTTTCAAATAGTTCACATTTCCACTAAAGAAAGATGGCATTAAGGAGTACTTTGGAGAAGATTAAGATAAGACCTGGTAATATAAGTAAATCAGATACAGGATGGAGAGATAGCTCAGAGCATTAGTGGCTTCACCAGAGAACCAATAAGAATTCAGATCCAAGATCCAAATTACCACTCACAAACACCTGTGATTTTTCTTAGAAAAAGCTATCGAGATGGAGATGGCTTAGTTGTTGAGCTCTATCAACTGATTAAAAGTGTAACTTGAGGGCAGAAAAAGGGTGTCAAGATTACCCTGGAGCTGGAGTTAGTGGTGGTTGTAAAATGCCTGATCTCACATCCTCTACAAGACAAGTATTCACCCTCCTGTCCCTAGAAAACAGTTTTTAAAAGGATGTATAAACCAGGCATGCTAGCACACACTTGCAATTCTCAACACTCAAGAAATTGAGACAGGAAGTGTGACAATAGCTACAGGGTGAGCATATGTATCAAAATTAAACTAACAAAAGGATATAAAATCCCATCACTGACTATGGGGAATGCATTCTAAAAGTACAATGTTAGCAAGGTGGTACAGGCCTTTAATCTCAGCACTTGGGAGGAAGAGGCCAGAAGAAAACTAGGAGTAGGCTCTAATGTCATCTGTGGGATCTAGCTGTCAATCCTGAAAGAAAGCACCTCTACCTACTGAGCCATCTGGACAGCCCTCTTTTCTGGGGGGGGGGGGGAGAACGACACGGGACGGGACAGTGTCTCTTACTTAACTTACCAAGGTCAATGGGATGATTGACCAGCAAGTCCCAATGATTAGCCTGTCTGCTTTCCTGGTACTGGGATTTCATGTCCTCTTGCAGAGGACCTAAGTTTGGTTCCCAGCAACCAAAATGGGTGGCTTACAACCACCTGCAACTCCAGCTCCAGGAGATCCAGCCTGGTCTACATAGCAAGTTCCAGAACAGTCCAGACAGGACATAAGAGAGAAAGATAGATAGATAGGTAGGTAGGTAGATAGGTAGGTAAGTAGGTAGGTAGGTAGGTAGGTAGATAGATAGATAGAGACCTTTTCTGTAAAAGTAAATAAATATAAAAAGTAAAAAAAAATAAATATAAAAACAGAAGCCAGGCTGTGGTTGCAGCACTAGGGAGGCAGAGGCAGGCAAATCTATGAGTTCAAGGTCAGCCTGGTTTATAGAAGAAAATACACAGAGAAACTCTGTCTCAAACACACACACACACACACACACACACACAAAAACCCCAAAAACCAATTCACCCTCCTACCCGCCCCCCAACAAAAAAAGACAAAAACAAAAACAGAAGCTGTATGGTTCAGTAAATAAGAAGAACTGTAGCTCTTGTATTGTATCTTTGTTTAATTCCCAGAACCCAAATGGCTGCTTACAATTATTGGTAAATCCTGTTCAGAACATCTAGTGTCTCTTCAGGCCTCCATACAGACAAAAAACGGTTATACACATAAAAACACAACTGGGAATCAGAGGCAGGCTCTGAGTTCAAGTTTGAGAACAGCCTGGTACACACAGAGATTTCCAGAGGAGCCAAGGCTATAAGGAAACTGTCTCAAACATGAATAAATGATGGCATGGTGGCATATGCCTCTTTGATCCCAGAACTCAGGAGGTAGAGGCAGGCAGATCTCTGAGTTTGATACCAGGCAGCCTGGTCTAGTGAATTACAGAATGGTCAGTACTATGTAGAGACCCTATCCACCCCAACCCCTGCCCCCCCACAAAAAATTCATATAAATGAAAATGGACAGATAGCGCCATAGTTAGAGCACTTATTGTTTTTGCAGGCATACATGTGCTTGCATATAAAACACATGAAATTAAAGAATTTGAAATTTCTGCTATTACCTTTGTCTTTCTTGAAATCCAGTGCATCTTGTTTGTCTGTGACAATTTCCTTCATGTTAACAACACTTCGATGGACTAATTGACGAAGAATTTTAATCTCCCGGATAGCTGTGATTGGGAAACCCTCTTTCTCATTGTCTAGCCGAACCTTCTTCAGAGCTACTAGTTCTCCTGCAAAAACATATGCAAACTGTCACTATAAACAACTCGCAGGTCTTAGCCATCATCATGAACCAGCATTACACATTCTTACCTTCACAGACTTGAGCATTTTTGTGTTTTTTACATAAAACCTTTACATTTCCCTTCTTTTTTTTAGGGGGCTGAGATTGAATTTAGAACCTAAGAAAATATGCCTTCTATCATTTGGCTCCACAACCAGCCCTATTCCTATGTTCCCCAGTCTTCAAACTGATTCATGCTGTTCTTTTCCTAACCCCCTTTCTCATTTCTGATACAGGATCTTGCAAGTAGCCTGAGCCGTCTCTACCTCTGCCTCCCTACTGATCTCACATGGTAGAAGAAGAAAACAGACTACCTACAAGTTGTCCTCTGTCTGCCCAATGTGTACCATGGCACAAATATGCCCCAAAGACACAAACAGACATGTATAATCATTAATAAGTAAAATATAATACCACCCCCCACAAAATAGCATACAAAACTTTCCAACAAACAAAAGTTTATAACACACACACACACACACACCCCACACACACCCCACACAGAGAATGCAGCCTTTTTGATAACCTGCTTGTGCAAACCCTAGGTTCAAATCCTAGCACCAAAGCATAATACAAAACAAAAACAAAATACTTCACCAAGTCAAAACAATACTCAAAACAGACAACAAAAGTAGCAAAATAAAGCTTTTTAGCTTATAGTGCTGAAAATCAATATAGTGCTCACAAATGTACTCAAAACACTCAACAATGAATTATATTCCTAGCCCAAAAAAGGCTTTACTATAACATTATCATGCACTCAGCTCTCTGTATCTTGCACATCATTCATAGACTCAAACTGTAGACTAAAAACATTTTCCAGTGGTAAGAGATACTTTCTGAACTGTTCAGACATCATTTTCTTTGTCATTAATCCTTGAATGATAACAATGTTTATTCATAATTTGTTTTTATTCATACCATAAATATTCTAGAGATAATTTAAATGACACAGGAGGATGGGTAGAGGTTACATGCAAATATTATGCTATTTTATGTAAAGGACTTGATACAGGGAGGTTCTGGAACAGACCAAGCTCTTCTTTTGGAACATTTTAATCTACTTAATAATTAAGAGAACAAATTGGAGCCTAAAATTTATTTTATTAAATCTATTTAAAATATTAATAATTGTACCTGTGTCTTTGTCCTTAGCTTTATATACTTGGCCATAGGTTCCTTCTCCAATAATTCCAATAATGTCAAACTTATCCACACATCGTTTCCCCCAATCACTTTCTGTTTGTCTTCTTTCTCCATAACGAGGACAACAAATTCTAAAAAGAAAACCAATAAAAACTGTTACTTTTTGCCATGAAATGACTGGCTTCTCATAAAATTTTACTGAAATGGCAGAAATAATAAAGCATCAATGGTTATAATGGAATTCTGGCTTCAAAAGATACAAAGTGGTAGTAGGATATATGAATTTCACTAAATTCATTAATCACTTTAAAAAAAAATGTAGTCAGGTGTTGGTGGCACATTAGTCCTAGCACTCGGGAGGCAGAGGCAGGCAGATCTATGGGAGTTCAAGACCAGCTTCATCCACAAGAGCTAGTTCCAAAGACAGGCTCCAAAGCCACAGAGAAACCCTGTCTCAAAAACCAAAACCAAAAAATGAATGAATGAATGAATGTGTTTAGGGATGGCATGGTGGTATCTTTTATTTTCTTCTTCTTCTTTTTTTGCTCCAGGCACAGTATCACTAGGTAGCTAGGTCTCTGGCTGTCTGGGAACTCATTTTAGACCAAGCTGGACTTAAACTCAAAAAGAGATCAAAACACCTCTACCTCCCAAGTGCTGAGATTAAAGGCATACAATCTTTGTGAGTTACAGGTCAGTCAGGGACACACAGTAATATCCTGTCTCAATAAAAATGTTAGCTATGTATTATGCTTGGTAGTTTGAATAAGAATGGCTCCCATAGGCTCTTGTACTTGAATGCTTAGTCATCAGGAAGAGGAGTTCTTTGATAGGAATTAGAAAGATTAGGAGGTGTGGTCTTACTGAAAGAAGTATATACTGGAGATAGGCTTTCAGGTTTCAAAACTCCAAGCCAGGCCCAGTGTTGCTCCCACTATGTGCTTATGGATCAGGATGTAGCTCTCAGAATGGTGCTTACATGCTACCATGCTACCAACCTTGGTAATGGATTAAACATCTGAAATTGCATTGCCACACAATAAATGGTTTCTTTCATAAGAGCTATATCAGCCAGAGTAACTCTTCACAGCAACAAAACAGTAACTAAGATAGTTATCTGGAGGATAAGCACTGTTTTCCCATAAAACTGAAATAAAAGATGTATTTGTTGGCTCTCACTTCTATGAGTTGTGGAAGCTATAAGAGTATACACTTTAATAAAAAGAGATCCCTAAGCTAGGCAGTGGTGATACATACCTTTAATCAAAGCACTCGGAAGGCAGTCGAAGGCATATCTCTAAGAATTAGAGGCCAGCCTAGTCTAGAGAGTGAGTTCTAGAACAACCAGAACTATTTCACAAAGAAACTCTGACTTGGGGGGTGGGAGGGGACACACACTACTAGTGAGATGGCTCTGCAGTTAAGAGTCATGGATAGAGTTGAATTCCCAGAACCTATGTGATGATTTACAACTGACTGTAACTGCAATCCCAGGAGATTAAGGACCCTCTTTTGGACTCCTGGGGTAAAAGGAATGTATTTAAAGCACAGACACACATAAAGAAAACACATTCATATACATAAAATATAAAAATTATACATCCCTAAAAAACTTACTTGGGCCTCTTTTTATACGGTTGTTGAGGTGGTGTAATTGCCTTTGGCTCTGGAGAATCCGGGGGAGATGGATCTCCACCTGGTAGCTCAGGAGGAAGAGGCAAGTCTGTGAGTAAGTGGCGGGTCCTCTGTTCCTTCTCTTTCTTTGCAGGCTTTGAAGGAAGCATTTCTTTTGGACTAAATAGAGATGAGAGGATAAAACTTTTACTTAGACTAGGCAAATAAAGTGTCAAAAGAACATTATAATGTTCACCTATTAAAAAGACTAAGATTTTACTTCTGGGAGTTAGACAGATGACTCAGTGGCTAAGAGCTCTGTGGCTCTTTTAGAGGATTATGGTTTAATTCCTAGAACCCATATACAGCTTACAACTGTCTGCAATGCCAGTCCCAAGAAATACCATGACCTCTTTTGACTTCTGTGGAAGCCAGACACACACACACATGTGCACATACATAAATGTAGGCAAAACATTCATATCCATAACAATAATCTTTAAAAATAAATAGACTAAAAAGTTGCCAGGCGATGGTGGTCTTCAATCTCAGCACTTGGGAGGCAGAGGCATGCAGATCTTTGTGTGTTGAAGGCCAGCCTGGTCTACAGAGCTAGTTCCAGGAAAACCAGGGTTACACAGAGAAACCCTGTCTCAACTAAAAAGTTAGAATTTATTGAAGTATATTATTTACTCCTGATTAATATAACCAATTTATTACAGAGCATGATTTGGTATTTTCATTTTATGAAATATTAACATTCCTTTAAGCATCGTGAATATTACTATTTTCTAATGTGTGAAAATATTGGAGGAATACGCTTAATATAGTAATATTTGAGATCTATTTTATTAAATATTTTGTTGTTGTTGTTTTCTTTTTCAAGACATGTTTCTCTGTGTAACAGTCCTAGCTGTCCTGGAACTAGCTCTATAGACCAGGTTGGTTTTGAACTCACTTATTATTTATTTTTTATATTTGTGCCTATGTACTACATGCATACAATGATTATAGAGGCCAAAAGAGGGCATCAGATACCTTGGAACTGTTGCTACAGATGGAATGTAAACAGCCATGTGGGTGTTAAGAATTGAACCCAGGTCTACTGGAGGAGCAGCCAAAGCCCTAAACTTCTAAGCCATCTATCTCTCCAGCCCATAACAGGTGCCAGACCCTGAGTTAAATACCCAATACCTGGTAGGAGAAGGAAGGATCTATATTTGGTGAAGTATAGGCAGGAGAATCAGATATTAAAATTAAAAAAGGCCAGCCTGAACTACATATCAAGTTGTTTTTTTCGGAGGGGGGAGTTATTTTGGGTTTTTTTGGGTCCCCCCCTTTTTGGTTTTTAAAGACAGGGTGTCTTTGTTTAACCACCCTGGCTGTCCTGGAACTCTCTCTGTACATCTGACTGGCCTCGAACTCTCAGAGGTCTGTCTGCCTGCCTCTGCCTCTGCCTCGTAAGCACTGGGATTAAAGGTGTGTGCCACAACTGCCCAACTTAAACTTACATAGCAAGTTGAGGCCAGAAGCTATATTTAATCCCATTTCAATATTTAAAACAATACAAAAACCCTATGGCACCCCTGAAATAAAATGTACAAAGCAAGTTCTAAAAGTCACAACATAAAACTGAAGCTCATACAATTCATGAAACTTATTCTTTAACAAAAGATAATTTTTAAATGAAAGAGGCCAACAAATTAACACTACTTGATTACTAAAGACTTAAAAAGAACTTAGGACAAGGAAATAATAAATGAAAGAGTTTTACAGTTAATTTGATATCAAAACTACTGAAAATATATGTAAGTACTTTAGTTGTTGGGAATAAACTTCAATAATTTTTTTTCTGTTTTTAAAAACATTTTTATGCATTTAAATATGTATGTATTACAAGATGCTGGTGATACACGACTTTAGTCCCAGCACTCGGAGGCAGAGGCAGGAAGATCTCTGTGATTTTGAGGCCAGCCTGATCCACAGAGCTAGTTTTCCAGGATAGCCTCCAAAGCAATACAGAGAAACCCTGTCTCGAACAAACAAAAAAAAAAAACAAAAGCTAAAAACAAGAAAACCCCCTCACAAGAAAAGTATGTATATAAAAGGATAAATTACGTGAACCAAATTCCTTTTTATTTAGAGATTCTTTTTTTTTTTTTTTTTAATTTTATGTGTGTTTGCCTGAATAGATGTCTGTGCACCATGCACCATGCATGTGCCTGGTGTCCATAGAAGTCAGAAAAGGGTGCCAGATCCCCTGGGTCTAGAGTTACAGATGTTGTGAGCCACCATGTGGATGTGGGGAATCAGACCTGGGTCCTCTGGAAAGGCAACCAGTGCTCTTAACTGCTGAGCCATCTCACAGCCCCTGCAATATTTTTTTTAATAATGAAGTTGAAAATAAATTTTAAAAGAAAAAAATTAATGTTTGTGTTCAGCCTACTTCTTCCTTTTCATACAGTCCAGTGCCACCCACAGTGAGTGGGCCTTCCCACCTCAATTAACATAATAACCATAACCCCTCATAGGCCTGTCTAGTGGTCAGAGCTGGATGATCTTTGACCACACAACGTAAGAACTCTCAGACTAAGGTAAAAAAGTTCAAACAGCAATTTCAGACTTACTAAGGACATGACAGGACTCACATAACAAGCAAATCAAAGTAATTAGTATGGAAACAAATAAAGACTTTTCTGATTGTAGAAATCAGAAAAGTTGTCAAATTTTAGATTTTTTTTTTTGCTTTTTTTGAGAAATAGTGTCTCTAAGAATTTCTGGCTGGCCCTGAACTCCCACCAATCATCCTCTTACCTTACCTTCCTGTGTACTAGGATTATAGGTATGTGCTATAAAGCCTGATAAATCCAAATTTTAAAATATATTTTAAAACTGTGTATGTGCATATATGTACATGTGTGTGAGTGTGCACACAAGTGTGCCTGTGCTCACACATACCTATGTATGCATGTGGGTATGTGCATGTGAAACTATGTACTCAAGCAGACCAAGTGTCAGATTCCCCTAAGCTGGAGTTACAAGGGGTTGTGATTTACTGGACATGGGCGCTAGGGACTGAAATTGGATTCTCTGAAAGAGCAGTAACTATCTCCAATTACTAATCAATTTCTTCAGCCCCACACCCCCACATTTCTGTTAAATTTATTCACCTGAGTGCTTTGCATGCACATTTATCTTTGTACCACATGTATGCCTGGTACATGAGGAAGTGGTGGGCCTCCATATGAGTGCTAGGAATTGAACCCAGATCCTTCATAAGAACAAGTGCTCTTTTTTTTTTTTTTGTAAGATTTATTTATTATGTATATAGTGTTCTGCCTGCATGTATCCCTAGAGGCCAGAAGAAGGCACCAGATCTCATCACAGATGGTTGTGAACCACCATGTAGTTGCTGGGAATTTAACTCAGGACCTTTGGAAAAGCATTCATCTTAACCTTTGAGCCATCTCTCCAGCCCAAGAATAAGTGCTCTTAACCACTAAGCTCTCTAGCCCCCCCACCCCAAAAAAACATTAAAAAAAATATTTTAATCAACAAATGGATTTTGTGCTGTAAACATCATCATAAATGGAAAGGCTTCCTACAGGCAGCAATTGAACTTACATTTATAAAACAGGCAATTCTTTGGTGGGAATTCACACTAACTATGGGGAACGCATTCTAAAAGTACAATGTGAGCCCAGAGATGGTGGAGGTGGTAAAGGTGGTTGGTGGCGTTGGTGGTATACACCTTTAGTCCCAGCATTTGGGAGGCAGGGGGCAGGTGGATCTCTGTGAATTCAGGGCTGGCCAGCCTGGTCTACAAAGCTAGTTCCAAGACAGCCAGGGGGCTGTTACAGAGACACCGTGTCTCAAAAGACCAAAAAAAAAAAAAAAAAAGACTGAAACAGAATGGAATATTTTAAATTTTATCTAATTTTTAAATATCTAAAGAAGGAAAACTATAATTACACAATACTGTAAAATATTCTTTGTAAATCTCAATCCTTGAAGAATTAATACTTTTTTTAGTTCTGTTTACTAGAAAAGAAGAAAACTCAAAGTATCTGAATTGTCTCAGAATTATCACTTAAGTCTATGTTTGACATTTAGGGTTTTTCCTCAAAGATTTACATTCTACTAGGCCTGTTGGCATACACCTTTAATCCCAATACTCAAAGAGGCAGATGCAGGATGATCTCTATCAGTTTAAGGCCAGCCTGGTCTACAAAGGGAATTCTAGGGCAGGCAGAACTACAAAGAGAGACATTCTATAAGAAGATTCTATTTTAAGGAAGTTTATAAGAAATGAGTCTTTAATAGGACATACACTATCAGTTCAGACCACAACAATCTAAGAGGTCAAAATCTTGCTTCAGTAAATATATTAAAAACCTTGAAAATATAATGAGGACCCACTAAAAATCTAATGTTTAACAAACACTACAGCAGCCGGGCATTGGTGGCACACATCTTTAGCCCCAGCACTTGGGAGGCAAAGGTACGAGGAACTCTGTGAGTTCAAGGCCAGCCTGGTCTACAGAGTTAATTCCAAGACAGGCTCCAAAATAATACAGAGAAACCCTGTCTCGAAGAAAAAAACCAAACCAAAACAAAACAACAACAACAAAAAAAAAACACTACAGCTTTTATTATAAGGCACTAAATGTGCCAAATATGGAGAGAGCCTGATATAATGAAGGAGATATTATATGACAAAATAATTACCAGGAAATACTGATGTATACATTTTGTTCATATCTATAGTTCATGACTCCTTATTCATATGTGATGACTTAGGTTGCCTTAATTCTTGTGTATAAGAAACAGCTGACTTGGCCAAGCAGTGGCGGTACAAGCCTTTAATTCTAGCACTTGGGAGGCAAAGACAGTTCTCTTTGAGTTCAAGGCCAGCTTGGTCTACAGAACAAGTTCCAGGACAGCAAGGGAAACAGAGAAATTTGGGGGAGGTGGGAGAACTGACACAGAAACAATTGACTCCTACCCGAATTTTACAAACTTGAATTTTCTGATGATGAAATTTAAATTAACCTGTAGATACAATGTAAACATTTCTCACCTAGCTTGTTGGCACATGCTTTTAATCAAAGCAGAGAGGCAAATGAATTTACCTTCAAAATTCAGTCCAGTCAGGCACTAACTACACAGTGCCTGCCTTTCTTTCTTTCTTTTTTTTTTTTTTTTTTTGTTTTGTTTTGTTTTGTTTCTTTGTTTTGGTTGGCACAGGGTCTCCCTAGATAACTCTGTTCTGGAACTCAGGATAGAGAAACCCACAGAGATCCATGTACCTCTGCCTCTCTAGTTGTATGTTTTTTACTTTCGTATGCAAACTGGACTAGCATATCCCTGTTTTAAACTACTGAAGGTATGGGCCACTATATCTACAGTGTCATTTTTTTTTGGAGAGAGGCTTTGGAACTCACTTTATAGACCTGGCCTTGAACTCCCTGAGATCTGCCTGCCTCTGCCTCCCAAGTGATGGGATTAAAGGCAATCACCACCACTGACCAGCCCCTAAAGTATCTCTTGGGGTCGGGGGAGTCCCAGAGTTTGGGGGCTGGAAAGATAGCTCAGCTGTTAGGCTGCTCTTCCAGAAGTCCTGAGTTCAATTCCCAGCAACCAAATGGTGACTCACAACCATCTATAGTCAGGATCTAATTAATGCCTTTCTGAAATAAAGGAGTACATACAAATAGAGCACTCATATACATAAAATAGATTTTTTTTAAAAATCTTAAAAGAAAAAAGAAATCCCAGAGCTCATGCTATGAAGCAGGAGGAACTCCACAGAGTTCAAGGTCAGATGAAGTTATACAGTAAATTCTAGACCAGTCTGGTCTACAAGCATATTAGAGGCCACCTAAATTCATATAAGGCCATGTCGCACAAACAAACAGAAAAACTGCAAACAAGGGGCTAGAGAGATGGCTTAGCAGTTTAGAGCATTTGCTATGGAGACCTGAGTACCTACATGTTGGCTCACAACCACCCTATAATTTAGGGAGATCTGATATTGCTGGCCTCCTAGGGTACCTACACTCATATGTAAAATATCTCTCTACGTGTGTGTGTGTGTGTGTGTGTGTGTGTGTGTGTGTGTGTGTGTGTGTGTGTGTGTACACACACAACAAACTAGACAGCAAAGCAAGACTTTAGCCAAAAGCAAAACACTTGCTCCACACTCCCCTACCCATTCCACAATCCATTACTACTCCTGAACATTTTAAAAGTGCCAAGGGTAAGTTTGGAAAAATATGCTCTAAGAATTAAAAAGAAGGCAGATGCAGATGGGTTCACTTGCCTCTGCCTCCCAAATAGTGGGACTAAAGGCATGCACCACAACTGCCTGGCTAAGACAAGGTTTCAAAAGACCTAGCTTTCCTAGAACTCACTAATGTAGACCAAACTGGCCTCCAACTCAAGAGCCCTGCCTATTCCTACCTCCCAAATGTTAGTATAAAAGGCCCACCCCAGCAGTGGGTGACTACTGAGGAACAAGACTCAAGACTGACTTCAGGTCTCTTGTTTGCACACCTGCACTCACATACACACATGCACCCGCAAAGAATCACCACTTAAATTACTGATGTCACCTAGAAAGTGCTAAGTTTGAAAACAGGTTTGCAATTTAACATAAGCAGTTCTTATTTTTCTATTTACAATGAAGTTCATGACAGTAAATGTAACTCATCCCCTAGAAGAAGGTAAGATCTCAACAGAAAAACCAGTAAGACTATACTTCCATACCATGTCCTTGGCCAATGCATGTCTGTTTGGAGGTTTTATTCAGTTAGTATGGCCAATAGATTAAAAATAACCTTTCATAATTCCATTTATGAGATTCATACTTCATAACCATTTCAGTAATCAACACTCAAAGTACTCATTAAAATTTAGTATCTTCCCATCATCCCATTCTGAGTTATAGTCTAATTAGCAAAGATTCTTCATACTGCTCTTTTTTTTTTTTAATTGCAGGATAGGTGATTTTTAAAAATTATATCACCCAATGAATGGTGGTGGCACACACCTTTAATCTGAGCACTTAGGAGGCAGAGGCAGATCTCTGTGGGTTCAAAGCCAGCCTGGTCTACAGAGTGGGTTCCAGGGCAAGATCTATAACTATAGAGGAACCCTGTCTCAAAAAACAAACAAAAAACAAATAATAATAATAAAGTATCACTCTACAAATTTTCTATAATTAAAATATTACAAAAAAAAAAAGCCAGCTGGCAAGATGGCTAGATGGGTAAAGATACTTGCCACAATACACATATATGCACACAATAAGCATTTTTAAAATTAAAGATATGGAGGAGAAATGTGGTTATGCAAGACCTAGGTATCAAGGTACTCTCTGGTCTCCAATGCGTATATAAATAAAAATAGTTCACTTAGGCCTGGAAAGATGGCTCCAGGGTTTAAGAGTGATTATTGCTCTTTCAGAGGACATGGTGGTTCTTAGCACTCACATGACAGCTTACCAACACTTACAACTACAGTTCTAGAGACCCAATAACCTCTGGCCTATACTATCTCATCCATGTACATATATTCATGCAAGCTCACAGACATACATATAAACAAAAAAATATTCAAACAGTAAAGTTAGGGCTGGAGAGATGGCTGAGTAAGTAAGAGCTACTCTTCTGGAGAACTTGAGAGCAGTTGCCACATGGTAGCTCAGAACCATCCATATTTATTCCATGGGATCCATCATCATCTTCTGACCAAATAGTACACATACATATGTGCAGGCAAAAGTCTTACACACACACACACACACACACACACACACACACACACACACACACACAAAGAATCTAAAACTTGTCAGGCATAGTGGTGCATGTCTATAATCCCAGCATTCAGGTGACTGAGGCAGGATTGCTATGAGCTTAAGGTTACCCAAGACTATATAGTGAGTATAACAAGACCCTATCCCCCACACAACCCCAAAATGTGCCCATCAAGATAATTCAGCAGGTAAACACACTTGCCACCAAGCCCTATGCTGGATCTCTGGGATCCACACAACAGAAGAAAACTGACTCCCACCAAATTTTTCTCTGGCCTCCACACTAAGACACAGTATACACACTCAAAAATAAGGTAAGTTTTTTAAAATGAAAGGAAAAAAAACCCCACAAAATTCTCATTCTCTACTCTCAAGCAATACAAGAATGAATTTTCCACTAAATTACAAAACAGCAATTCCTAACCATAAGCGCATCTTGAAAAGATATGCATTCTAATAGTTTTAAAAATCTTAAAAAGAAAATACATTATAAAGACTAACTTCTTTCATCCTATTATAGGACTTACCTATCCATGTCATCATCTCCAGGTAACAAGGGAGGGAGGGGCAGAGGAGGCAATGTTGATGTTTTCAGGTGTGGAATAGCAGCTGTTACAGATACTTGAGTCTTCACAGAAACCTGTACAGGGGGCTGAGAATTTGTCTGAGAGGATAGAGTAGATGTCCTTGGGTGAGGAGATGAGGGCAAAATTGAAGTACTAGAAACAGGAACTTGACTAAATGGTGGCTGGGGAGGAGGCAGAGGAGGCTGCAGGGGAACAGCTGGTAGTGGAGGCAAGGGTGGCAAAGGGGGTGTCTGAGGTGGAGGGGTAGTGGACGGTAAAGGGGGTGGAGAAGTAACTGTGAGGACAGGTGGAAGGGCCTCTTTTTCTGATGTCTCTGTCTCCTTTGAAGTAACAATTACTTCCTTCGGTGCTACAGGCTTAGCGTCTTTTGTTCCCTGTGCTTTCAAATCCTTAACAGGATGCTTCTGCAAGTTTTCATCCAACTTAACTTTCCCTGTATCTAAACAATTTTTTACCTCTGTGTTTGAATGTGCCACATTTACCAGTTCAGTATCTGGGGTAGATTTTTCTGACTTTATACCTCTGGGTAACTTTTTACACTCTAACCCTGACTCCTTCACCTCAACTTTATCTTTTTTAGTCAAAGTTATAGGTGAACCCTTGGAATCTTTTCCATCCATTTTTGCTGCTGCTGCAGCAGCTGCTCTTTCCTTCTTTTTTCTACTGAGTTCTGCTCCCAGGCTGGAATTCAATGGAAGCCTGACAGGTGAGATACTGGAATGACGGCTGCGTGACCCGGATCTCTTCTTTTTACTATGAGAAGACGAGTGTCTTGAATATGCAGGACTTCTGCTTCTGGACTTCATGGATTTCCTACTGAAAAAAAGAAAAAACAGTTTAAATAGACAATATACAGAGACATAAAGAGGACAATAGGTCAGCAAAAAATAGGGTCTAGATCTGGGGCTCTAATCCTAAAACCCACATGATGGCTAATTTACTGTTACTCTAGTTCCGATTAACAAACTTCCTCTTCTGGCCTCCCAAGGAACTGCAAGTACATGGTATATAGACTTCACAGGCAAACAATCTATACAAATAAAATAAAAATATAAAGCAAGTCAGGCATTATGGTGCATGCCTTTAGCCCCAGGACGTGGGAGGCAGACCGGTGGATCTCTGTGAGTTCAAGACCATTTTAGTCTACAGAGTGAGTTCCAGGCCAGTCAGAGCTACATAGTGAGACCCTCGCCTCAGAAAACACACACAGGAGGAAGAGAGGGAGGGAGGAAGGGAGGCTGGTACAAAGTTGGGACTAGATGCAGGCAGAACACTGTGAGTTCAAGGCCAGCCTGGTCTACAGAGCAGGTTCCAGGACAACCAGGGCTACACAAAGAAACTGTCTCAAAAAGAAAAGGGTCAGTGGTTAAAAACACTTCCCAGTACCTACTTGGTAGCTCAAACCATCCAAAAGCTACGTATCTCCTTGAATACCAGGCATGTACATGGTACACATACATATACATACATGTAGGCAAACATTCATACATAAAATAAAATTTTAAAGTATTTAGAAAAGAAAAAAAAAAAATCAAAGGCATCCTCTACTATGCAATGCAGAAAACTCAAAGCCAGCTTGGGTTACATGAGACTATATCTAAAAACAAAATACAAATTCTAGACTCTGCATGAATATATATTTGAATTAAGTAAAACTAAAAAATTCATTTGGCTAGGACTTGGCTCCTATTTGTAATCCCTGCACTTAGGACACCAAGGCAAAAGAATTACAGAGACTGAGCAGCCAAGTATGAACCACACAGTGAGTTCCCTAACAGCTTGAACTATATTCAGACCTTGTTCCAAAACAAATAAGGGACTAGAAGATATGGCTTGGTGGTTAAATGGGTACTAATTTAGCGTAGGACCCAAGTTTGGTTCCCAGCACCCACAATGGGTAGAACCACCCGTAACTTAAGATCTGGGAATCTAGAGACTCTGGCCTTCATGAGCATATATGCACACAAACACATACGTAATTTAATAAAAATAAATCCCCCCAAAAGAAAAAAATAACCAACCATCTGGGTTGGTAAGTTCATGCTTTTAGGACCTCTGTGAATTTGAGACAGTCTTGCACTACAAAGGAAGTTTCAAGCCAGCCTAAACTATAAAGTAAGACCCTGTCTCAAACAAAACAAAAACAAGTAAAACAGAATGGTAACAGCACATACTGGTAATCACAGACTAAGGAGGCAGAGACAGAATTGTTGCAATGAAATAATAAAATAAAATTAGCAGGTAGTGGTGGCTCATAACTATACTCGTAGCACTAGGGAAGCAGAGGCAGAAGGATCTCTCAGTTCAAGGTGAGCCTGGTCTACAGAACTAGTTCTAGGTCACACAAGGTTACACAAAGAAACCCTGTCTTGAAACAAAAAAATAAATTTTCAAGAAACAGGAAAGCACCAAAATTGCCTATTATGTACTTACATCAAGATGGCATAATACTTGCCCACTTTAGAATGTAGTCGTACTCAAAATGCTTATTTTGAGAAATTTTGTTTTATAAATTTTTGCCTGTATTTCTGCAAGAGCACCATGTCTGTGCCCAGTGTCAAGAGTTCAGAGGGCATCAGAATCCCTGGAACTGACTGGATTTAGAGATGTTTGTGAGTCAATGTTCCTCTGGAAGAACCACCAATGTCCCTAACCATTGAGCCAACACTTCAGCCCAACTTCCCTAAATTTTAACTATGGTACTACTTTACAGCCTTGGTTTATTATAAAGTTGTGTCTATAGGAAACAAATGCCTAATATATAAAATTTAGAAATTTAAAAACTACAATTGTTGGCATCTTTTTTCATTTTTAAGTACTGAAGACTGAATCCAAGGCCTTCCATTCACTAAGAAACAGCCTACTACTACTGATCTATATTACCGGTCCTAACACTTCTTTCTATCTTTTAGTGCTCTGAGACAAGATTTTATTACATAGACTAAGCTGGTCTAATAATTATGATCATCTTGTCTTAGTCTCCTGTGTGTTGGTTGATATTAAAGGTCTTAGTTCCTTTAACAGAAAATGATTTCCAATCAACTTTTTAGGACATGTAAGACAAGAAATTACTACATGCACAAACAAACTTGTTTGTTTTGTTTTTGAAATGGGAAATCACAATGTAGCTCTGGCTGGCCTGAAATTTGATAGGTATGTATGCCCAGCTACAGTTAATGTTCTTAACTACTAAGCCATTTTTTCCAGTTCAACAAAAAATTTTATGAGGAATGACTGTGAAATAAAATCTGGAAATCTAGCCAGCAGGTGGTAGCCCACACCTTTAATCTCAGCACTCAGAAGGCAGAGGCAAGCGGATCTCTGAGTTCGAGGTCAGCCAAGTCTACAAAACCTGTCTCAGAAAAAAAAAAAATCTGGAAATCCTTACGAAAGGTTATTTTAAAGTCTTATTAATTACTTTTTTATTCATTAATGACTTCTTTTACTATATATAGTCCTGTGTAATGGTTATTTGCTCAGCCCATGACCTTGGGCTATCTGGCCTGATAGAGATGGTGCTTCTTGTTTGCCTCTTATAAGGAAGGACTAAGGTGGTCTCACACTCTTGGGTGGTGAAGACCAGGTCAGGCAGCATGAAGTAGTGAATGACTGGTCCCTAGCTTTCCAAGGACTCTGCAACTGGATTTACCATATCCTTTATTCATGAGTATATTTCCCCCTTTCGTACCTTAGTAAATCCTTGTGTCTGTGAAACAGACACAAATGGATTTCTAATTACAATCCTGCTCAAGATTCATTGTGAGGAAAAACCAACAATCTAAACCACTAAAACTGACTACAGCCAAATATGATGGCCCATGCCTTTAGTCCCAGCGCTCAGGAGGCAGAGGCAGGTGGATCTCTGAGTTCGAGGCAGCCTGGTCTACAAGAGCTAGTTCCAGGACAGGCTCCAAAGTCATAGAGTAACCTTGTCTTGAAAAAACAAAAATCAAAAAAAGAAGAGGTAGGGAGATCTCTGTGCATTCAATACAGCTTGGTCTGCATTAAGATCCTGTCTTGCCAGGCAGTGGTGGCACATTCCTTTAATCAATCCTAGCACTTGGGAGGCAGAGACAGGTGGATCTCAGTGAGTTCAAGGCCATCCTGGTCTACAAAGTGAGTTCCAGGACAGTCAGAGCTACATAATGAGACCCTGTCTCCAAAAAAAAAAAAAGAAAAAAGAAAAAAGAAAAAAGAAAGGTATTGGACTTGACTGTTGTGGCAAACACCTTTAATTACAGTAATAGACAGACAGAGGCAGGTGAAATCTGAGTTCAAGCACAGCCTGGTTCACATATGGAATTCTAGAGCAGCCTAGATTACAGTTAGACTCTATCAAGAATAAAGTTGGGTGTAGTGGCCCACGCCCTTCAATTTCAGTACCAGGGAAGCAAAGGCAGGTGAATTAGTTCTAGGCCAGCCTGGTCTACTTGGTGAGGACTTGCTTAACATGCAAAAATCCGAGTTCATTCCCAAACACTGATCCACAACTAAAATGGTGCTTGCTTCCAGTTTCGTTTTTCCCAAATGAAGAGTCTACCACAGAGTGCCAAGACAGCCAGAGCTACAGAGAGAAACCCTGTCTTAAAAAGCTCCCCCCACAAAATTGAATATACAACCTAAGTATACTATGTAAATTGAATTATATCACCAGTTCTCTTTTTGAAGGGGAAAGAGGCCTTTTCATTTCTTATGCCAGCATGTCAGCACAAGCCTTTAATCCCAACACTATGGAGGCAAGAGGCAGCCAGGTCTACAGAGCAAGTCCCAGATAGCCAGGGTTATACAGAGAAACCCTATGGAAGGTGAGGGAGGAGAAAAGATATAAATAAATAGATTTTTAAAATTATTACTGTGCATGTATATCATCTGTGGAAGTTGGAGGATAACTGAAGATCAAACAGGTATTTAGCCATCTTGTCCGTCCATTCATTGTTTGGTCTTTTTTGAGACAGGATTTCAAATAACACAGGCTAGCCTAAAAATCAAAATCCACTTGCTAAATTTATCAAAAACCTGGAATTATGGATGTGTGCCAGGCTGCTCAGGTTCCTTTTTTTTTTTTTTTTTTTTTTTTTTTTTTGCGCTATTTACTGTTGTGAATTCCAATAAAATTATGTAATGTGTGGGTACAAATAATGTTTTCTAGAAGCCAAAAAAAAAAAAAAAAAAAAAAAAGGATGCATGTTTCCAATATTTTATATTTGCATCCCCACTGTCTCCACTTCCTCTGGATTTACATCTGCCATCACTGCACTACTTTCAATTAAGGAACACAATTTTTTCAATTCACTTAAGAGAACTTGATATCTGATATTTTCTTTAAGAGTCTGTCTAAAAGGAATGATTTCAAGACAAAAGCTCTTGACCAAAATCCTGTTTTGGCCTTTTGTATTTCCAAACTCAACAGTAAAAAAAATCTTTCAAGTAACCTTAATATTACTCTCAAGAAAACAAACATTCTGCCTAATATTATCTGTCTGTAATCCCAATAGCCAAGAGTTAAGGCAGGATTGGTGGAAATTTCAGGTTAGTTTGAGACCAGCATAGGCTACATAGCTAATTTCAGGCCACAAGTTGCAGTGTGAAACCCTGTCTAAAAAACACAAAATTCTGAGAATGTTTCTTAGATTCCCTTTCAAAACTATCCAACATTATAAATGGTACATATATGACTTATGTATTCTGTTTAATCATACCTCTTCAAAAAATCATAAATTCTAAGAAATGGTATACATGCTAGATGTTTACAAAGGTATGCTGTTTGCTATGACTTTTGAGATGAATCTAAACAAAAGATGGACTAATGGAGATAAACAGATGTGACAAAATGTTAATTAGAAAATCAAGGTGTTAGATACATGCATGTTTATTATAATTATTTCAACCTATGTTTGAATCTTTTAAATTACTGAATGAGAAATACTAAGATAATTTAAGCACTGTAGTTAAGAGAATACACTTAAATTGTATTTTTAAGACAGTGAAATAGGGCCAGGCACTGGTGGCTCATTCCTTTAGTCCCAACATTCAGGAGGCAGAGGTACGTGGAGTTCAAGGCCAGCCTGGTCTACAGAACTAGTTCCAGTACAAGCTCCAAAGCAATACAGAGAAACCCTGTCTTGAAAAGAAAAAAAAAAAAAAAAAAAAAAAAAAAGACAATGAAACATACACTGACCTACTGACTTATAAAACACATGCATAAGCTAATTTTTACCAGTGCTCTTCACTCATAAAATGTACTGAGTCCTATGTACAAGACACAGTAACATGCTTCATATTTATTAATCTTCACAACTGCCTTGAAGTAGGCAGATTTTATTCCTATTTCCACATGAAGAAACTCAGGTGTGGACAAATTAAATCATTTGCAAAAGGTTACAAGGAAATATTAAGATTCCACTGAAATAAAGCTCCTGTTGTTTTTGTGGACAGAGATGGGTCCACACATGAGACAAGAACACAATTTTCCACAATTTCAAGTTGACAGACCTTCCTTACAAAAATACCAAGCTGAAGGCATTAGTACCACATATTTTAAGGAAGATTTTGAAATTTGCTAGTGTTAACAAGGTAAGTCAACACTGGTGCTGTTAAAAAAAAAAAAATCAAAAATACCAAAATAAAAATTCAACAAACTGTCTCTGGAACCTCTCTCTTTTTGCTAAGCTATATGTCAAAAAGAAAACTGCCTCATTAGCTCAATTTTCATTACAGTTACAAGATAGTGTTCTTCAGTAAGGTAACTAATAATTATAGATCTGGGGACATATCTAGACAAAATTGCTAGGTTAACAGGCAAACAGACTCAAAATAATAGAAATGAAAGTTTATAATTTCTCAATTCTCTTGTGAGTTCCAATAAGGTTTAAATACTGGTACTAACGTGACTTACAAAGTTTTAAAACAAAGCAACAAGTAGTTTTGGAGACTATGAACTCCCTAAGCAGAAGTGTGATTTCTTACAACTGAAGATTCCCCACTACTGAAAAGTACCTACCTACCTTGTTTGAGCAGTTGGAGGCATGTGAACTTTACTTCTCAATTATGGGTTAAGGGAAAGCCAGTCTTACCTAGATGATTAGCCAACCTAGTTAAAGCAAACTTTAACAAAATGTTATAAAGACTGCCAATCCCTCCCAACCCACCCTACTTCAACAAAGACAGGTAATAGCTCACCTGGGGATTGGACTCCGACTCAGAGACCTCTTGCTCAAGAAAGGGCTGCTAGATCGCCTTCGACCATAGGGGCTGGGCGATCTCCCGCTGTAAGAGCCACTCCTTTCATAGCTGGATGACCGTCTCCGGCTATAGGGACTCACAGACCTCTGTCGTCGGCTGTAGGGGCTGGGTGACCGAGTGCTGGACTGGTAAGCAGAAGGCTCTTTGTAAGGTGGGCTGATTGACTGCCTTCTTGAGGTACTCCCAGGGCTCTTCTTGTAGGAGTCATAATTGCTAGAAGTGTGAGACCTTGGGGGGCTAAGGTCATAGTCTTGGCCATAAGAAGCTCCTGAAGGACTGTCATCTTGCTTGGAGCTGTCAGACCATTTCCTATGGGGACTCCTGGATCTCCGCTTTGGGCTATCCACCGTTTTGTAACTTTTGGGTGTTTCCCTTTTCCGATGACTTTTACTCCGGTCCTTGTGTCCAGACTTTAACTCACGTTCTTTCCGTGTCTTCTCCTTGTGGAGTTTGGATGACCTGGATTCCTTGCTGCTGCTTTTGGATATTTGTGCCTTCCCATAGTCATCATTCCCCTCCACCGAACGCTTTGAACTTCCCGATATCCGGTCCTTCACAGATCCAGATTTGGAGACTTCCTGGTTTTTTTCTTTTTCGGTCTGTTTAGTTTTTAGCAAGTCTCGGGACCGCCGGTGCTGGTGGTGTCGATGTCTGTGCAGGCGGTCGCTCCGATCCGTCCCGCGACGCTCGTCGTTCTCCCTCCTGTCTAATTTGAAGGCCATGTCATCCGAGAAGGTGTCTGAATCAGAGCTGATGTCATCGTACTCCACCAAAGGTTTGATTACTGTACCCAAAGATGCTGCTTCGGGGGTCACCAACCCCATATCTTTGGAGTGCTTGGACTTATGCCGCTTGTGCTTCGACACCAAGCGGTGACGCTCCCTGCTGTTGGAGCTGCCACCTCCCGATGACGGCTGCGAAGTTCCAGAAGCTCCTCCGCTCCCGTCCTTCTTGGCCCCATGTCTCTCTGAATTGGGCATTCCCTTTCCCCGAGCCTCAAGAAGGGGAAAAGTTCCCCAGCACTCCACAAAGCCCCACCCTCCCCCCCCAGCCCCAACTCCACGCCCACCAAAAGAGCCCCTAGAAGGGGGTGGGGAGGGAAGGGACCTTAGGCCAGGCTCCTCCTCCCTCTCGCCTCCTCAGCGCCCTCCTACATGAGGTGGGGGGTGAAGGAGCGAGGGAAGAAATGAGAGTTCCTCGGCAGTGGGAGAGCGAGGCGCCCGCAGCTGCTCGAGTCCGCCCCTGGCCGCTGCCCACCCCGCCGAGCCACTCTCCAGGCCCGCGAGCCCGGGAGCTCAAGGAAGTAGGAAGCCGACCGCCCGAGCCTGAGGGGCCGACTCCGGCTCTGGCGCCCTGTAAGGACTGCGCGGGCCCTTCCCCTGCCCGGTGGCCCGGGCTCCGCGGCCTAGGCTGCCTCACCTCCCCCTTTGTCCCCCGCTCCTGAGGGAGCCCCTTTCCTAGCCTCCGCCTCAGCCGACACCTCACATACACATTTCACTCCCTCACACAGACTCAGTCACACACTAGATTAAACCGAAACGGCACTTGGCGGAGGGGGAGGGGCGAGCTGCACAAGTATCGCGAGATTCCACCGGACTCCCGCGATACTTCGCGCTCCCTTTTCACCTCGACCCATTGCTTCGCCAGACAACGCGAGAACAGGACCCAAGCCACAAACGCGTCCCGTTAGACTCTCGCGATAAGTTTCCAACTCCCCCTTTGGAGAGCTTCATGAAAGCGGAAGTCGCCGAGATTACCTTTAAAACTCAAACCTAACTGGTAATTCATTGGGTAAATACTCCCAGGGTCTGGTGGAGACGCGTTATATTTTACCACGCTTGTAAGAAGGCTATTCGTTGTCAGAAATTTTTTTCTTCTTGGGGCAGGATTGTTTTTTGTTTTTGTTTTTGGTTTTTTTTTTTTGGTTCTTTGGGGACTGTCCTGGAACTCGCTCTGTAGACCAGGCGGGCCTCGAACTCACCTGCCTCTGCCTCCCGAGTGCTGGGATTAAAGGCATGCCCACCACCGCCTGGCGTTTCTTTCTTTCTTTTTCTTTAAACAAGGGACAGGTGAACAGTGAACATTGCGGACATTACAACTGAAGTCTAAATGTTTAAACAAAGCTTGCCACTGAGTGCCAGGCATTTTGCATTCATTTTCTCTGCCCTCACAACCAACAACCTTGCCGTGGTGGCGCACGCCTTTAAAGCAAGCACTGTGGATGGCTCAGAGGTTAACAGCACTGACTGCTGAGTCCTGAGTTCAATTCCCAGCAACCACATGGTGACTCATAACCATCTGTGATGCGATCCGGTGCCCTGTTCTGATGACATACATGCATACAAAACACTGCATACATATAAATAAATAAATAAATATTTAAAAAGAAAAAATAAGGCTTGATTGAATGTACTGTGAACATTTTATACAAAAATAGGCTCTTTATCCTGAGAAGTTGAAGGGCAGCTGAATGAAAACTTTGGGATAGACTAAGGTGAGATTGAAGGCTGGAGATGGCTCAGCGGTTAAGAGCACTGACTCCTCTTCCAGAGGATTCAGGTTCAATCCCAGCACCCACATGGCAGTTCATGCCTGTCTGTAACTCCAGTTCCAGGACTTCTGACACCTTCACACAGACACACATGCAGGCAAAACATCAATGAACATAAAATAAAAATGATTTAAGAAGAAAGAGCACTGGCTGCTCTTCCAGCAGTCCAGAGTTCAGTTCCCAGCAACCACATGGTGGCTCACAACCATGTATAACGGGATCTGGTGCCCTCTTCTGGCCTGCAAGGACACGTGCAGACAGAACACTATATATACATAAAGAATAAATAAAATATTTTTTAAAAAGACTAGTGTTTTGCCATCACAAAAGTCAAATTCCTACAAAAAGAAGAAGATGAAACTCAAAACATGGCTCAAAGCACATTTGCAGAGGGTATAGGAAGTAATTGTATGCTCCCTTAGGAGTGTTCCCATTACACATACTTCTGGTGGATAAAATTCTATCCTAGAAAATATTTGTTGTTTTTGTTTTTTCAAGACAGGGTTTCTCTGTAGCTTCAGAGCCTGTCCTGGAACTAGCTCTGTAGACCAGGCTGGCCTTGAACTTACAGAGATTCCCCTACCTCTGCCTCCCAAGTGCTACAATTAAAAGGCATGAGCCATCACTGCCTGACAAACTTAGGAAATCTTGTATCCAAAATTTCTTTTTCTTTTTTTCTCTTCATCTTCCCCCTTTTTTCCTTATCTTCCCTCATCCCCTCACCTCTCCTTCTGTCTTGGAGAAGTTCTCTAGATTCGAAGAACATTCATCTGCTCAAGTGTCAAAACACCGGAATTATAGGCATGTCTTGCCATGTGTGCCTCTCAAATTTTTTCAATACAAAATTTGTAAACTGGTCTACAGAGTAAGTTCTAGGACAATCAGAGCTGTTACACAGAGAAACACAGAGAGGAAAAAATATTGTAAACTCCATGAATTCTCACAATAACCAGGGAGAAGAGTGCTTTTGTAAAAATAAAAGATTGCTCTCAAAAATAAAAGGGAAAATAAGGAGTGTTTCATTTTGCAGAAATACTTTGAACTCAGCGATTCAAGGAATGCTTCTGTTGCTTTATTTGCACACCCTCCAGAGGTAGTGGGTTAGTGCTCTGTGGTAATAGTTCATTGCCAGCCCCCCCCCAAAAAAAGATCTGAAAGTTTCTATTTGGATTATAGAAAGATAGGCAGCTATGTGGCTGGAAAGATGACTCATTGGAGCTTTTCTTCCAGAGGACCAGGTTCAATTCCCAGCACCCATAAGGAAGCTCATAACTATCTGTGATTCCTGCTCCAGGAGATCCAACACCTTACACAGACATACATCTAGGTGAAATACCAATGCACATCAAATAAAAATAAATAAATCACAAATTTTAAAAATAAATTATACAGACAGGAAATTTAATTAAAGTTACAATAATTACCTCCACACAAATAAACTTAATAATTTAGATTATTTGGTGTTAAGGTGCTATTTCATTCAGGATCTCACATTATAGCTCAGGCTGACCTGAAATTCGCTTGCAGCTAAGGCTAGCTACAAACTCCTTGCACTCCTCCTCCACTCTCCACTAGTAACTGGGATTACAGGTTTGAATCAGCGTGCCTCTAAATTATTAATTTAGGTTTTTGTGACTCAGTGGTTAAGAGCATCTGGATGTGCTGCGCTGTGGTAATGAACAAACACATTTAATCCCAGCACTCGGGAGGCAGAGGCAGGAGGATCTCTGTGAGTTAGAGGCCAGCCTGAGTTGCATAGTGAGCTCCAGGAGAACCAGAGATACACAGAGAAACAGTGTGTGTGTGTGTGTGTGTGTGTGTGTGTGTGTGTGTGTGTGTTTGGGGGAAAGACCCCAAGGTAAACAACTCAAAGTATTTTCAGAAAGTCTCCCTGAAACTGACCAGATTCACCAGGCCCCTTCTTCCCAAGTGTAAAGGAGGCAAAGAAAACTCTGAGGACTGTAGAGATGGCTCAGAGGTTAAGAGCATTGGCTGCTCTTCCAAGGTCCTGAGTTCAATTCCCATCAACAACATGGTGGCTCACAACCATCTATAATGAGATGCCCTCTTCTGTTATTCAAGCAGAGCACTCACAAAATTAAAAAAATAATAATAATAAAATAAAAAGAAGAAGGACTACTCTCAGAAAAACTGAGCTGTAAACACTCTGGGACTGGTCCTGCTACCTGGAAGAAGCAGAATCCAGCTTAGCTACCTTGAGGAAAATTAAACCAACTGAGGCCCGACTTGATGAGCTGCCTGTGGGCTGTGAAGTGTGCTCCAGGTTCCCAGCTTTTGTGAGCTGTCATCCATGTTAAATTGGCTTTGAATAATTTCTGTTCCTGTAAGTAACCCCTCAGGCATATTCCTGTCACTAATCCTAGTAATGAGATATCCACTCCACTTCCATACCTGCCCCCACGCCCCAATGGGCATGGTCAGAGCAGTAGGTTCAGGCAGGGTGGATATCTCACTACAAATGCTAACAACACTCATTGGTTTACCAAGTTGGAATTTGGTCCAATCCTGTAGTGAGCTACCTATCTAGGCGTGAGTAAATATATGTGTTGCATTTGCCCCGGAAAAGTGTTGTCACACAATAGCATCCCCAAACACATCACAAATATACAAACATACAAAGATTGCAGATATTCCCAAAGATTTCATCTTATTAGATATCTGCTGCTGCTACTGTTCATCTGAACCACATTATCTGTTAGGATGTTTGAATATGGAAATCGTATGTCCTACCATGCACTGCTGGTTGCTTTGTTGCTGTTTTTTTTGATGGACAATCTTGAATGTGGCCAGGCTGATGTGGAACTCACAATGCTACAGGTTGCTAAGATTGCATATGTTTGGAGCTGCAGATATGGCTCAGCAGCTAAGAGTACTTGCTACTTTTCCATATGGTGGCTCACAACAACCTGTAACTCCAGTTTCAGGGTTCTGATGCCCTATTCTGCTCTCCAATGGCACTGCATTTATGTGCTATATAGGCATACATTCAGGCAAACATTCATACACATCAAATAAGATAATAAAATCTCAGAGTGAAAAAAAACATGCATTTGGGCTAGGTGTTGGTGGTACATACCTTTAATACTACTAGCACTTGAGAGGCAGAAGCAGATGGATGTCTGGGAGTTGGAGGCCAGCCTGGTACACAGAGGGAGTTCCAAGACAGGCTCCAAAGCAATACAGAGAAACCCTGTCTTCAAAAACCAAAAACCAAAACCACAACAACAAAAAACATGCATTTGACAATACACTTGGGTTCTGATCACAATTCAGCAAGCTGGGGGGGGGGAGAATCTACCTTTTAAGCAGAAGCTATTTTCAAGAAAAGGAAAAGTACATTTAAAAAACGAATTTGGTCAGTGGTGGTAGCAAACCAATTTAATCCCATCACTAGGAAGGCAGAGGCAGGTGAATCTCGGAATTTGAGGCTACCCTGGTCTATAGAGTGAATTCCAGGACAAACCTGCACTGTTACACAGAGAAACTGTCTCAAAAAACAAACAAAAAAACCCAATAAAACAAAACAACAACATTACACTAAAACCTCTCACTCATTGGTGTCATTGTTGCATTTTAACCTGGTTCTTTGGTCCCAGAGGCCGTGAACTTCTCATTAGTGACATTTTGTTTATGAGGGTTTATCAACACAAGTGTAGGGAACCTCAAAGCCCCCTCAAGGCACCTCAAAACCAAGTTCTCAGCTCAAAGGAAAATTACTTGCCCCAGAAGGACAGAGAGCAAGGACAAGAGACAAAGACATTACATAGAGGAAGAGGGGGGAAGGGAAGGAAACAAGGGAGAGCAGGAAGAGATATTTGTCCCAGGGGACAAAGGACTTCCTCTGGATCGAAAGGAGACAGACTTGGCCCATAGCCAAGCAGCAGTTTATAAAGGTAAAAGGGGAAACCCAGTGTTAGGATGAGGTGTTTAATTTTAATTGGGCATGTTAATTAGGTGTGCCAAATGGGTTCTTGATTGCTTCAATACTTTTATAGCTGTACCTTGGTAGTTAGCCTCAGAAAGAGGGAGTGGCCAAATAAGGGGCTAGACCTCGTGGAGGGACTAGTTTCAGGGATATAATCTAATGGTTTTTAGCAAGACAGAGGGAATGGGGTGTGACAGCTGTTCCTGGTCATCAATTTGACTATATCTAGAATGAACTACAATCCTGAAATGAAGGGCACACCTGTGATCTGGATCTCGAGGCAGGAAGACACAGGTTTTTGATCAAGATCTTGAGATGGGAATACACAAACCTTTAATCTAGATTTTGAAGCATGAAGGCACACTTTTAATCCAGGCCACACCTTCTGCTGGAAGCTTATGTAAGGACAATGGAAGACAGAATGGATTGTTCATTCTTCGCTGTTTGTCCTGACCTAGTCAGCACATCCATTCCTTCCCTGGCTTTGGACTCTACTTCTTCAGGTTCCAGCACATACAGAAGACGAGCTGGGACACCCAGCCTCCTGGGACCCAACAACTACTAGATTCTTGAACTTTCAATTGACAGCTAGCTATTGTTGAATTAGCCTGTAAGTCATTCTAATAAATTCATGTGTGTGTGTATATGTGTGTGTGTATATATATATGTTCATTTTTGTTATTCATATTGTAGAGAAGTAATTAAGCTGTATTTTTCGCTAGTGTTATAAAACGTGACACAATGATAATAGGTAGTAGAATCAGCTAAGTGTTAACTAGAACAAATAAATTTGCTTTAATCTAAAATCACATAAATACTTACAAATTTGTTAAACTAAATGTGTTATACTGGCTTCCAGTGTGTGTACAGAATGCCAGTATCCAAGGCTAGGTGTGGTAGGGCTAGACCTCACTCAGCCCTCAGGAAGCAGAAGCAGATGGACTCTTGTGAATTCAAGGGCAGTCTGATCTACACAGCCAGATCCAGACTAGCCAGACTACATAGAGTCCTGTCTCAAAGGCAAGAAGACTAAAACTAACAAAACCCCTAAAATACTGGTATCATCTTTTAAAGAGGTTTATATATCTTTATAATTACTTTTGTTTGTTTTTCCAGACAGGGTTTCTCTGTGTAACAGTCATGGTTGTCCTGGAACTCACTTTGTAGACCGGGATTGTCTTAAACTGACTGAGACCCACCTGCCTCTGCCTCCCGAGTACTGAGATTAAAGGTGTGCACAACCACCACCTGGCTAGATATTTATATAATTAAATTTTATAAATAATTAAGTATTATTTATAATATCTATAGGTAAGCCCTATTGTAGGAATTTAGCAGAATTACTGTATCTAGGGTAGATATTTACAGTGGCCAGCTGTTTGGTTTTTTTTTTTTTTTTTTTTTTAAGCATTTGACTATGAAGAACCCTTGTAGAAACAGTGATTGTTTTCCTGAATGGGCATTGCAGAATCCCATGATTTATTATAGCTTGACTGAGGATTCAGAAAAAGAAAGTCAGCCTCATGCTATAGAGTTCAGACAGTGGTGATACACATCTTTAATCTCAGCAGCTACAAGCTAAAAGGTGGTGGTACACACCTTTAATTCTAGGACTCAGGATTAAGAGATACATGGATCTCTCTGAGTTCAAGGCCACCCAGGGATACGTGAGATTGAATCAGTGCAAAAGCATAAGAGATGACATGCCTTTAGTTCCAACACCAGAGGGGTATAAAAGATAGAAGCAGGATCTCCAGCAGTCAGTATGAGGCATTTATTCTCCAGCAACACTGAGAAGCAGCAATTTGAGGCTTGGTGAAGAGCTTGTGTGTAGATCAGCCCTTTCAGCCTGAGCTAGAGATGAGAGCTAGGGGCCAGCTGCTTTGCTTTTCTGATCATCAGCTAGAAGTTTGAACCAATATCAGTCTCTGAGTCTTTTATTTTCTGAGTTACATCCCATGACTTCTGTCACAAGCCACCTCAGGCACACCTGAGGCTCTTGTCTTATTGTATACTCCAAAAGACACATAGTAAAGGACTAGAGTAATGGAGCATGTGATTCTGTCCTTCAGTAAGACATGTAAATTCGATTAGGGACCTTGATATGAGGAAATACTTCCTGTAACTTCCAATAACAGCTGTTCAGGGCTCAGTCCTGGACCTCCGTGCTGCCACATAGGCCATAACATTTCATATTGTGGTTCTGGCTTGGTGGCACATAGTTTTAATCCCAGCACTTGGGAGGCAGAGACAGTTGACTCTCAGTGAGTTTGAGGCCAGCTTGCTCTACAGAGCCAGTTCCAGAACAGCCAGACCTGCTACACAGAGAAACCGTGTCTGGAAAAATCAAAAGGGAAAAAATTAAAAAGAAAATAACCTCCCTGTCCCCCCCCCAATTCATCTTGAGAGTGCCTTCTTTCTTAAACTGACCCCATAAATAGTGCCTGACTTCTGTACAAATGGGGAAAAATTAACCTTAACATTCCTAGATCAATAATATGACTGTTCATTTCTGTACAATGCCAAGCTCAACATGGTAAACTAGGATACTGTATTCCAAAACCATCTCTCTCTGTCTCTGTGAGAAATCATTCTTTTGAAAAAAATTTTATGGATTTACTTATTTTATGTGTCTGAGTCTTGCCTGCATGCATGTAGGTGCACAATATACATCCTGGGAGTTCAGAAGGTCGGATCCCTGAAACTGCAGTTATGGATGGTTGTAAACTACCACGTGGGGGTTGGGAGTTGATCCCTTGTCCTCTCTGGAAGAGCAGCCAGTGTTCTTAACTGCTGAGCCACCCACCTCTTCAGCTCACTGAAATAATAATAATAATAATAATAGTTTTTTGAGACATGGTTTCTGTAGCTTTGGAGGTTGTCCTGGAACTTGCTCAGTAGACCAGGCTGGCCTCAAACTCACAGAGATCCACCTGCCTCTGCCTTCAGAGTGCCAGGATTAAAGGCGTGAGCCACTACCACCTGGCTGAAATAATTCTTTAGTATCTCTGACAGGCTCTATGGCAGGCACAGCAACACAAAAGTGTCTCTCATACAGTTCTAACCTTAAGGATTCAGTCTAGAAGGGGAGCCAGTGTAAACAGTAAACATGCACACACACACACACACACCACAAACTTGTGTGACATGGCACCAGTATCCTTTCTTTAAAGAATTTTTTAAAAAGTATTTATATGAATCGGAGTTTTGCTTGCTTGTATGTCTGTGCATTAGGAAAGTGCCTACAGAGATCAAAAGAGGGTGTTGGATTTCTTGGACCTATAGTTGGCCTTGTGGGTGTGGGAAATTGAGCCCAGGTCCTCTTCAAGAACAAGTGCTCTTAAGCAGTGAGCCATCTCTCCAGCCTTGAATTTTAATTTTATTTATTTATTTATTTTGGTGTTTGGAGACAGGCTTTCTCTGTATTGCTTTGGAGCATGTCTTGGAACTCACTCTATACACCAGGCTGTCCTCGAACTCATAGGGATCCACCAGCCTCTGCCTACTCTGTGCTGGGATTAAAGGCATGCTCAGCTGGTCTTGAATTTTTTTTTAAAGATTTATTTATTTTTACATGCATTGGTATTTTACCTGCATTTATGTGTGTGTAGAGGTTCCCGGTCCTTAGGACTGGAGTTAACAGTTATAAGCTGCCACGTGAGTGCTGGGAATTGAACCTGGGTCCTCAGGAAGAGCAGCCCCTCAGCTCTTAACTTCTGAGCCATCTCTGCAGCCCCTGGCCTTGAAATTTTTAAAATTCCATCTCTTTTATTTATTTTGGGTTCCTGTGTCATGGCATTTGAGTGGCTGGCAGAAAAAAAATTCTAGGAGCAAGTTCTTACCTCTCACCAAGTATGTCCCAGGCATGGAGTTCATGTCACTTGGCAGCACGTGCTGCTGACCCATTTTGCCATCCTGATAACAATTTTTTGAAAAACCGTCATATAGCTCAGGCAGGTTTTGACTTGCTAGGTAGGAGTGGATGGCCTTGAGCTTCTCATCTTCCTGCCTAACCTCAATGGTAGAATTACAGACCAAGCCACCAAGCTTGGTTTATGCTGTGCTGGGGATCAACCCCAGAGCTTCTGCAAGCAGTCTACCAACTGCGTTACATCCGAGGCCAACAACATATTTAATATAATAACTGCCACTGGTTCTTCCGGAAATTTCATCTTCCCACATTCCTTACATGCCCTGAGAAATCTTAACTATCTTGACACCAAAACTCATGGAAGACATTGAAAATCTCTTTTTTTTTGGGGGGGGGGACAGGGATTCTCAGTAGCTTGTAGTCAATGAACTAAAACGCTTTTAATTTACAAACTATGTTATCTGTCAAAATGAAAATCGGAAGTTTCGGCCGGGCGGTGGTGGCACCCGTCTTTAATCCCAGCACTCGGGAGGCAGAGGCAGGTGGACCTCTGTGAGCTAGCGAGTTCCAGAACAGGCTCCAAAGCTACAGAGAAAAAAGCCAAAGGGGTAAAAAGAATGAAAGAAAGAAAATACTAAGTTCCGAAGACATGCCAACTCTACGGGAACACACCTTAAAACGCAAAGGTGTGAGAACGAGCCAATCGGTGATGGGCCTGCTGGAAATCCCGCGGGAAAGACGAATCAGCCAATTTTCGCGAGATTTTAGTAGTTTTTCCTTCTTCCTCTGTCTCGCAGGAACACGATTAATCTCGCGATCTTTGGGAAGTTCCGTTGGGGAAGATGGCGGCGGCCGCGAGCACCCTTCTCTTCTTGCCGCTGGGGACTTCAGACTGAGACTTCCCCGGAAGAGTGGGGGCCGCTGGTGCGCCGCTTCCTCGGAGCTCAAGCCAACTTGGTTCCCCTCTTAGTGGTGGGGAAAGGCTTACCCTCCCGTGGCCGACCCGAGGCCTCGCCGCTGTCAGGATGAAGGCTCAGGGGGAAACCGAGGGTGAGCGACTGGGGGGGGGGCAAGAGGGGCGGGACACAACTGCGGGGAGCCAATCTGTGAGCGGAGGTGGGGACCCACGCCCCTCCAGGGCCGCTGGCACGGAACTGGGTCCCGGTGGAATGTGTATTTCAGATTCTGACAGTGTGACGAGGTGATGGAGCGCCAGCTCTGAGGTGGCCTCCCCTCCCCCTTTTGTGAAAGGTTTTGTGCATGAGTAGGGTCGGAGTAGTTGAGCCTCAGGGTAGCTTAACCTGGTGGGACATCAGGAGAGTGACGTGGAAACTTGTTTACTCTTTGTTCCAAGAGCCATATCCGTGTGTGATACCAGAGACCGTAATGGGGAACAATGTGTCAGAGTAATCGAGGGTGTCTCAGTGTGAGTGACACGGTTAGGTCTTTATGGTAATAAAAGCTAGCAGTTTGTTCCTTGTTCAAGGCCTGTGTTGTGTATTTAAAAAGTGCTCCTTTAATTGTGGCTTGAATAGTGGCTTTAAAGAGAGATTGGAAGAATGTGTCAGGAACAATCACCAAACAATTTCCTAGAAGAGGGCAGAAAAAGGAAAAGATTGAATCTCTTTCTCTCCCTCTCTCTCTCTCTCTCTTTTGAGACAAGAATTTTCTGTGTAGCCCAGGTTAACCTTCAACTCAGGATAATCTTCCTACCTCAACTTCCCAAGTACTGGCTTACATACCTTCCCTCTGGATCAACTAAGATTTTTGTTTGATTTTTTTTTTTTTTTTTTTGCTTTTTTCTTTTTCTATTTTTTTTTTTTTGGGGGGGGTTGGTTTTTCTAGACAGGATTTCTCTGTAGCTTTGGAGCCTGTCCTGGAACTCTCTCTGTAGACCATGCTGGCCTCTAACTCAGAGATCCACCTGCCTGTGCCTCCCGAGTGCGGGGATCAAAGGTGTGGGCCACCACTGCCTAGCCAGGTCAGCTAAGAGTTTAAATCTTGGTTTAGATCTTTTCCTCACTGTCTTAACTCATATCCACTGGCTCATCCAAAGTGAAGTCATGACGATTGTAGGGAAATGGATTGCAAAGTAAGCCATACTTACACAAATACCATTTTTTTTCTCTCATGAGAAGTCTAGAATTGTGTGTGTGTGAGTGTTGGTTGTGAAAATATGGAACCATGTGAGGAAATTTATTTATTTATTTTTCAAGATGGGGTTTCTCTGTGTAGCCCTGTCTGTTCTAGAACCATATGTAGACCAGGCTCACAGAGATCCACTTGCGTCCTGAGTGCTGGGATTAAAAGTTGTAGAAGAAAGGTTAATGGAATATGACAGGGGAGTAGAAGGACTGTTTGGTGGTTAGGGCATTGATGGAGAGAGAGAGGAAGAATTAGATCAAAGGATAATGTCCTATATGCATATGGGTGCCAAAATGATCCCCATTACTTTTTATGTTAACTTAAGATGATTTAGGGTCTGGGGATGTAGCTCAATGGTTAAAGTAAGGGTGTTCTTCTTGGGTTTAATCCCTTGCACCAGGAGAAAAGGAAAAAAGGGGGAAGCAACAAAAATTATGCCCAAAACTTAATAAAGTAGCGCTCAAAATATATCATTCAGGGTATTGCATGTATATCTATGTGATTAGGAGTTATTATTCTTACTTTGGTTCCAATTATATGTTTGAATAGAAGCTGGGCCCAGCATGCCTGTAATCTCACAACTGAGAAAGTAGAGGCAGGAGGAGCAGGACTTTAAGACTGCCCTTCCCCACTTAGCAAGTCCAAGGCTAACTGGACTACATGAGACCTCCTGGGGTGAGGGAAGGCTGGAGAGAGAATTTAGTCAGCTGGCACATTGCTTCTTGTGCAGAAGACCTGAGTTTGAACCCCAGTACTAGGGGGGATAAGACCGGCAGGTCTTTGGAGAGCACTCAGTGAACCTAATCGGTAAGCCTCAGGTCCCAGTGAGAGACCCCCCCACACACACACAAAGTGTGTTTGTAGTATCACACCCATAGGGGTGCTGAAGAAAAGGAGACAGAAGGATAGTCTGGGTTAAAACTCAAGCCTGGGAGGTGGCTCCAGCTCATAATCCTAGCACATGGAGGTAGAAGTAGGAGCATCAGATGTCAAGGTTATCCCTTACATTCATTTATTTGTGGGTCAGGCCATCTGCCACAGGGTGAATGTAGTGATCAAAGGACAACTTGCAGGAGTCAGTTACTATCTTTCCACTGTGTGGATTCTGGGGCTAGAACTCAGTTTACATGTTTCGGCAGCAGCTGCCTTAATTCACACTGAGCCGTCCTTTCAGCCTTCAAGGTCATCCTCTGTGAGATAGACTGGGAATTCAGCATGGTCCATGAGACACAGTCTCAAAAAGGGGAAAAGGGTGCTGTGTGTGTATGGCTGAGTGATTAAGAGCCCTCACTGCTTTTGGCGTAGGTCCAGGGTTCACTTCCCAGAACCCACATATCAGTTCATAACCATCTGTAACTCTGGTTCTAGGGGTCCTGGTTGCCACCTTCTGGCCTGTTGAGTATTGAACTGACATAGTGCACATACATGCAAGCAGAAACATCCACTCATATATATGAGTAATTAAAAAAAAAGAATATGTATTTCATGTGTGTAGTTGTTTTGTCTTCATGTATTTCTGGGTACCAAGTGCATACCTGGTGCCGTGTGCCACCACCACCCAGCTTGCAGCTAGTGTTCTTAAAAGGATAGGTTGGGAATTGTGGAACACTGCTTTGATTCCAATATTCAAGAAGTACAGGCAAGTGAATCTCTGTGTTCAAAGCCAGTCTGCTTAGACCCTGTCTAAATCCTACTGAAACAACAAACAAACTACATTTGCGGGGGAGTTCCCATGGCCTCTTGATGAATGGCAAGGACAGCTTGGAGCAAGTTGTCCTCTGACCTTCACAGGCACTGTGGTATGTTCCTGCCTGTACTCACACTTAAACAACATATACAAACATAAAGACACAAGTGATAAAAAATTTTGTTTTGTTTTTGTTACTAGTAGTATTTTAAATGTTTTATGTATCTGGGTATTTGCTTTTCATGTATATCTATGCATAGCATATATGCCTGGTGCCTATGGAGGCCAGAGGAGTGTGTTAGATCCCTCTGGAACTGGAATTAGAGATGTTTCTGAGCTGCTATATGGATGCTGGGAATCTAACCACATCCTTTTGAAGATCAGCTAGAGCTCTTAACTACTGAGCCTTTTTTCTAGCCCTTGGTTTTTATTATTGTTTTTGAGACAGGATCTCATTATGTAGACTAGTCTGTAGCTATTCTTTTGCTGTTGTTGTTTTGTTATTTTCAAGACAGGGTTTCTCTGTGTAGCCTTGGCTGTCCTGGAACTCATTCTGTAGACCTGGCTGGCCTAGAACTCAGAGAGATTGTCTCTGCCTCCCAAGTATTGGGATTAAAGGCATACACCACAACTGCCAGGCAACTAGGCTGTTCTTGATATCACAAAGACATGACTGTTTCTGCATTGAGTGCTGGGATAGAAAGTGTACATCCTTGCTTGGCATAAACACTGAAAGCTATTTTCTAAGGTGGACACAGTGTATACATGTAGTCATAGTTATCCAGGAGACTAGGGCAGGAAGGAGAATTGTTGGGGCCTAAGACTTCAATGGACAACATAGTAAGACCCTGTCTCTTAGGAAAATAAGTTAGAAAACTTCATGTGTGTGAGTACATTAGAGACAAGGGCTTTCTCTGTAGCTCAGGTTGTCCTCAAACTCACAAACCTCCTACCCCAGTCTCTCCAATGCTCCCATTGAAGGTGTGGTCAATTATGCCTAGCTTTCTTTATGCTTTGGAGTAAATGATGTTAAAATTATTTTGGTGGGTCTGGAGAGATGGCTTAGGTGTTAAGAGCATTGGCTGCTCTTCCAGAGGTTCCATGGTGGCTCACAAACATTTATAATGGATATGATGCCTTCTTCTGGTGTACAGGTATACATGAAAGTATACATACATTAAATATAAATAAATAAATTAAAAAATATATTTTGGCAGTTATAGAGGTTTCTTTGTAAGAGAAATGATAGAAGGTGTCAGAGTGTCTAATGTTTTCTGCTTTACATTATAGAGTCGGAAAAGCTGAGTAAGATGAGTTCCCTCTTGGAACGGCTCCATGCAAAATTTAACCAAAATAGACCTTGGAGTGAAACCATCAAGCTTGTGCGTCAAGTCATGGTGAGAATTGTGGCTACATGGGTAGAGTGCTAAGAGAACTATTTAATAAATTAGCCTTTCTGTGTTTAATTGTTACTAGTTATAATGCTGTATCCCCACTTATTCATAGAGCAGCTGAATACATGGTAGGTATTGATTTCAGGGGCCAGGTTAGGAAGGAAGTTGCTTGAATTCCCTTATCTATGGGGATTCATTCTAGGACTCCTCACAAATCCTAAAATCCATTAGTTCTTAAGTTCCTTGTTTTAAAAGGCATTGTCAACCAGTTGTGGTCGCACACTTTTTATCCCAGCACTTAGTTGCAGAGGCAGGGGGATCTCGCTGAGTTTGATGTCAGCCAGATCTACAAAGTGCATTAAGGACAGCCAAGGCTACTAGAGAAACCCTATCTCCAAAAAAAAAAAAAAAAAAAAAAAAAAAAAAAAAAAATAAGTATTGTCTTTGTACACTGTAAACATTCTCCTGTATACTTTAAGCAAATCTCTACATTACATACACTAGTTACAACAGTATAAACAACATGTAAATATTTGTTCTATGATGGTGTTCATTGTCAGTACAGAGCAATATGTTTTCTAGTTCAGAAGCATAATCTTGCCAGGCAGTGGTGCACACCTTTAATCCCAGCATTTAGGAAGCAGAGGCAGGGGTATCTCTGTGAGTTGGTGGTCTGCCTGGTCTACAAGAGCCAGTTCTAGGATAGCCAGGGCTACACAGAGAAACCCTGTCAAAAACAAGAAGCATAATCTTTGGCATCTTTCTCTGGCCTTGAACATGTTTTGGTAAGGCTCTTACCCAAGTTGGCACTGAATTTGTATTGTAGCTTAGGCAGGCTTTGAGCACAAATCCTCTTGCTTCAGTTTCCCAAGTAACCTGTATCATAGTCCTTTGGAGTCAGGGTCTTCTATATGGCTTAGGTTGACCTTGACTTGACTTTGTAGGTATGTAGCTGAGGCAGTCTTGTATTAGCTTCCCAGGTGCTGAGCTTACAGTTGAGTACCACCACTCCTGCTCTGTTCAGTTTTCCTTTGGTCTGTCTGAAATAGGGTCTCATTTATTCTTCTTGTGTTTTTTGATTTGTCTTTTGCTTTTCTTAGCTCTTGTTTGGTACCCATTCACTGTTAGTGCCTTTCCCTCTGAGTCATAAACCAGTGTGGTGGTATTTGATCTACTTAAGTGGTAGATGGGGCTCAGGAAAAGTATGGTAGCTGTGTGCTCACTTATTGATAGTCAAAGAACAGTGATTCGTTTTGGGATTGTTCCACTTTTAACTGTTCTGGATATAAATTATACATTAATGAGAGTATTCTCCCCTCCTCACCAAAGGGGAGGGTAAGTCTAGTTTATTACCATTTATCTGACCAATCGTCATACTATCAATAGCAGAACTAAGTTTAGCTGAGTGTGGTGGCCACACCTTTAATCCCAGCACTTGGGAGGCAGAGGTAGGCAGAAGTGAGTTTGAGGCCAGCCTGTTCCTGAATGCCAGGACCGGATCCAGAAGCTACAGAGAAACCCTGCCAAAAAGAACTAAGTTCATTAATAGAGAATTATGTTTTAGAGGCAAGGGATTTAATTAATTTAGTCATAGAGTATTTGCCTAACATGTATGAGGTACACAGTTCATTCACTAACAAGAGGATAAATGAACCAAAATCAAACCCCTATATTTCAGACTTGATTGCAGTACTTACTACCTCTGTGACATTGAATAAGTTATGTAATCACTGTGAATTTCTATTTCTTCGTGGAAGCATATAATGCTTGCTTTATTTTCTAAGTTTTACTTGATTCTTCTTTTTTTTTTTTTTTGAGTTTGTATATGTGGGTTTTATTTGTCTGCATGTATATCTGGGCTGAAAGAGGGCATCCAATCTGCTGGAACTGTAGTTACAGATGGTTGTGAGCCACCTCATTGGGTGTGGGAAGCAAATCTCCGTCTTCTGTAAGAATAGCCAGTTTTCTTAACTGCTGAGCCATCTCTCTAGCTCCTAGTTTGCTTTCTAACATAATTTTGTTGTAAGGATCATAGGAGCTAGCAGACAGGTGATGGTGACCTTGAAATGATCTTTAGCCCACATCTTACCAGCTCTGCTGAGATTATAGCCAAATGCCACCATAACCAGTTACTGCCTTTCTGGGAATTGAAGCCAGGAATTTGTGCATGCTGGCCCATGGTTTTCTCAGTTTTTTAATCATCCTGGTAAAAAAGGTTTGTAAAACTGTGAATTTTATTTATTTATTTTTATGTGCATTTGTGTTTTGCCTGCGTGTATACAGGTGTTAGATTGTGGAGTTACAGGCAGTGTGAGCTGCCATATGGGTGCTGGGAATTGAAACTGGACCCTTCAGAAGTGCAGTCAGTGCTCTTAACCACTGAGCCATCTCTCCAGCCGTGATAAGTGAATGCATGTGTATCTTATTTTGTTTGCATATAAAAAAGTATTATTTTTTTCAAGACCGGGTTTCTCTGTGTAACAGCTCTGGTAAATACTTTAGAACTCCCTTTGTATACCACGTTGGCCTGTAACTCACAGAGATCTGCCTGCCTCTGCCTCCTTGTATTGATAAATCCTCATAAACAAAATTTCACTAATGTTGAGAAGTTTGTGGCCTTTGGAACCAGATTAAAATGCAACAGTGCTATCAGTGGGTGAAAGTTCCCGAGACAGGGTGTCTCTGTGTAAAAGCTTTGACTGTCCTGAAACTAGCTCTTGTATACCAGGCTGGCCTCGGACTCACAGAGATCTACCTGCCTCTCCCTCCTGGGTGTTAGGACTAACAGCTTGTGGCACCACCACCTGGCTTGTTTTATTTTGAGACATGGTTTCTCTATAGCCCTAGATATCCTAGAACTCACTCTGTAGACCAGACTGGCCTCAAACTCTGAGATCTGCCTGCTTCTGCTTCCTTAGTGCTGGGATTAAAGATGTGGTTCACCACCACCTAGTGGTCTTCCCCCACACACACACAATTTTTTTTTTTTTTTTTTTTTTAAGATTTATTATGTATACAATGTTCTGCATGCATGTATCTCTGCAGACCAGAAGAGGGCACCAGATATCATTACTGAAAGGTTGTGAGCCACCATGTGGTTTCTGAGATTGAACTCAAGACATTGATTGCTCTTAACTGCTGAGCCATCTCTCTAGCCCCCATCCAAACAATAGTTTTATTTCGTCCTGTTTTTTTTCTTTTTGTTGTTATGTTGCTCTGTCTTATACATATTCCAAACTGATCTCAACCTTGTAATCTTTCTGCCTCTGCCTCTTTAATGCTGACATAATTGTGTGTCAACCATTGGTAAATGCTAAGCTATCCTTCCACCATCCCCTTCTTTTAAAAAAAAGAGTTGGGATTTGTTTATTTTTACTTTCAAGGTTTACTTATTTTATCTGTTTGAGTGTTTTGTCTGTGTACATATGTGCACCATGTCTGTACCTGGTGGCTATGGAGGCCACAAAAGAGCAACTGTAAGATCCCAGGAAGCTGGAGTAATAGATGGTTGTGAGTGGCCTTGAGGGGTGACTGGAATCAGGCTTGGGTCCTCTGAAAAAACACTTATTTGCTAAGCCATCTCTCCAGCCCCTCCAGTCTTTTTTTTTTTTTTTTTTTTTTCAGACAGGGCATCACTGTGATGCTCTCACTGGCTTGGAAATCACAATGACTCACCTGCCTCTCCCTTCCTAATGCTGGGATTAAAGGTCTGTGCCACAATGCTTTGTAGATATCTTTATTTTTTTCTGATTCTGAGTGCCTGTGTGTACGTAAGTACAGAAGATGGTGGAGTTGGATACCAGTTACAAATTTTAAGCTACTATATGAGTGCTAGGAACTGCTGAACCTTTGCAAGTACAGCAGGTGCTGCTTTTACACTGAACCATCTCTCTAGCCCCTCAGGAAGGGTTGTTTTTTGTTTATTATTTTTAGTTCTTTGAGATAGGGTTTTTCTCTGTATTGCTTTGGAGCCTGTCCTGGAACTAGCTCTGTAGAGCAGGCTGGCCTCGAACTCACAGAGATCCGCCTGCCTCTGCCTCCCAAGTGCTGGGACTAAAGGCGTGTACCATCAACACCCAGCTTGCCTTTTTTTTTTTTTTTTTTTTTTTTTAAATCCACTTTTTTTTTTTTTTTTTTTTTAAAGATTTATTTAATATGTGTACAGTATTCTTCCTACAGGCCAGAAAACGGTGTGCGTGCAGGGTGTAGTTTCAAGACAGTATTTCTAGGTATAGCTTTGGAGCTTGTTGTGGAACTTGATTTGTAGACTCATCTGGCCTTGAACTCAGAGATCCTCTTGGCTCTGCTTCCGGAGTGCTGGGATTAAAGGCATATGCTACCACCACCTGGATGCTTTTTTTTTTTTTTTTTTTTTTAATTTACAAGATTGGGTTTCTTTGTACAGACCTGGCTGTCCTGCAGCTCATTTAGTGGACTAGAGTGACCTTGAACTCAGGGATCCACCTGCCTTGGCCTCCTGAGTGCTAGGATTAAAGGGGTGAACTACCACTGACAGGTGTTTGCTTTATTTTCTAATACAGGGTCTCAGTTTGTAGCCATGGCAGTATTAGAAAACCCTGTATGTATACTCGACTGGTCTTAAACTCACAGAAATTCTCTTGGGATTAAAGGTATTTGTCACCACACCTGGTGATGTTGTCACTTGTAGGAAATAGATCTTACCAAAGATATTTGGATTAATAACAAATTTTCCCCCAAAGTGTAGCCTATATTAAATACTAGAATACTTTTTTACTATTACATGTGAATATGGATATATTCATGTGTATGATTTTTTTTTCTTCCTTTGGGTAGGTGGACAGGATAGCAGGTTGTGGTTACACCTCTAATCTCAGTCCAGTGACCATTCTAGGCTATAGAAGAAATTCCAGACCCTAAAGTACTTTGGTTTGGTGGGGTGGCTCACCAGATAAAGGGGCTTCCTGCCAAGATTGATTACTTGAATTTGATACCCAGAACCCACATGGTGGAAGGACAGAACTAATTCCTAGACAATGTACTCTGTTTCATACACAAATAAATTAATGTTAGAAAATACCCCCTTTTTGCCAGGAGGTGGTGGCAGATACCTTTAATCCCAGCATTCGGGAGACAGAGGCAGGTGGATCTCCATGAGTTCAAGGCCAGCCTGGTCTACAGAGTAAGTCCTAGGACAGGCTCTAAAGCTACACAGAGAAACCCTCTACCTGGTAGTGGTGGTGTCTTTAATCCCAAATGCCAGTATAAAGGTAGGCAGATCTCTGAGAGTTTGAGGCCAGCCTGATCTGCAGAAGTGAGTTCCAGCCAAGGTTACATAGAAAAACCCTGGCTCAAAAAACAACAAAAAAAGAAAACTTAAAAAAGAAAAGAAAATTCCCCTGTAACATGAGGGTCCCACAACCATTTCACCCCAAATAAACACACAGATGCTATATTAATTATGAAACTGTTGGCTGGTGGCTAGGGCTTCTCATTGGCTAGCTCTGCATTAATTATTAACCCATTACTATTAATCTATGTATTTCCACGTGGTTTTGGCTTACTGGAGAATGCATCAGGCTCACATTGCGACTCTGCCTACACTTCCCAGAACTCTCTTCTTCTGGTAGCCCCTGCCTATCTTTCCTGCTTGGCCAGTAGCCACACAGTGTTTTATGCATCAACCAATAAGAAACATATATACAAGAGGACAACTCCTCCAAAAAAAGTTCTCAGAAGATGGAGTCTGGAAGATCAGAAGTTCAAGGTCATCCTTTGCTACATAGTGAGGCAAAGCCAGCCTGGTTGGGCTAGAAACCTTGTCTCAAAGGAAAAGAATCTGTAGTCTATTTTCAGTCTGTAACTTTCCTACTATGGTAACATATGTGCTTAACTGAAACATTGATGTTTTCACCCGTTTTGTGATTTGATATAGGAAAAGAGGGTCGTAATGAGTTCTGGAGGGCATCAGCATTTGGTCAGCTGCTTGGAGACATTGCAGAAGGCTCTCAAAGGTTTGTACACACCTTTATGCAATATATTGATTTTACTAAAACACTAAGGATTTTGGGGGATGTCTGACTTTCAAACTTAAATAGAAATATAAATTAAGAAATGATCTTGTTTCTGAAATTTTTTTATGGTGTATGCTCGCTTGGGTGTGTGGGTGAGAGAGAGAGAGATGCAAAAGTGTGTATGCAACAACACATGAAGGTCACAATTTTTTGTTTTTCCCAAGACAGGGTTTCTCTTTGTAACAGCTCTGGCTGTCCTGATACTGGCTTTGTAGACCAGGCTGGCCTAAAAATCACAGAGATCTGCCTGCCTTTGCCTCCTGAGTTCTGGGATTAAAGGCTTGGCCATTCACAGCTTGGCTTGAGTTGGAAATCTTTAGTGAATTGTTTCTTTTCTTTCTGCTGTGGGTTATGAGAATTGAGCTCAGGTTATTAGATCTGCAAGATAAGTACTTTTTTCCAATTAAAAAAATTATCCTGGTTTTGAAGCATTTATTACTTATTGATTTGTTTTTGAGACAGGGTTTCATTATGTATCCTTAGATGGCCTGGAACTCACTATTATATAGACTTTGAACTCACAGAGAGCTGCCTGCCTCTGCCTCACAAGTCCTGGGATTATTGGTGTACACTACCAAGCCTGGCTTCAAACATTTTATTTATTTATTTATTTATTTTTACTTTGGGCTTTTTGAGATAGGGTCTTACTATTACAAGTCAGTAGCCTTTCTATCTTTGAATATCTTCCTACCTCATTCTCCTGAATGGTGGAATTATAGATGTTTGCTGTCATACAGGACTATAACTTTATTTGTAACATTATATAATAATGCTAGTCTGGTATGTAGCTATGAGTAATACTATAGCTATGTTACCTTTTTTATTTACTTTTTAATTTGTTTAGATTTATTTATTGTATGTGTGAATGTTTTGTCTGTATGTGTACCTTGTGACTACAGTGCCTGTGCCAGAAAATGGCACCCACCATGTGGGTGCTGGGACTGAACTTGGGTCTTCTGCAAGAGCAGCAAGTGCTCTTAACTGCTGATTCATCTCTTCAGCCCTCCCTTTTTAGGCATGGTTACATGTAATCCAAGCAGGTTGTAAAGTCTTTATGTAGCCAAAGATGACCTTGAACTCCTCATCACCTTTGCTTCTGCCACCTAAGTGTTGGCACTATAGGCTTGTGCCATATGCCTGACCTCCATTGCATGTTCATTCATCTCTTTATAGACACTTGGATTAACTCCATCCTTATTTGTTTGGTACTAGAAGTCAAACCCAGGCCCTCACACATCTAGGCATTCATTCTTACTGAGCCATAGCCTCTGAGAATTATTTCTTTATTGTTTTGGGGAGCTACCAGTTAAACTGAGGAAGTTCAGAGTATTCATGTAAATGCATGTATGCAAGTATGCTGTGTGTCCAGGGCCAACTATTTGGGGTTTTGGTGATTGACATGGAATTCAAGACATCATGAATGTTGTGTGCTCTACCATTAAGATACATCCTTGACCCTTGTTATGTTAGTTTCCAAATTTATCTTTCTTACTCTATCATTAATAGAAAGCCTAGTTTCATGAATGTAGCTAGAGTAGAGGTGCATTGCTTGGATTTGTATTAGTTTCATATGGTTTCTCTAAGTAAAAGGTACCTTGACCCAAATAAGAAGTAATAAAAAAGGAGGATATTGGGCAGAATTCTGGAGGCAGAGGCAGGTGGATTTTTGAGTAGTGCTTGCTGTACAGAGGAAGTTCCAGGCAGGCTCCAAAGTTACACAGAGAAACCCTATCTGGAAAAAAGCAAAAAGAGAAGAAAAAAAAAAAAAACCCTGTAGCAAAAAAAAAGCAAACAAAAAGTAATACATTAGCAGTATGTCTCCTTGGTGCTTCTAAATCTAATCCAATTGACTATGAAGACTAAACATCATAATCACTATGTTCATATCATTTATTTACATTGTCCCCATATTACCATATCACCTGATTACTAGGTCACAGCTAAATTTGGTGCATATTATAAGCATCTGAACGCCTGAACTATTGAATATGTTTATGGGTTTATAAGGAAAGATATACTTGTTTAACACTAGGAATATTTGTTATGAATTCTTTTTCTCCGCTTCCCCATCTTTTCATAGTAACATCTTTGCCAGCAATGACTGATCGCTTGGAATCAATAGCCAGGCAGAATGGGTATGTAATGTAATCTGTGGGTAGAAATGTTCAAAGCAGTGCTAAATTTGGGTAGCATTATTATGTGTCTTTTATTAATTTTTGTTTTGATTTGTTCCTGCTAGACTGGGCTCTCATCTCAGTGCCAGTGGCACTGAATGTTACATCACGTCAGATATGTTCTATGTGGAAGTGCAGTTAGACCCTGCAGGACAGCTTTGTGATGTAAAAGTGGCTCACCATGGGGAGAATCCTGTGGTATGTGTCGATATTTCACTGGAATCTATGGGGATTACTTAGGAACATAATTAAAAATTATTAGGGGTCTGTATAGCTTGGCATTTAGGTATTTATTTATTTACTTATTTATTTTGAGCGACTACAGAGATGATGTGATGGGCTACATTGGCAGTTTTAGAATAAGTTTTAGAGATCCGGGTCCACTGCCATCATCCAAGGGTTTTGATTGATGGAAACACCATAAGCACCCTTTTCATTTTATACTAACAAACTAAAACTTGGGTTGAATGAAAAGTAAATGCTCAAGATACAGAAACAGTCTTTCAGTTCCCATTAAAAGTGATTATAATCAGGACAAATAATATTAAAAATCCTGCAATAAAAATGTGTATAATTAAGCATGTGTTTTTAGATCCCAGGGGTGATGTTGAAGAGAGATCTTAGTGTTTTAAACAAACTACTTTAAAAAAGGATTTCTTTATAGATGATTTCATGTATTTGATTTTTAATATCCCATCTCAGATTCATGGTGCATGTAGAAAGAAAATGGTTTTTGAGGGACTAGATGACTCAGTAAAGTGCTTGCTGCATGAGTGTGAGAACCTGAATTCAGACCCTTAGCACCCAAATAAAGGGTGTGTTTATAATCCTAGTCTAGGGGCTTCTGGGATTGAGACAGGCAGGTTCTGAATGCTTGCTGGCCAGCTAGCCTCCTGGAAACATGGGTAAGCTCCAGATTTAGCAAGAGATCTTGTCTCAAAACATACTAAGGACAGTGATAGAAGAAGACAACAGCTGACCCCCTTGTACGTTTACACACACACATCCCTTATGATATCTTTTTTGTTTGTTTGTTTGTTTGTTTGTTTTTTTGAGTCGGGGGGTTTCTCTGTGTAACTTTGGAGACTGTTCTGGAACTGGCTTTGTAGACCAGGCTGGCCTCCAACTCACAGAGATCTACTTGCCTCTGTCTCCTGGGTGCTGTAATTAAAGGTGCGTGCCACCATCACCCTTCCTAGATATCTTGATAAAAGGGCTTTCTATAGTTTTAATGTTTTCCTTTTAAAGCAAGTATTATTAATACAGAACTTCTGTTTTCAATTCCCTTAATTTGGCTTAATGCTTTAACATAATTCTTTGATTTCAGAGCTGTCCAGAGCTTGTACAGCAGTTAAGGTAAGCAGATAATATTTGTATATTCCTTTGCACTAACAGATAATCCTGTTTTTCCTTTGGAGGGAGATGGATAGACAGAGTCTTGCTTTAGAGTTCAGTCTTGCCTGGGACTCTGCGACATCATCCCTCAGCTTCCTAAATAGGTTGGCATAAATATGTATACCCTCGCTGTTCTTTATAGCTTGGACTTATGGATTTATTTTCTTTCTTTATTTTATATAGCCAAGTCCATTTAAATGAAAACAAACATTTATAGACAATAGTTGGGAATTTGGGTGTCGTTCTTTCCTGCTGGTAAGGGGCGCTGTCATGGGGGATTCTAAGAAGATGCAGAAATCCTGGCTGTAGTCTGTAAGGCCACTTTTTTTTTCTTTTTTTGTGAGACAGGGTTTCTCTGTGGCTTTGGAGGCTGTCCTGGAATTAGCTCTTGTAGTCTAGGTTGGTCTTGAACTCATAGAGATCTGCCTGCCTCTGCTTCCCGAGTGCTAGGATGTGAATCTATTTTCTTGATGAGCATTTCTTGGTCTGTTCCTGTTTGTGTTTAGAATTGAGTTAACATGACTTTGTTTGTTTAAGACTCGGTGTCATTTAGCCTAGGCTGACTTCAGAACTCACTGTATACCAAGGATTATCTTCAACTCCAGAGCCTTCTCCTGTCTCTACCTCTTGTTTTAGTTTTTTGAGGTAGAGTTTCTCTATGTATGCTAGAAGTATGTCCTAGAAGTAGCTCTGTAGCCCTGCCTGGTCTCCAACTCACAAAGTTCCATCTGCCAAGTACTGGAATTAAAGGTGTGTCACCACTGCTAGCCTCTGCCTCTATCACCAGGACAGGTTCCAAAGCAATACAGAGAAACTCTGTCTCGAAAAACAAAACAAAACAAAAAAAAGTACTGACTTGACAATCTTTTATCTGTGGTAGGTTTTCCTACTGGCTTGATTTTCCCCTTTGAATAGAGTGTGATTCCCATGTTTAAAATAAACCCAGACTTAAGTCTTTCTGGTAATTTGAGGAAATTCAATTTTGCTTTAAACATAAGGGAATACTCAGATTAGAGATATTTTTAACTTTGGGGGAGTATGTTTTATAGTCAGTCTTCTTAGTTTATTGTATTTATGGACAAATATACAGAATTTCAACCTTTATAATTTCTTTTGATATGCTTTAGTGTTTTGCCATGGGTTTTGGGTCCTCTGGAACTAGAGTTACAGTTGTGGTCTGCTATGTGGGTGCTAGGAATTGAACCTGGGTCCTCTGGAAGAACACTCAGTGCTCTTAACAACTGAGCCATCTCTCTAGTCCCATAATTTTTATTTTTTAGATTTATTTTTATTTATTTATTTGGTTTTTCGGGGCAGGGTTTCTCTGCGTAACAGCCCTGGTTTGTACTGGAATTCCTTTTGTAGACCAGGCTGGCCTAGAGCTCACAGAGATCCAACTGCCTCTGCCTCCTGAGTGCTGGGGTTAAAGGTGTATGCCACAACTGACTAACTTATTTTATTTTATGTATATGAGTATTTTGTTTGCATATATGATTGTTCACCACATAGTTGTCACCACCATTTTTGTACCGAGAACTAAACATGGGTCCTCTATATGAATAGCCAGTGCTTTAAATTGCTGAGCTAGTTCTGCAACCATCTTTTAAAAAGTGTTATGTAGTCAAACAAGATGGTATATATCTTTATTCATTCTCAGCATCACAGAGACCAGTGTAGGGAATTGCTTCATGTTTGAGGCTGCTTTGGGCTATGTAATATCAGACTAACCTGAGCTACATAGCACTACCCTATATAAAATAAAAAAAAAAAAAAAAAAAAAAAAAAAAACCCAAAGTGATAATGTAATGTAAAATAAACCATAGAACCATGGTTTTTTAAAAACTTTTTTTTTTAAAAAAAGTTACTTACTTTTATTTTGTGTGTATTGGTCTTTTTCCTGCAGGTAAGTCAGATCTTGGTGTTGCAGACAGTTGTTAGCTGCCATGTGGCTGCTGGGATTTGACCTGGCTCCTTAGGGAGAGCAGTCAGTGCGCTTAACCAATGAGCCATCTCTCCAGCCCTATATTCAATTTCATTGAATTTGTAAACTTATCAAGATGTGTAACCAAAATACTCCAGAATGGGTGAATGTTTCTGGCTTTCACCTAGAGTAGAAGATTGAGTTAACGTAGGAACTGGTGATATTCTAAAGTTAATTTGTAAGCTTGTTTGAAAGGGGAGCTTTAAAACAAAAGTTGTGCTGTACCTGATACTTTTATTCACTTAGTATGTAAAAACATGTTAGGGAATATATCTTGCTGACACTCATTTCTTTTCTTTTTACTGGCACTCTGCTGTTGTGTTTAAATGCCTACAGTAAGGAGGATAAAATGCCCAGCATTGTTGTGCTGTTTAGTTTGTCACAGGCCTGTTTTCCTTTAAGATTGAAAAACAGTCTTGTAGTGGTGGCTCACATTTTAATCTCAGCACTTGGGAGGCAGATCTCATGATAGATGCTTGTGAGCCACCATGTGGTTGCTGGGAATTGAATTCAAGACCTCTGGAAGAGCAGCCAGTGCTCTTAACCTCTGAGCCGTCTCTCCAGCCTGAGAAACCTTGTCTTAAAAAAGAAAAAAAAAAAATTAATCTTTTGTGGATTAGAACTAAGATCAACACAGTTTGTAAAGGTTTGTAGAAGGGAAAGTTACCACATTTAAACCACTTTTGTTTTTTAGTCTTTTTTTTTTTTTTTAATTTTAAACCTGAATATTGGGATCAAAAAGCCAGCTGTCACACTAATATATTCTTTATTCTGTGGCTCAAGGGCTATTTCCCCCTCTCCTTTTTTTTCTTCCCTTGATTTCCCCTTTCTCTTTGGTTTTGAGATTAAGTCTTGTTCTATAGCCCAGGTTGGTCTCTCACAATTCTGCCTTAGATTCTGGGGTGCTAATAGGAATACCAAGTCCTGCTGTCTTTTAACTTAAGTTTTTGTTTTCAATTTTTAAAAAAGATTTATTTTTGTGTATATGAGTGTTCTTTATGCAGTTCTGCCTATATGCTACTTGAGTGTATCAGATCCCATTATACTTGCTATGTGGGTGTTGGGAATTGAACTCAGGTCCTCTGGAAAAGCTGCCAAAGCTCTTAAATGTTGATGCATCTCCCAGCCCCTTTGTTTTCAGTTTTTAAATTTTGTTTATGAGTGTTTTATCTGCATCATATGTATGCAGTGCTGGTGGTGGCCAGAAGAGGGCTCAGATGCCTTGTAACGAGTTACAGATGAAAACTGACCTTGTGGGTGCTAAGGAATTAAAGCAGCTCCTCTGGAACAGGGGCCAGTGGTCTTAAATGTTGAGCCATCTTTCCAGCCCCCAAGTTTTTTTTTTTCTTTTTTTCTTTTTTTCCTTTATTTACTATAAAACTTTGGGCCACGGGAGGTGGTAGTGCATGCCTCTAATCCTAGGATCTAGACAGGAGGATCTCTTGAGTTTGAGGCCGGCCTGATCTACAGAGTGAGTTCCAAGATAGCCAGGGCTACAGAAATCCTGTCTCAAGCAAGCAAAAACACAAACTAACGAAAAGATCATTTTGGTATAATGATGTGAGCAGATTATTAAAATGACTTTTAGATAGTCATGTTTTAGATTTTATAGGATAAAGTAGTAATTTCCTGTTGTATTCTCTCTTTCCCCACCTTCCTGAATTCCCCATAGGGAAAAGAATTTTGATGAGTTTTCTAAGCACCTTAAGGGTCTTGTTAATCTGTATAACCTTCCAGGAGACAAGTAAGTAACTCATTTATTTGTTTATGTAGGTTTTCCGTTTTGAAGAGATGAGTCTATGTCTGAGAGTTAGTTTGGGTGCACATGTTCTTCTGCTTTATTTTTATTTCATGTTGTAATCAATAAATCAGATTCTGACTTCATATATTTGCTTTAAAATTTTTATTTCATGTATATGATTTTTTGTTTGTTTTTTTTTTTTTTTCCCTTCATGTATTGATTTCTAGCATATGGGACTGGCTTCCCATCTTTATTTTAACCTTACTGGGATTCTGTTAAACTGCATGGCCCTTTTAAAAGGAAATAAACATAGTCTCTGGTATTCCAAAAACAAACTTTGTTTGTTTTAGATAAAAAAGTATAATAGCCCAGGCTTGACCTCAATATGTTGCTGAGGGAACCCTTGAATTCCTCAGTTTCTTCTTTGCTCAGATTGTAATAGGCATGTGTTACAGTGTCCAACTTTGCTAGTTTATCTGTATTTATTTTATTCATCTATTTATTTACTTGTTTATTTATTTATTGGTTTTGCTTTTGGAAACGGTAACTCTAGATGCCCTGGAACTCACTATGTAGACCTGGCTGGCCTCAAACTCTCAGATATCTGCCTTTCTCTGCCTCCTGAATGCTGTGATTAAAGTTGTGTAAATCACACCTTTTTTTTATAAAGATTTATTGATTGATTGATTGATTGATTGATTGATTGTGTGTACAGTATTCTGTCTGTATGTATCCCTGCAGGCCAGACGAAGGCACCAGATCATTACAGATGGTTTTGAGCCATCATGTGGTTTCTGGGAATTGAACTCAAATCCTATGGAGAACAGCTAGTGATCTTAACCATTGAACTATTCTTACAGCCCCATCCTTTTTTTGTCTTTAAGATTTATTTATATATTATGTATACAATGTTCTGCCTGCACGTGTGCTTGCATACCGGAAGAGGGCATCAGATCTCATTACAGATAGCTGTGAGCCACCATGTGTGTGATTGCTGGAAATTGAACTCAGGACCTCTGGAAGAATAGTCAGTAATCCTAACCTCTGAGCCATCTTTCCAGCCCTTTAGTCCCATCTTTAAGCCATTTTTTAAAGAGTAAAATATTTGGGAAGTGGAGAGAGAGCTCAGAGGTTAAGACCACTGGCTTCTCTTTCTGAGGTCCTGAATTCAATTCCCAGAAACCACATGGTGGCTCACAACCATCTGTAATGAGATCTGGTGCCCTCTTCTGTCATGTAGGTGCACATACAGACAGAACACTGTGTACATAATTAATAAATAAATCATTAAAAAAATAAATAAATAAAAGGATGGGCCTTTAATCCCAGCATTCAGAAGGTAGAGGCAGGCAGATCTCTGTGAGTTCAAGGTCAGCCTGGTCTGCAAAGCTAGTTCTAGGACAGGCTCCAAGGCAATACAGAGAAACCCTTGTCTCAAAAATCCAAAAAAAAAAAAAGTATAGCATGTTAGTTTGCTTCCAACCCTTGAGGGCTTCTGTGTCAGTACTTTTTGGTTTTATTGTTGTTTTGACACAGGGTCTCATTGTGTTGCCTTGGCTGGACTGGAAATTGCTTTGTAGACCTGCTAGCATGACCTGAGAGAGATTTGGCTGGCCTGTGTCAGTACTTATGTTTATTTTTCAAGTGTTTAACTCATTTTCTCTTTATCTACTCCCTAGCAAACTGAAGACTAAAATGTATTTAGCTCTCCAATCCTTAGAACAAGACCTTTCTAAAATGGCAATTATGTACTGGTAAGACTGGCTGAAAAGGCCATTCTATATGACTCTTTTTGTTTCTCTTTCAGGGGATTTTTAAGGTCTTAATTTTTACATGGGTATACGCTGGGTATATCTGATTACATATCTTTTCATAAAACTATGTAGTATATATCTTTTGCTGTTGCTTTCCCAGTGATTATTGCATTCCATTTTCTGAATATCAGTATCATTAAGTTGTTGGCTATTATTCCATAGACTTTATCTGAAATATCTTCAAACTTGGGAAATTATCTGGTAAATAGTAGTCCTGTTGTATTTTTTATTCATTAATTTGAGATGGTGTGTCACTAGGATGCCCCGGCTGGCTGACAATGGATCCCCCAGTGTTAGCTTCTCAAGTTATGGGATTATGGGAATGTATATGCCTGCTTAGTTTTAATTTTTACTGTGTTACATATTGATGTTTACTGGAAAATAGCATCTTTTATTGAAGGTGAAATGCATTTCTAATATGTGCTGCTACAAGATAGAGTCATTTTGATGGTATTATAAAACTTTTTATGAGCTTAACTCAGTATCAGACTATACACTGAAATTGCCAGGTAATAAATTCAGTCAAATGAAGATCATTTGTCTTACAGGAAGGCAACTAATGCTACTCCATTGGATAAGATTCTTCATGGAAGTGTTGGCTATCTCACTCCACGGAGTGGGGGTACGTTATCCTATCTTCAAGTTTTACTTTAAGGGTCTTTATTTTAATATATGTGTGTGGGTGTGGTTTGCATGTTTGTGTGTAGAGACCAGAGGATAGGTCCTACTTTACCGCTCTGCCTTAATCCCTTGAGAGAGATGACAGAGTTTCTCAAGGAACCTGGACCTAGTCTGGCAGCCAGTAAGTAAACTCTAGTGTTGGGATTGTACATGTGCATGTTGCCATGCTTAACTTTTTACATGAGGGCTGAGATTCCAATTCAGGTGCTCATGCTAGGACAACAGGCACTCTTACCCACTGAGCCATCTCCAGCACCGTTATTTCCTTTTTATTGTTCTTTTGCAGTCCTGGGAATGAAAACCAACCTCTATGCGTGCTAGGCCAGGCATTCGTACAGAACTACCTGCTCAGGCCTGAGGAGATATTACTTTTAATTTTACTTTGAGCTTGTGAAGACATACACTAACAGAGACAATTACCAGGAATTTGGAATAATTCTAAGATATTAATATTTGTCCTCTCCCTCTTCTTATTGTGTGAAATGTGTTGTTGTTCCACAAATCAATAATCTTTTGTCGTAATTCATGAGCTGGTTTAGAACATGACTTTTCATATCGATGCAGCTCTTTTATTACGTAAACTTTTTCTCTTTATGTATGTGCATGCATGTTCTGTTAAGTATGTGGAGGTCAGAGGACAGTTAACAGGAGTCAGTTCTGCCCTTCTGCCATGTAGGTATCTGGGAACTCATGTTATCAGACTTGGTGGCAAATGTCCTTACCTGCTGAGCTATTTTACTGTCCCTACAGCATAGTTTTTTATATATATGCTTATAGAAATTTGGTTTTTGTTTGTTTTTTATGAGGCAGGATTTCTTTGTGTAGCCTTGTCTATGCTGGAAATTGCTCTGTAGGACAGGCTGGCCTTGAATTTACAGAGATCTATCTGCCTCTGTGCTGGGATTAAAGGTGTACACCACCACACCAGGCAATTTTTGTGTGTGTGTTGTATGATTTTTTTTTTTCTTTTGGTGGATTTTTTTCTTTGTTTTGTTTTGTTTTGTTTTTCTAGACAGGGTTTCTCTGTATTGATTTGGAGACTGTTCTGGAACTCACTCTGTAGACCAGGCTAGCCTCAAACTCACAGAGATCTGCCTGCCTCTGCCTCCCAAGTGCTGGGACTAAAGGTGCATGCCACCAACACCTGGCAAGGCAATTTAATAAGTAAATAAATAAGTAAATATAAACAAGGCCTCTTGTAGTTGAGGCTAGTCTTGATCTCATTATGTGTATATGGTCTTGAACTTCTAATTCTTTTGCCTCCTCCGAGTATTTATCATTCTACCTTTTTTGAGGGGAGGTGAGTTTCAAGACAGGATCTCTCTGTGTAGATCAAGTTTGCCATCTGTCTCTGCCTTCCAAGTGTTGGGACTAAAGGCATGTACCACCATCAGCCAGCTCTACCTTTTTTTATGCAAATGGGTATTGTGCTTGTACTATGCATGCCATGCTCGTACAGGCTATACGAGAACTTGACTTGCCCTGGAATCCAAATTAAAGATGGTTGTGAGCCCACTATATGGATGCTGGAAGTTGAACCTGTGTCCTCTGGGAGGGGTCATGTCTTTCAAATGAATCTGGAACCCACTATATTGCATAGGCTAGCCTTGGATTTTTGGTATTTCTCCTATAATCCCAGGCTAGTGTGAGCCACCACACTCAGCATTTGTGTGTATATAGGTGTTTTGGGAGCAGTAATAAGGATTTAATTGGACCCAGGGCCTTTTATATTGTAGGTAAGCACTCTATCACTGAGCTATCCCTTTTTTTTTTTGTTGTTAGTTTGAGATCAGAGTTCATATAGCCAAAACTCCTTAGCTTCTTGTTCTCCCTTCCAAGTGCCTAGATTATAGGTGAGCACCACGACTACTAGTATGAATGCTTTTTAAAGTATTATTTATTAATAAAAGTGCTTTAATTAATAAGCTTAATTTATGATAGGTCATTTAATGAACATGAAATATTATGCCTCTCCTTCTGACCTGCTGGATGATAAGACTGCATCTCCTATCATTTTGCATGAAAAGAATGGTAAGTGTTTGTTTCTCTTGTAGTTTGAGACAGATTTCTTTATGTAACCAAGGGTGTCCTGGAACTTAGTATGCAGTACAGGCCAGCTCTCATACTTATCATATAGTAATCATACATACCACTTCAGCTTTCTAAGAACTGAGGTCATATGTGTGAACTACCATAGCCAGCTGGATGTTTGTCTTGAGACAAGGTGATCTCAACTGGCTGTATACTTCAGGATGACCTCTACCTCTTAAATGCTGTGATTATAGGCATATACCACCATGCTTAGCTTTCTCCAATGTGTTAAGAAATTTGTAAAATTCAAATGCCCAGCCTCCTTCCCTATCATTCATAATTTGGTATTTCTTATTCTTTTTTTTTTTTTAAATTTGGTAATTCTTAATGAATTTGCCATCCTTTTAACATGTTTCAGATATAACACAAACATACATCATATACCTCACATATATATGTATATTATATACTTATGTCCTCAAAGTGTGTGCATGTGTGTGTAGGTTAATGCATGAATGAGTTAGTGATGAAATATAAATTACCCACTTAAAATAACCAGCTTTGCTCAGTACTTTAAAGGAGAAGGCTGGGTTTGTGACATGCTTGCCACATGTCAGCATTGAGGAGGACCAGGCAGAAGAACCTGGTTTGAAGGCCAGCCTAAGCTAAATAAGTGAAATAAATGAATACATAAATGTCACCAAAACTGCAGCAATGACGGGCACTTTGTATTTTGACTTTCTGATTTTGGTGTTTTGAGGCAGGATGTCATATAGTCACAGCTGGGAGGGGCAGGGGGGTCAACTTGCCTTAGACTTGTTATATAACTGATGAGGAAACTGGCACTTCGGTTCCTCTTGGCTCCTGGATTTACACTACCACACCTGACTTGTGTTTGGACTAATACAGCAAAAGAACAGTAGAAATAGCCCTATAATTTATATGACCCCAGTATAACTTCAATGATTGACTCTATCCTGTAAGTATAAGCTCATTTAAATACATTGTGAAGCTTTGAGTGAAGCTAAGCATTGATAATGAGCTTTAGAAGACTCCCCCTCCCTCTAGGCTACAGTGTTTTAATCATTAGCAGAAAGAAATATTGATTGGCTATGGAAAGGTACCTTGTAGCATTTTTAAGTTTTGTGTCAATTAGGGTATCTGATTGTGACTGATAGTGCAGTATTTTGTTTGTTTGCATTTTAGTTGTTGTTTTGTTTTTGCTCTTCATGTTGGCCTCAGACTCCCTCTGAAGCCCCTAATGATGTCTGGCTTTTCCCCCCCTTCTTGTTGTTACTGTGTTTTATTCTATTTTTCAGAGTGGGTCTAACTTTGTAGCTCAGGAAGGCATCTAATTCACCATTTTTCCTTCCTCACTGTTCAGAATGCTGGGTTTGCAGACTCAGGACTGTCATTCTTATCTGTTGTTTTTGTTTCTTTTAGCGTTATGATCCTTGTAGTCTATGTTATGAGGAAGAAAGTCTTTTCTCTTTTTTTATTCCCAGTCCCTCGATCTTTGGGCATGAATGTGTCAGTGACAATTGAAGGAACCTCTGCCATGTACAAACTCCCAATTGCCCCATTAATTATGGGGTCACATCCAGTTGACAACAAATGGTAAGTTAAATATGATTTTAAAGTAGTAAAGTCCATTTTTTCAGTATCAGGTCGAGTACAAAACAAATACTTGTTTTTTTTCTTTTGTTTTTCAAGACAGGGTTTCTCTGTATTGCTTTGGAACCTGTCCTGGAACTAGCTCTGTAGATCAGGCTGGCCTTGAACTCACAGAGATCCACCTGCCTCTGCCTCCTGAGTCCTGGGATTAATGGCGTGTGCCACCATTGCCTGGCCTTGGTTTTTTTTTTTTTTTACTTGAATTTCTATATGTTGTCCTTTTATTGGATTTTCAACAAGTAATTATTGTTATGTACTTGAATGTTACTATTTGATATCTATGCATAGAACACATACTTTTACAAATTTGTTTACATGCATTTTGCCTGCATGTGTGTCTGTACACCATCTGTATGCCTAGTGCCCTTGGAAGCTAGAAGATCCCCTGGGGCTGGAGTTAAAGATGGTCTAAGCTGCCATGTAGTTCTGGGAATTGAATCCAGGTCTTCTAGAATATCAGATAATGTTCTTAATCACTTAGCTATGTCAACATTTCCTATAGACCATATTCTTTGTTCTGAATAAATTAATCAGATTTTGTTTCTGGGTTTTCGTGCTGGAGTTGAACCTAGGGCTACACATGAGAAGCACATACTATCACACTGAACTAGACCCTTAGCCCCATTATAAATGTTTTATTAAATACTTATTACTTAAGATTACTTACTTTGAAATTTTTGGAAGGAAAGTAGACAAATGAGCTTTTGATAAACATTGTGGGTCTGTGTAATATATACATGTCTAAGAAAAGGTGTTCAGAGTTTTCAAAATGGAAAATTTCCCCCTCTTCTTTTTGAAGGACTCCTTCTTTCTCCTCAGTCACTAGTGCCAACAGTGTTGATCTTCCTGCGTGTTTCTTCTTGAAATTTCCCCAGCCAATCCCAGTGTCTAAAGCGTTTGTTCAGAAACTGCAGAACTGCACAGGTAAGCTCTTTTTAAAAAATGTTTGCCAAATTATAATAAAGGTAGGTTTTACCTATTAAGATAAATCCTACTTTTTATAAATGTGAATGGGAAACTTTATATTGTCTTAAATAATTTAGTCCTTTAGGCCTTGTCAAAGAAGTACTGATAAGTACAGGTGCTAGGTGTTTTATATGAATAAATGCTGGTTAGTATTTTTTGAATATATAGGTAAATAGCAAAATCATAAAAGAAAGATGGAGCTGTCATTAATTTATCTTAATGTAATCATTGTAACCAGTCCTTGTATTTCCAGGAATCCCGTTATTTGAGACTCCACCAACTTACGTGCCTCTCTATGAACTCATCACTCAATTTGAGCTGTCTAAGGATCCAGACCCCCTACCATTGAATCACAACATGCGGTTTTATGCTGTAAGTAGGCTATGTGGATCTGGAACATTGTTGGTTCTTTGTAGCATTAGTGAGGTCTGATAGCGGTCTTTCATGTGACTTAATCGTCTTTAGTTGGGCAAATAAGTCACCTGAAACATACTAAAACAAAAGCAAGTAAGCTTTTGAGTTAAGAAACAACCATGTACTTTTTTGTGTGTGTGCGCGTGCATGCGTGTGTATATATTTAATTTTATGTGTGTGTTTTGCTTTCATGTATGTATGTGCAACGTATGTGGGCCTGATGCATGAAGGTCACCAAAACTGAAGTTATAGGCAATGTGAGCTACATGTAGGTCCTGTGAACCAAACCTGGCTCTTCTGTAAGAGTAAGTGGCTGTTAACCAAGGAGCATTCTTTCCTGTACTCCTCGTTTTTCTAGACAGGTTCTCATGTAACCCAGGCTGGCATTGATCTTAGCAGAGGATGGTCTCTGACCATCCCTCTAGACTGCCATGACTATAGGCACACCAAGAAATACCTACCAAGGAAGCCAGAACTTGGGTCAGATGGCATTTGGGAGGCAGAGGCTTCAGGATTGCCTTTACTCAGAGGATAACTTGGCTATGTAGCAAGACCTTTTCTCAAAAACATGAAAGAAAAAAAAGTTTTATTGCAATTGAAAATCTGTTAATGCTATCTTGAGCTTTTAGAAGTTTAAAGATGTTAAGAATTTTTTTCTTGAGGGCATGGGTATACACACTTTTAATCTCAGTGTTTGGAAGGCAGAGGCAGGCGGATCTCTGTGTTTGAGAGCCACCTGGTCTATAAAGCTGGTTAATTCCAGGGCTGTCAGGGCTATGAAGGGAAACCCTGTCTCAAAAAAAGAAACAAACAAACAAAAGAATTATTTAATTGGGCAAAGTGTCAGTGAGACCCTGATTCAAAAAGGAAAAAAGTTTCCTATTTACTTTTTTTAAAGGTTTGTTTGTTTATTTATTTATTTATTTATTTATTGTGTATATAGTATTCTGCCTGTATATATGCCTGCATGCTTATAATTGGTCGTGAGCTACCATGTTATTGCTGGGAATTGAACTCAGGACATCTAGAAGAGCAATGCTCTTAACCTGTTGGCCTTGTCTCTAGCCCCTTAATTTATTATTTTTATTTTATGTCTGTGACTGTTTAGCCTGTGTATATGTGAATGTACTAAATTTGTGTACACACAAAGGCCAGAAGAGGATGTCAGATTCCCCTGGAATTGGAGTTACAGACTGTTGTGAATTGCCATGTGGATGGGTGCTGGGAACTGAGCCCTAATGAGAGAGCAACAAGTACTCTAACTGCTGAGCCCTAGTCCAGTTAAGTGCAATGGATTTAAAATGAGAAAGATCTGTTAAATCTGAATGGAGAACAAAATGCTGACATGCCAAATTATGAAAGGCTCCAAAACCTCACCTGGGCTTAGATTTCATATGAATGTTTAGAGTTTAATTTATATAACATGGAATCTCCCCAAATTCTAGCTACATTATAGTATACAGGATGTGATTTTTGTGCTAGGAATCCACCTTATAGTACAGTAAATGATGGGTATCTTTTAATTAATATCTAGTTGACATTCCTAATGTTATTGAACAGTTCTTTGTATGTGTGAAATTTATTACTGCCCATGCTTTTGGTGTGCCTTTTCCCCCGCGTTGGTATTCCTTCTGCCCCTTCCAGAATAGTTTGTGAGTAGGTACAGTACATAAACAAGTATCGTTGATTTGTTGACTTATGCTCTTTTTGCATAGGCTCTTCCAGGTCAGCAGCACTGCTATTTTCTCAATAAGGATGCTCCTCTTCCAGATGGCCAAAGCCTGCAGGGAACACTGGTTAGCAAAATCACCTTTCAGCACCCTGGCAGAGTTCCTCTTATCTTGAATATGATCAGACACCAAGTGGCCTATAACACCTTAATTGGAAGCTGTGTCAAAAGAACTGTTTTAAAAGAAGGTACTCTCTCTCCTTTTGATATACTTAGGAAGGTTGGTGCTGACTTCTCCAATGGTGCTTGAATTTGGTTGCTCATTGAAATACCTATGTAGCTTTAAAGACTACAGGTATTTGGTTTCCACACCCAGATCAACAATGTAGAATGTCAGTGTAGCAAGTGTGGTGGCACTCTGCAAGTGGAGGCAGGCAGATCTCAGTGAGTTCCAGTACTTCCTGGTCTATAGAACTAGTTCTTGGATAGCCAGGGCTACACAGAGAAACATTGCCTCAATCCCCCTCACTCCCCACAAAAGATTGTCAGTGTAAACTAAATTGGGAATTTAGTTTAGTCACCACAAATTATTTTGATGGAACTAATTTATTATACTTGGCATTTATAATAAAAGCCACTCTCTGGCTGTCTATCTGTCTCTCTCTCTTTGTGTGTGTGTGTGTGTGTGTGTGTGTGAGAGAGAGAGAGAGAGAGAGAGAGAGAGAGAGAGAGAGAGAGAGAGAATATAACTTTCCTTTTTCCGTATTCTTTTGCTTTTATTTTTGCGACAGGCTCATTTTGTAGTCGAAGTTGGCCTTTAACTCACTTTTCCCTAGGCTAGTCTTGAAATTGACGTGATCCACCTGCTTCAGCCTTTCCTGTGTTAAGATTAAGGTCTTTGGTGGCTGGAGAGATGGCTCAGTGGTTAAGAGGACTGGCTGCTCTTCCAAAAGTCCTGAGTTCAATTCCCAATAACTACATGGTAGCTTACAGCCATCTATAGTGGGAGTTGATGCCCTCTTCTGGCACAAAGTTGTACATGCAGGTAGAGCACCATACATTAAAAAAACACAACAAACAAAGAAACCCAGCCCTGTGGTAGTAGCAGCGCACACCTTTAGTCCCAGCGCCTGGGAGGCAGAGACAGACAGATCTCTGTGAATTCCAGCCCAGCCTGGTCTTCAAAGAGAGTTCCAAGACAGTCTCCAAACCTACAGAGAAACCCTGTCTCAAAAAAAACCAAAAGAAAAAAAAAAAAAAAAGTAAATCATAAAGAAAAGAAAAGAAAAAGATTAAGATCAATGATTAAGGTCTGTACCAACATTCTTGTCCACTTTTTCTAAATAATAATGTAGCTAGGCATGGTGTCTTTACCTTTCTGTCTTGCTGAACTTTGAGAGATGATTTCTTGATAATAAAGTTTAGATCTTTATGAGTGCTAGATCTAGTCCTTACAATACCATCCCATACCCTGTTCATTGGAAAATCTAGCTCTACAAATTTAAAAAGCTGACCTATGATCCTTCCTTTTTCCTTTCTGCATTCTGAAAGGCTGTTTTTTCTAACACAGTTGGCTACTTGAAATTTGATGCAAATTTTGGCTACTCTAGTTAATCAGTTAATTTCTTACCTTGCGCAAATAGCATTCTAGTGCTAGTTACCTAGTGTTATCTATGTATCAGTGGAATAACAAGAAACTGGAGTGTAAATAGAGAACTGCTTTAGAAATTTTGTTTTGAGGTAGGGTCTTAGGTACCCCAGAGAACCTTGAACTGTGTATACAGAGGAAGCTCCTCTTAAACTCCTGGTCCTCTTACCCTCCATCTCAAGTACTGGAGTTATTTCCCATGTAAAATTGAGAATTAGGGGGAAAAAAAAGTATGTGAATGTGTGAATATTTGGGCCTAGGCCACTAGAATGTTTGACTTAAGAACCAGATTACCTGGCATAGTGGTACATTCCTTTAATTCCAGCCTTTGGAGGCAGAGTCTGGTGAATCTCTATGCTACTTTGAGAAACCCTGTTTAAAAAAAAAAAAAAAAGCCGGGCATTTTTGGCGCATACCTTTAATGCCAGCACTCAGCATATCATATGTTATAAAATGAAATGGAAAAGCAAGAATCTTTTCTTGACCATTTTTTGTTTCTGAGTTCACTTTCAAGACAGTATGTCTACTAAATTTTTTTGTTAAATTTTTTTTTTATATTTCATTTTTTTATATGCATGAATGTTTTGCCTGTCTTATATGTATATGTACCATGTGTGAGCCTGGTGGTCACCTGGCTATTTCACTATCTATGTAAAGGCAGTTATTTGTCTCATGTCTTAAGTATGGTTATGCTTTTTTCCTCATCCTTTTAGACACTCCTGGGCTTCTCCAGTTTGAAGTGTGTCCCCTCTCAGAGTCTCGCTTCAGTGTGTCTTTTCAGCACCCAGTGAATGACTCCCTTGTGTGTGGTGAGTTGTTGGGTAGAAACATCTTTCTTGGGGTATATCTTTTCTTGAAGGTGAGAAGCAGAATGTATCACAAGTGTCTATACATTTTTCTTGCAGTGGTAATGGATGTGCAGGACTCAACACATGTGAGCTGTAAACTCTACAAGGGGCTGTCAGATGCACTCATCTGTACAGATGACTTCATTGCCAAAGTTGTTCAAAGGTAGAGGTGGCCCTTTTTCCATAAGAATTCCACTAATATTTGTACAAACTGTGTATGCTTTTATTTATTTATGTTGTTTTTCAAGATAGGGTTTCCCTGTGTAACCCTGGCTGTCCTGGGAACTCTCTGTAGACTAGGCTGGCTTTGAACTCACAGAGTTTCTGCCTGCCTTTGTCATTAGAGTGCTGGGATTAAAGGCGTGTGCCACCATGCTGTATGCTTTTATCACATGAGCTTAAAAAGTAAAAGAGAAACATTGCCATTTATTTGAACTCACTATGCTTTGGGTCAAAAAATGTGAGTTTTGTTTGTTATTTACATATCACTATGAAAGCAATGGGGATAAGGCTGGTAATTTAAGCTTTGTTATTAAGATACTTTTCAGGTGAGATAGTTGGAAAAGATGCACTTCCTGTCTTTTAAAAGACAGGTTCTCTTTATTGCTGACTTAGAATTTGCTACTTAGGACAGGTGGGCATTGAATTCAGAGATTGGTCTACCTCTGCCTTGTGAGTGGTGAGGTGAAAAGGCAGGCATAACCATACCTCGCTTAAACATTTTTTTCTTTAACTTATACTTTTTTTTACATTTTAAGAGATATATCATGTTATATGGCAATGTGTAGGAAGTTAATATTTAAACCAGACAGCCTCGTGGAAACATTAATATGTAATTTTGAAATATTTCTTTCTAAAATAGGGGGCTTAAAGCCTGTTTTTAAAAATAGATGTTGTTCATTGACGTTTTTGAGACAGGGTCTCATGTTTTCCAAACTGACCTTGTTAATGTAACAAAGGATGAACTTGAACTCCTATCATTCTCCCTCAACTTCCTGAGTGCTTTCGTTAAAGGCTTGAGCTACCTCACCTGTTGTATTTAGTGCTGGGGAGGAAGCCTTGGGGCTATGTGCATGGTAGGCAAGACTATTAACAATTGAGCTCCGTCCCCATGCCTCAATGTACATTTAATAGATTCCCATTAAATTTTATTGTGACAGTGCTGTTCATTTTACAAATCTCTGGCAGTTTTTCGCTTTCAAGTAAAAATATCAGAGTTTTAAAGACAGAACACTTACAGTTTACAATGCCCAAAATATGGTTGTTTGACTTAAAAACAGTAAGATTTGCTGACATACATACTAAAGCAAATGTTTTCAAAAGTATGCTTGTAGCTTAAATTTATCTGGAAGTTAGAAGTATTTTGCCTTAAGATAAGCAGTGCTGCATACAAACACTGGTATTGTCAATGGGTTCTTCAGTGGTTTCATATTTACCACCTGTGACCATGTGAAGCTACCAAAAGGAAGGTATTTTCTTACTGAGTTCCATAGTCATCCTAATTCCTACCCTTGTTCTTTATAGTTTTCATTTTTGAGACAGGGTCTGGCTTCCGTAGATCAAACTGGCTTTGAACTCAGAGTTCTTATCTAACCGATTCCTGAAGATTGGCTTTCTTTTATTTAGTATAAACTGTTTTTGGATTCAGGTTTGGTTTTATTTAGTATGTGTTTCATAATCAGTTAATAATTGCCTATTGGGTCACAATTCTTTTTAGAATTAATACACTCACAGCTTTGGAATTTGATAAAATTACCTGCCTTACAGATTACTTCCTTATCTGAAAAATTGCTAACTACAAAGTTGTGAGGCTTATCTAAATCTCAAATTTATTGTTTTATTCATCAGCTAATGAATGCAGTGCTAAGTTTTCTTTTTTCCTCCTATCTTGCAGATGTATGTCCATCCCTGTGACGATGAGGGCTATTCGGAGGAAGGCTGAAACCATACAGGCTGACACCCCAGCACTGTCTCTCATTGCAGAGACAGTTGAAGACATGGTGAAAAAGAACCTGCCCCCGGCTAGCAGCCCAGGGTATGGCATGGCCACAGGCAACAACCCAATGAGTGGTACCACTACACCAACCAACACCTTTCCGGGGGGTCCCATTACCACCTTGTTTAACATGAGCATGAGCATCAGAGATCGGCATGAGTCGGTGGGCCATGGGGAGGACTTCAGCAAGGTGTCTCAGAACCCAATTCTTACCAGTTTGTTGCAAATCACAGGGAACGGGGGGTCTACCATTGGCTCGAGTCCGACCCCTCCTCATCACACGCCGCCACCTGTCTCTTCGATGGCCGGCAACACCAAGAACCACCCGATGCTCATGAACCTTCTTAAAGATAACCCTGCCCAGGATTTCTCAACCCTTTATGGAAGCAGCCCTTTAGAAAGGCAGAACTCCTCTTCCGGATCACCCCGGATGGAAATGTGCTCGGGGAGCAACAAGACCAAGAAGAAGAAGTCATCAAGAGTACCACCTGACAAATCCAAGCACCAGACTGAAGACGATTTTCAGAGAGAGCTTTTTTCAATGGATGTTGATTCACAGAACCCTATGTTTGATGTCAGCATGACTGCTGACGCGCTGGATACACCTCATATCACTCCAGCTCCAAGCCAGTGTAGTACTCCCCCAACAACTTACCCACAACCAGTACCTCACCCCCAACCCAGTATTCAAAGGATGGTCCGACTATCCAGTTCAGACAGCATTGGCCCAGATGTAACTGATATCCTTTCAGACATTGCAGAAGAAGCCTCAAAGCTTCCCAGCACTAGTGATGATTGCCCACCCATTGGCACCCCTGTTCGAGATTCTTCAAGTTCTGGTCATTCTCAGAGTGCCCTCTTTGACCCTGATGTCTTTCAAACTAATAATAATGAAAATCCATACACTGACCCTGCTGACCTTATTGCAGATGCTGCTGGAAGTCCTAGTAGTGATTCTCCTACCAATCATTTTTTCCCTGATGGAGTAGATTTCAATCCTGATTTGTTGAACAGCCAAAGCCAAAGTGGTTTTGGAGAAGAATATTTTGATGAAAGTAGTCAAAGTGCGGATAATGATGATTTCAAAGGATTTGCATCTCAGGCACTAAACACTTTAGGGATGCCAATGCTTGGAGGTGATAATGGGGAGACAAAATTTAAGAGCAGTGGCCAAGCTGACACAGTTGATTTCAGTATTATATCAGTAGCTGGTAAGGCTTTGGGTCCTACAGATCTTATGGAGCACCACAGTGGTAGTCAGAGCCCTTTAATGACCACTGGAGAATTAGGGAAAGAAAAAACTCAAAAGAGGGTAAAGGAAGGCAATGGCACTGGTGCTAGCAGTGTATCCGGCCCTGGGTTAGACAGCAAACCAGGCAAGCGCAGCAGAACTCCTTCCAATGATGGAAAGAGCAAAGATAAGCCTCCAAAGCGCAAGAAGGCAGACACTGAGGGAAAGTCTCCATCTCACAGTTCTTCTAGTAGACCTTTCACCCCACCCACCAGTACAGGTGGCTCTAAATCTCCAGGCAGTTCAGGACGGTCTCAGACTCCCCCGGGTGTTGCCACCCCTCCCATTCCCAAAATCACTATTCAGATTCCTAAGGGAACAGTGATGGTGGGCAAGCCTTCCTCTCACAGTCAGTATACCAGCAGTGGTTCTGTGTCTTCCTCTGGCAGCAAAAGCCACCATAGTCATTCTTCCTCTTCCTCTTCCTCGTCTTCTGCTTCCACCTCAGGCAAGATGAAAAGCAGTAAATCAGAGGGCTCATCAAGTTCCAAGCTAAGTGGCAGTATGTATTCTAGCCAAGGGTCCTCTGGATCCAGCCAGTCCAAAAATTCATCTCAGACCGGAGGGAAGCCAGGCTCCTCTCCTATTACCAAACATGGACTGAGCAGTAGCTCTAGCAGTACCAAGATGAAACCTCAAGGCAAGCCATCATCCCTTATGAATCCTTCTATAAGTAAACCAAACATATCCCCTTCTCATTCAAGGCCTCCTGGAGGCTCAGATAAGCTTGCCTCTCCATTGAAACCTGTTCCTGGGACCCCCCCATCCTCTAAAGCCAAGTCCCCTATCAGTTCAGGTTCTAGTGGTTCCCATATGTCAGGAACTAGTTCAAGCTCTGGCATGAAGTCATCTTCAGGGTCAGGATCCTCAGGCTCACTGTCGCAGAAAACTCCCCCAGCATCTAATTCTTGTACACCATCTTCTTCCTCATTTTCCTCAAGTGGTTCTTCCATGTCTTCCTCTCAGAATCAGCATGGGAGTTCCAAAGGGAAGTCTCCTAGTAGGAATAAGAAGCCTTCTTTGACAGCTGTCATAGATAAACTGAAGCATGGGGTTGTTACCAGTGGGCCTGGGGGTGAGGATCCAATGGACAGTCAGATGGGAGTAAGCACAAACTCTTCTAACCATCCCATGTCCTCCAAACATAACATGTCCGGAGGGGAATTCCAGAGCAAGCGTGAGAAAAGCGATAAAGACAAATCAAAGGTTTCTACTTCTGGAGGCTCAGTGGATTCTTCTAAGAAGACCTCAGAGTCAAAAAATGCGGGGAGCACGGGCGTGGCAAAAATTATTATCAGCAAACATGATGGAGGCTCCCCTAGCATTAAAGCCAAAGTGACGCTACAGAAACCTGGAGAAAGCAGTGGAGAAGGGCTCAGGCCGCAGATAGCCTCCTCAAAAAACTATGGTTCTCCATTAATCAGTGGTTCCACTCCAAAGCATGAACGTGGTTCTCCCAGCCACAGTAAGTCGCCAGCATATACACCCCAGAATGTGGACAGTGAAAGTGAGTCAGGCTCCTCCATAGCAGAAAAGTCTTACCAGAACAGTCCCAGCTCAGATGATGGTATCCGACCTCTTCCAGAATACAGCACAGAGAAACATAAGAAGCACAAAAAGGAAAAGAAGAAAGTTAAAGACAGAGACAAGAAAAAGTCTCACAGTATCAAGCCAGAGAATTGGTCTAAATCACCTATTTCTTCAGATCAGACATTGTCTATGGCAAATAACCCAATCTTATCTGCAGACAGGCCTTCAAGGCTCAGCCCTGACTTTATGATTGGGGAGGAAGATGATGATCTAATGGATGTGGCCCTGATTGGCAATTAAGAACCTTATTTTCTAAGCAGATATGTCCAGAGAAGAAACTAATGATATATTTACATGTAAACCAACACAAGGGGTGAGTCAGATAGGCCCAATTTGTGTTTGAGATACTTAGCAGGCATGGCCTCTACACCAAGCTGGGTACATTTATAAAAGTATATCTAAACCCTACTAAAGGGACCATGGGGTTGGTCGTTCACAACAAGTCATATTTCTTTGCCAGAAAGAAATGTTAAAAAATACTTGCTTAAGAAAGGGAGGGGGTGGGAAAGGGTATAGAGAGGGAAGGGTGGGAAAACTGTTGTGGGAAATATTCATATATATTTTTTTCTCCCTTTTTCCATTTTCAGGACATGCTTTAAACTCATTTTAGTGCATGTATTTGAAGGGCTGGGCAGAAAATGAAAAAAAGCAATACATTCCTTGATGCATTTGCATGAAGGTTGTTCACCTTTGGTGGTTGTCCATTTGAAGCATGGGCAAGGAAAGGACTTTGGCAGTTTTGGACACTTAAAGCAATGTTTTAGTGTCTGTTTCTTAGTAGGAGTGATTGGGGGAGGGAAAATTATTTTAGCTATTTATTTGTAATATTTTAATCCTTAATGTTTGTTTTTATGCAATGTTTGTTCTTAAATCTATGAAGGTTATGGTTCAGAATGATAGGCAGGAAGGGCAAGGTTTGTTTGGTGGGGAGCTTGCAGCTTTTGCTGATGCTGCAGCATCAAGCCCACACAGGCTAATCAGAGCCAGTCTTGGACTTAAATAGAAAAACCAAAACTATTATCTTTGGAGGTTTTTCACAGGGTTCAGACATCATAGGAATAATAGGAGTTACCTCCCTATGCAGTTAAAAGATTTATCATTTTTTTCGTTAAAAAGGAAGGGTGGCTATTGGGAGTATAAATTATGTTTTCAGATTCTGTACCCTATGGTATGAAAATTAATAGTTCTCCTAGTTCCACAATGTGCCAAAAGTCTACATCCCAGCATTATGTTTGCAGGAGAGCTGATGCTATTCCTAAGAGCTGGACTCTTTGTTTCTCTTCATCACAAGAAAGAGGAGTTCAGACTTAAGTCACTCTACTGTATGCTCCCCGAAATAAAGTTATAAAAAATGCAGCCATAGTTCACTTAAAACAATTTCAAGCTCACTTGAAGTAACAGGGGCCTGGAATGCTAAGTGAGCATGAAGATAACCCTTGCTACTGTGTAGCACACAGTTGGGCCTTTTTGGAGAGACAGGTCTGAGTCTGGATTCTGAGGGACATCAAATGAAGCCCTTCTCATAAATAGAGAAATCCAGGAGACCATTTGAGTGCAACAGAAATTCTCAGTATTTGAAGGGTCCTCTCAAATATCTGCGGCCTTACTTTGATTTTGCCACCTGCACTGTGCCATTCCTGATGATTCTGTTCAGGATCTGTATCAGCGGGATGGGGCATAATCCCCAGCACAACTCTTCTGGATTACAAAAAGGAAAAAAAAAAAAAAAAAAAGCCAGGTGATTCATGTTTGTGTATATGATAAGTGGAGTGACTTCATCAGATGCGGACGATTTTTATATCCAACTCTGCAGGTTGGAGTTAGCATAGACTTGGAAAATCTACTGTGGCTTTCTTTCCTGACTGTTTCTCATTTTCTTTGGTGTTCTCCCTTTCTGATAATTGGTTCTTAACAACTCTGCCATTTCTGTGTCCCAAGGCAATAAATAGGAAACAAAACTTTGTAAAGTGGAGCAAGCAAAGTTACCTGTTACCCTATCAGAGTTCACTGTCTTGGGTGACACTAACGAGGACATGGGGAAGGTGACACTGGAGTGCTTTATCTTGTGGTGCTGATGCAGTGGCAGTGTCTCAGATATACAACCAGGTTGGATTTCTCAGAAGTTTGCCATCTGGTTCTGAATCCTATCCTCTTAATTTAAAGGAAAGTTAAAGTTATGTGGTGTTTCATTTTGTTCTGGGTGGGGACGATCTCATGGGGGAAATGTACTGCATAGTATAAGGGGCTCAGTCCCCCCAAGCAGAGCCAACAAATACCAAAATGAGTAAACTGGGAAGCTTTTTCTCTCTTTCTGTCTTCATCCCAGATCAAAGAATCCCGAGTTAGGATCTGGATGAAGGATAAGCCCCTGAATTGTCGATGGGCACACCCCACACAATGACCCAGCATCTGAACTTGCTTAACAGGGAGCCGGGGCTAAACTGCTTCACCCTGCCTGGGAACCAGGGAGCACTGCATTTCTCCACAGGGTGGAGGAGAAGAGGCAGAATAAACCAAGCCTGGAACACCTCCCTCCCATCCAGGTGTACTCATTCTCCTGTTTCAAAAGACGGCACGGATGTGAAGTCAACTTGTATGTGAAGTCAACATGTACCTGTTTGCTGCTGCTGGACTTTTTGTACTTTTAGTTTCACCTGATTGTTCTGTCTTTTGGCTTCGTGTTAAGGGTCTTTGGGCAAAATCTGCTCTGATGTACAATAATATTTCAGATTCAAAGTCAGTGTATCTTAAAACAAGTGTTTCCAAGGTGAGGAAGGGGACCTGATATAATTGCCAAAGCCAGCTTGAGGTTCGTAACTCTTGAATTGGATTGTCAGGCCAAGGTCTGCAAATTTAATATAGCAATATCATGGATTTTTCAGAAAGAGCCAGTGAGTCACATAGTATCCACAATTGAGTCACAGCAGATGTCAGTATAGCAAACCTTCACAATCCCTGGATAATTTCACTTTCTATTTTATTTTCATCTTTAACCCTGCCCCATAATTATTTGTCTTAGAGTTAACTTTTGGGGGGGGCAGGAAGTATTATCTTAGAGAGAAACTAGGTTGGGAAACATGCTCAATGATAGAGCTGTGCTTTAAATTTTGAGTTTAAAAATGTACATCAGGAGCAGTGGGAAGGGTCTTAAAGTATTTCCAATTTGGGATTCTGTATGTGTGGTTGTTCTGTAAATATTTTGGGTTTCTTTTTCCATTTTTTGAAAGTGGACAAAATGTGGGACTTTCCCCCTATAAAACATTACAAAAAATGTTTCTTTACATACAAATAAATTTCTTTGATAAAAATTAATAGGCTTCTGAAGAGTTTGTTTTTTTAAACGGGTTACCATGCAGCCCTGGCTGGCTTGGAACTAGGTTTTATGTAGCCCAGCATATCTTGAACTCTTTATCTTCCTGCCCTGCCTTCCCAGTAGTTAGGGCCATCGGCTAGTGTTGTTTGTTTTGTGAATTTTCTCTTTGAGACAATGCCTCTAGCTAACCCAGTTGTTCAAGAGCTTGCCATGTAGCACAGTACGATCCAGAACTCCATGCAATCCCTTACCGACTCGGCCTCCTGAGTGGTGGGATTACAGGTATGAGTCATCATCATAAAAGCGTATCCTTTTAATATTTTCATTTGGTAAACATCTCAGAAACCCAAATTAATTAAGGACAGTGGCTTCCCCGAGCATTCTAAATGCATAGTTGGTAGGCCCCAGTAAAAGGGATATTTGTTTGTTTTCTTACATTTGTCTCTGTGCCATTTTTCCCACTTCTTCCTATCTTGCAGTTGTTACACTGAGCCTTGTTTTTCCACTGGCTGAAAGTATGTAGGCTTCAAAGAGAATGCAACATGTGGACCTAGGTTTTTGTGGGCCCAAGAACTGAGTTTTTTGTTTGTTTAGGAAAGCCTTTTTAAGGGGAAAAAGAGTTTGGCTAGGGGTGGTGATATGCCTTTAATGCCAGAATTGGGGAGTCAGAGGTAGATTCATCTCTGTAGTTAAAGGCCAGTCAGAGTTCCAGAATAGCTGGGGTTACATAAATCTTGTTTCAAAAAAAAAAAAAAAAGACAGTATTAAGTGCTTTAAGGTCAATAAGCAAGCTAAAACAAGTCTTTTTAAAAGGTTTGCAACACTTGTTGCTCTTAAATGTTCATCTTGATCAGATTCTAATTAAAACTTAAAAGGGTGTGAGGCAAACTCTTAACTGCTTTGAGTATACAATTAAAGGCAGTATTGTGGCCTTATGGAGCACAGGAGCTATTTATGATAGTTTTTAAATACTTCAGGATTGTTACATTGTGTAATTTGTTTCTCTTTGAAGGGGCAACTCACTCTAGATTGTTTCAAAATTCATGGACAATAAGAATCCTGAAGGCTGGAGTTTACATTAATGATAGGACAACACGCTCCAGTTTCTATACCAGTAGCCCAGTCCAATTAAAGTCCTGTGGGCTAAAGCCCCCGCCTACTCGCTACTACATGCTTGTTTCTCCCGCCGAAATGGCGTCAGATTGAAGCTCTCATCAACCAGCGTCCTGATTGGACGGTGGGCAGCCATTACAGCCCATTGGGTGCCACCGGCCGGAGGGGCGGGGATGCCAAAGGCCCTTGTGCCTGGCCTGCCTCCACCCCACCGATGCCCGCCCCTCCCCCGGCCCTAGGAATGGGTGCCGGGCTGTGGGGCCTTGCACCCCTTGACCCCGAGGTGAAGCCTCGCTACCTGTCCCTGTGCAGAGCTGGGCGCTAGGTCCGCCTCTTAGCGCCACCAGCTCTTACCTTCGGGAGTCAGGCACTGACAGCCGCCCCGCAGCGGCCCCCCACGCCTCCCCGCTGCACCCCGTAATGCAATTCACCGGGGCGGGGGAGGCGGCGGCGGCGGCACCCACGGCGGCGGCACTGCCCCAAACCAGAGACGTCTAGAAAAAAGGAGGAAAAATGGCTCCGAGCAGGGACCGCTTGCTGCACTTTGGGTTCAAGGCGACAGTGAGTGATAGAGGACGGGAGTTGGGTGGCCAGGAAGACGTGGGTGCCAGCTCAGGCCGCCGGGGAAGTGACTAGACTAGGGCTGGGGACACTAAGCCGAAAGAAAGCCCAGGTTGCGCGTGGGTCTGTGCGTGCCGCTGAGTCCTCGGAGCGGCGGGGAGGGTTCCGGTGAGATGCCTTCCCTGCTTTTGCTCTCCTCGCCGGTCCGCGAGCACGCGCGCACCCGCCCCGTGGCCCCCCTACGCGCACGCACACTTGGGCACTTCCCTGCCTGTCCTTGTCCCGGTGGGCCCGTGCCCGGCCGCCCCACGCTCCGGCTGCTCGCGGGCTCACCGTCCGGGGCTGCGCCGGTGGGGGAGGGGTGGGCTCGCACGGCCGCGGCGGCGGAGCGCTCCTCCCCTCCCCCGGCGTTCCGAGGCCCGGGCGGCTCTGCCCAATGAGGAGCGGCGTTGCTGGCAGGTGGGGAGTGTTTTTGTTTTGGGTTGAAGTTGAGGCTTTGGAGAGAACCGAGCTAGCGACTGGCAGTCGTCGCGGCCGCGGACGCCGCGGGCGGTGCTGGAGGCCCCCACGGGACTCGAGCGGTCTGTCCTCCGCGTCGGACGGGCGGGCCTCGCCTGACCGCCGCTGCCGCCTCCCGCTCCCGGAACTCCCGGGCCTGCCCTGGCCCCTGTCTTTGCACTCCGCACGCCGCAGCGCCCTGCCCGGGCCGCACCCGCTGCCCCCATGAGGAGGGACGTGAACGGAGTGACCAAGAGCAGGTTTGAGGTGTGAGCTCGGAGGGGTCTCGGGCGGCGACGAAGGCCAGCTCTCGCACCCCAAACAGTCGCCCTGCCGGAGTCGCCTCCCTTGTGCTGCCCGCCACCCGCCCCCGGCGGGGCAGCCAGCGTCCTCCCCTGCTCGCGACCCGAAAGCCCCGCGCACCGGCTTGCCTCGCCTTCCCGGAGGCTCGCTTGCTGCCCATTCCACCCGCGGGCCCTGGACGGGATTAGCCCTGGCGCCCTAAATCCCCCCTCCCCCCAGTACACTCAGCTTCCCATTCTTCGCCCAGCCCTTGGCTAGCCTCCTTCCACCACGCAGTGAAAGCACCCGTCCCCGACTGGTCAGCGCCTGCTGCTTTCGTGAATCGTTTTGCCACCTCCCGAGCGGGAATCGATGAGTCCTCGGTGGAAGTAGGAAGTGGGGGCGGTAAACTGGGATGAGAGGCGACTGTTGGGTTTTTGGTCCTGTGTGGATATTGTTCTGATACTTCCTCTTCCCCGTTTAGTGTGTACTTTTGTGGGTCATTGTTATTGGTAACTTAGGTATCTGTTCAGAGAATATGAGTGAGCCTTCGGAGAATTCACTTCTGTTTTTGTTTTACGTTCGTCCTCTAGAGTGGGAGGTTTGTAGTCTTAGAAGTGAACAGTAGGTCGTCAGAAAGCTCTTTAAAGAGAATTCATGGACTGACAAAGGGGTTCGTTGGGGAAATACTGTAGCCACTGATGAAATACAATAGTACAGTAATGTGCAAGAGGGTTCATTGGTAGGCTGAGAGACAAAGAAACTTAGACAAGAGTGAATGTTACCTTGCCTTTTCTGGCAGAGACTCAGGATGACCTGGGGTCACTCCAGGCTCAGCGTACATCTCACTTGGGTTTTTTCTCTCTCCTTCCCACTCGCATTGTATTTTTAACCCTCAGTGTTTTACTTCAACTCTCTTTGAAAGATGAAAAGGAGGCAGAAGTTTATGGGCTTGCGGTGAAAGTCTTACCTAGAGATGAAATCTCCGTTTAGTCTTTGCATTTTTTTAAGAGTATGAGTTAAAAAATAAAGTTGCAACTAGAGATAAGGCAGCTGTGCAGGAAATTTAAATTCTGAGTTGCAGTATTAAGTTGCAGTGAGGAGTGGAGAAAACCAAAGTCATTGGTTACATTAGAATTGTATGTGTAACTTAACCCCAGGGATGGGATGAGAGGGGAGCATAATAAAAATTACCTCTATAGGATGTTGTAGTGTTCTAAAGTAGAGTCCAATAAAGTTAACTTATGGTGGTTTCAAATTCAGTATGACTGTAAAACCATTGAAATTCCTAATTAGACGATTGGCAGTTTACTCAAAAGATCCAGATTGCTGAAGATGGAGTGGGATATAACCTTTTGAATTGCAGTGAATTCTTTACCAATTTGCTGTTCCCTTTTAGGTTGTGGAATAATTATTGGGAAAGACTCTTTGTCATTTGTGCTTTAAAACTGCACTGCTGTTTACTACTTTCAAATATTTGTTTTGCTTTTTTTCTTGAGACAGGGTCTCATGTTCTCTGTGACCTTGAGGTGCTACTGTACCTCCCAGATGCTAGGATCACAGAATTCAGCCACCATGACCTGCTTCATGAAATCTTAAACACTCAAAATTGCCAGGCTGTGGTTTGCACACCTTTAATCCCAGTACTCAAGAGGCAGAGACAGGCTGATCTCTGCATATTCAAAGCCACGCTGGTATACATGGAGAGTTCTAGGACACCCAAAGATATAGAAATCCTGTCTCAAAATAAAAACAAAACAAAAATCCTCAGAGCTAAGAGGATTATAAGGGGCTGGCTGTATCTAAGTAGGTTATCTCAGAATGAGAATTTTTTGTGAGTTGAGGAAATCTATACAGAAAAATAGCTAATTTCAAATTGTGATCATGACTAATACAAATGAAAGACTCTTGCTCTACCCGAAGATGAGAGACCTGTCTTTGCATACTTGATTCATTATAAGTGTTTTATGGGAACTGTTCTAATGTTGTCTTTGTGTGTGTGTGTGTGTGTGTGTGTGTGTGTGTGTGTGTGTGTTGTCTTTGTGATCCTGGGGACCCAGCATAGAACCTGCAAGAGCTACATCCTCCAGCTTTTGTTTTTGTTTTTGTTTTTTAAAGATGAGTTTTCTGTGTGTGGCACAAATTGGCCTGGAGCTCTTACCACTGTCACTTCAGTCTCTGAGTTCTGGGATTCCAGGCATGTGCCAGTGTCCATTTTGGGAATGTTTTCTTTTATATACTTTTGAATGTTGTGATCAGAGGCCACATGCTTGTATATTACTCTGAAAGTCACATACACAGGAAAGCTCTTATGTTAAACTGAGCCTAGTGACTGAACAGTGTAATCTTAGCATTTGGGAGACTGAAGCAGGGTTTGTCCCAGAGTAAGAATCAGTCTGGTCTATACTGAGTTCCAAGCCAGCCTGAGCCATAGAGTAAAACCCTGTTCAAGCCTTGTGTCCTCCAATACTGTCCATAAAGGAAAAATTTAAAGTTAAAACAAGAGAGATCACTAGTTATATAAGCCAAATCTGCAGCATCTATGGAAAGCCAAAGCAGGTGATTTTAGGGTAGAGAATGAAAGGGATCTAGAGATGTAAAATTTTATGTTCCTTGCTCTGTTACTTTGTTTTTATATTTAATTTAAAACATTTAAAGCTATTCTTTATTTTATGTGTATGATTCTTTTGTCAAACCACAGAGGTCAGAAGGTGGCATCAGATCCCCTGAAAGGGAGTTAAAGATGGCTGTGCGCCACCATGTTGCTACTAGAGACTGACCATGTTCTTTCCCAGGGCTGCAAGTGCTCTTAACTACCAAGCAATTTTTCCAGTCCCACCTTGTTTGTGAGTCAGGGTTTCACACTGTAGCCCAGGAGAGCCAGACACTCACAGTGTAACCCGGGCTGGCATGAGACTTCCAGTAGTCCTATTACTGCAGGGTTCACTCCACCAGCTATCTAAGGTTTGATTCTTATTCTGTCTTCTATTCAAGAAAAGCTAGGACCCAAGAGGTTAAAGTGTTTGAGCTTTGTGGCTTAACAGTGGAGGACCAAGAGTCTAATCTCTGGGGTGATTTTTTTTTTTTTTGGTTTTATTTTTATTTTTATTTGTTTTTGTTTTTTGAGACAGGGTTTCTTTGTGTGGCTTTGGAGCCTGTCCTGGAACTAGCTCTTTGTGTAGACCAGGCTGGTCTCGAACTCACAGATATACAAATGCCTCTACCTCCCGAGTGCTGGGATTAAAGGCGTGCCTGAAGCCTTTGTTTTTTGTTTTTAGAAATTCATTTTGTAAGTGTGTGTGTGTGTGTGTGTGTGTGTGTGTACGTGTGTGTACGTGTGTGTGTACATGCATGGGAGTACAGGTGCTATGGAAGTCAGAGAAATAGGATCCTTCTGGATCTAGAGTCCAGTCAGTTGTGAGCTCCCTGGTGTGGATGTTGGGAACCGAGTTTATGTTCCCTCCAAGAGCAGTTAAATGATCTTAACCACTAAGCCATCTCTCTCCAGCTCCCCAGTCTCTAATATTCTATTCTTAATATTTTCATATTGTTCTGTTTTTAGTGTAATTCACCATAAAACCTATTAAATGTGTGGAAAAGTGTTTTTCCTAAAATCAGTTGAATATATTTTGTTTTGTATATGCTGTCAAATTAGTGTATTTGTCTTTCATTTTAATTTAGCCAGCATTACCTTAACACTCAGCAAGATTAACAAGAGACATATTTAAATATCTAGTCTTGCCCTTAGCTTCAGATTGAGTTTTTTTTTTTTTTTTTTAGTTCATTTTCTACTTTGTCATGTTTTTAATAGGTCTGCATTCAAGATACCATAGTATTGGGGGAAAGTTCTTACTTGAGTTTATTTTTTAAAAAAATCTTTGAAAAGCCATAGTGTTACCATTAATTGACATTAAAATATTTTATAATCAGTGCTTGGAGATTTTAGGACCATAGGTTAGGAAGTGAAAGGCACTATTTTGGACATATTGAATCTATGTTCATTATTCTTTATACTTCATTGATTTTCTTATAAATATACTACAGACACATTGACACTAGTTCTTGTTTTTGTTTTTGTTTGTTTGGCCTCCTTTTGTTATTTTGGCAACTCATTTTGTCTAAAGTAACAAAAATCATAGTATGGTATGATAAAAGAACATACTGTACCAGTTTGGAGACCTGGTTATTAATCTAGGTTTTGCCATGAACTAACTTTTATCACTTAATTTGTCTGGCCTGGTGATTTTTCTTTTCTTTTCTTTTCTTTTTTAACTAAAAAAGGGAGTTAAAAGCAATTATTTAAGTATCTTTTGGTTCAGTAACCCATGAACCTGTGACTTTAAAAAAGAATAAATGTACAAAGCCAGAAGTTCTTGATCATTTCTTCTACAGCACTGTCTTACTTTGGCTCAAGCTGGCATTGTGCTGTTCACCTGTTGTCACAGACACGTAGGATGCTGAGGTGAGAGAGCCACTGGAGCCCATGGGTTGGAAATCATCCTGGACAACACAGACCTGGCCGCAAAAAAAAAGTTTGCAGCCTCAATTGCACAATACTGCTGTGACTTTGATTTCAAAACAAAACCCAAAAAAAGCATTTAAACACATTCTTATTTCCTTCAGGTTTTATATCCTTTGAAGAACATTCTACATACTACCAGTATCGCCAATTCAAAAATTTGTTTTATTTTGTGTTTTGCCTGCATGCATGTATATGTGCCATGTGTGTGTCATTGTCTTCTGAGGCCAGAAAAGGACATCAGATCATTTAGATCTGGAGTTACATCTGGTTGTGAGTCGCCTTGTGGTTGCTGGAAACTCAGCATGGGTCTTCTGCAAGATCAGCAGGTGCCACTAACCTCTGAGCCATTTCTTTAGCATCCTCTTTTCTTTCTGTTTTAGACAGGGTCTCTGTTGGTTTGTGTGTGTGTGTGTGTGTGTGTGTTTTTTTTTTTTAATGGTGTGTGTGTTTATGTATAATGTCTTTGTGTGAATACAGGTGCCACAGTGTAGCGCTCAGAGGACAACTATTGAAAGTGACTTCATTCTTCCTTCAGTGGGTTCTAAGGGCTTGCTGAGCCATCCCTGTTTTGTGCTGTTTTGTTTTGTTTTGTTTTTGAGACAGGGTTTCTTTGTATTGTTTTGGAGCCTGTTCTGGAACTAGCTCTGTAGAGACTAGGCTGGCCTCCAACTTATGAGTGCTGGGACTAAAGGTGTGTGCCACCAACACCTGGCTTTGTTTTTTAATGATTTATCTATGTGTTTTGCCTGTATATATATATATGTGTGTCAGGGTGTTAGATCCCCTGAAATTGGAGTTGTAGACAGTTGTGAGCTGCCATGTGGGAGCTGGGAACTGAACTTGGGTCTTCTGGGTTCAGTGCTCTTAACTGCTGAGCCATCTCTCCAGCTCCTGTTTTTTTTTTTTTTTTTTTTTTTTTTTTTTTTTTTTTAAGACAGGGTTTCTCTGTGTAGCCCTGACTGTCCTGGAACTCACTCTGTAGAGCTGGCTGGCATCTAAATCATAAATCCTGCTGCACCTGCCTCTCCCTTCTGGGTCACTAACACCTGGCTTAAACTTTGTTTCCTAATTGAACTTTTTTGAGATAGACTCCTGTTCCATGACTCAGATTGGCAGGGAACTCACTATAGAGCCCCGGCTAGCTAAACTAGTGATCCCCCTTTCTTTCTCCCTCCAATGCTGGGGTGCAGGTGTGAGCTGTGAGGCCTAGCTAAATCATCATTTACATTGAAGGTAGTCACACTCTCAAACTCTAGTATCTTCTATTTTATGTCATTTGTCAGTGTGTTGTCAAGATTAGTGACGCTGTTAAATGTTTTTTCCCCACACTGGACAAGTGCTTTCCTAGTAATCTACAACCAAGCCCTTTCTTTTCTTTTTTGAGACAAGAGTCTTGCTATGTTGTTACAGGCTAACCTTGAGCCTGCTCAGTATGTTGGGCAGGTGCTGCTGTTGAATCTGTTTTTATTTTTTGAGACAGGATTTTACTGAGTATCCTACTATGACCTATTATGTAGACAAGGATGTCTGAAACTAGCTATAGACAGGGATGGTCTGGAATGCACAGAGATCTTCCTGCCTCTGCTTCTGGGCTGCTGGGATCAAAGGTGTTAACCATCCAGGCTAGATGAGGTTATCAGATCCTTTGGAGCTGGAATTACAAATGATGTGAGCCACCTGACAATGGGTGCTGGGAACTGAACTCTACTCTGAGCCTGGGTCCTCTGGAAAAGCAGCAAGCTCTTAAAAGTCCTTCAGCTCTGAGCTGGGAAAATAGTTTAGTGATAGAACACTTGCTTAATATAATTGAAGCCAAGAGTTCAATAACCACTATATTCAAATAAAAAAATATATAAAATAAGTTTTAATCTCCAAGTTCCATTACAAACCTTGACTCATTTTTCTTGCAAATTTTAATGAGTACTTTTATTATTGATTGGCTAAAGATCTATTCCTTTCCCTTGTAATACTGTTTCCTAACATGTCAAAAGTTGGAAACTGAATTGAAAATTCTAGTACTTTTTTTTTTTTTTTTTTTTTTCCTCGATATAGGGCTTCTCTGTAGCTTTGGAGCCTGTCCTGGAACTCACTCTGTAGACCAGGCTGGCCTTGAACTCACAGAGATTTACCTCCCTCTGACTCCTGAGTGCTGTTAAATGTGTGTGCCACCACCCCCTGGCAAAAAATTCCAGTACTCTAACTGATAAAGTACTGTGGTTCTGGAATAGTATTTGTAGATATCCAAAGTAAAATATTCTAAGATACCAGGAAAATCCAAGAGAGAGGGAAAAAATGAATGCTTTTAATACCTAATTTAAGTGCTTGTACATAGTTCTCTTTGTGTTGTTTTCCTTCCTGATCTTCTAGGCTTAGTGAATTTTAGGCCCTCACCCAGATACTAACTCAAAAGAAACAAAACATCCAACTGTAATTTTACAGTGTTATGTCTTAATGTATTTCAGTCTACTGGATAAAAGGATTCTGATGGTTATATTGGATTATGGGATGTCATTTATGCTTGATTCATTTTTCTGAATTATGTGACTTTTAAAACAAAGATTTCTGCACATACATGGGAAGCAAGCACTCTTTCCATTGAACTACATTCCATCCACTTATATTAGCTTTTGAAGACTTTGGATGAACAGAATCACATTAATGAATAACTTTTCCCAGACATATGAAATAACAGGTAGGCATGTAAATTATAGGATAGGTGAGTAATCTCTTGTCTAGTGAGTAACCTCTTCTTATCTAACTATTTCTACAATCGATATGAAGGTGTTACCTTGACATTACTCAGGCCATAACTGACAGTTGCAGTCAGGAATGTCATTAATCTATTTGCTTATTAGTTCTTTACTTTGCAAGGTTAAAATCACTTTTTATGTTAGATTATAGTAGACAAGCATTTGATTAAATATGAAAAATTGGCAGTTGCTTCTGTCTACCTCTCAGTCTCAGGATTGTAGTCACATTGAGAAAGAAAAGTGAAGCATTGTAAATATGAGTAGTTAATTGATTTTGGGCATATCTTGGTGTAAGGCAGCAATTACATATGGACATGAAGTTTGCCAATATATAAAAAATCTGTTCAAATAAAGTACAATCAAATATATACCAGTTACAGAACTATGGTGTTTGTTGATGTAACTTTAAAAAGATTTTTTAAATTATATTTTTGGGGTTGGTAATTTCTAAGAAGTCAGGATTACTTGCAACTCAGTCCTCTCCGACCATCGTGTAGGTCCTGGGTACTGAATTTAGGCTGTGAGGATGGGCACCAAGCCTCTTTCCCTGCTGAGCCCCCTTGCTGGCTCCTGCTGATGGGACTTTGCTTCACTGAAGGTTGCAGACAGAAGAACTATGAAGATCTACTTAAAATTTACAGTAACAAGATACCATAGACCAGTGATACTCAACCTTCCTAATGCTGTGACCCTTTAATACAGTTCCTTGTGTTGTGGTGACCCCCAGCCATAAAATTATTTTCATTGTTATTGTGTAATTGTAACTTTGCTGCTGTTATGAATCATAATGTAAACATCTGTGTTTCCTGATGGTCTTTAGGCAACCCCTGTGAAAGGGTCATTAAAACCCCAAAGGAGTCACTCAACACACAGGTTGAGAACTACTGTTTTAAGAGCTGAGTAGTATGCAAAAACTTCACTGTCAAATTTGAAGGCCACACCGGTTACCCATTACCTTGAAAAGTGGGAGAGTTAACAGTGAAGACATTTTCAGCTGTTTTTCCTTCATAATATTGTAACTCAAAAAACCACTATTAAACAGCAGAGTTTGGTGTTTAATTTCTACATGACATCAGTTCAGTGCATGTTATGACAAGGACATGGATATTGACAATCTTATTTTAAAGCCATAAAGACAAAGTTAAATGGTTATCCTCGGTGCTCAATGTTCACATCAGTGCCAAGATTAGGTCCCCTGAGATCTTGATTCCTGTATTTACACCAAGGCTTTTTGTCTGGATAAGAGACTCATGCAATTATGTCACTTAGTGCCAATAATCCACCACTTGAGAAATGTCAGATCCCTTGTCAATAGAATTATTTTGCACTGGTAGGTTGAATGTTTTCCTCATGGTTAGGCCCTGTATTAGAACTCTAGTTCTGTAAAAATAAAAACAACACATTAAATAAACATTATTCTCATATGTTTGTGATGCAAGGTCTTGCTTAAGTAGCATAGGACTATTTAGTCCTGCTTGGTCTTAAAAATGACAACACTCCCCCTTCCTTAGAGCCCTTTCCAGTGTTGCCTGTTTTGGTGTTTGTTCCATTTGTGACACAGGGTCTTAAGTATCCATGCTAACCTCAAACTTCCTGTGTAGCTGATCTGCACTTCTGACTCTTTGACCTCCACCTCCCTATGTTCATATCCTGCCCAGGATTTTGTGCATGCTAAACAAGTGTTCATGCAACTGAGCTCCATCCCCATCTCTGTTCTTTCTTAAGGAATGTGTTGACCTTAGCAAAGCTGTACTTTTTGTTGTACTTTTTAAAGGCAGATCTACATTTCAGAGGCATTTATGTAACACAGGTCATTTGTGACTAAGAACACTGAATATTAATGAAGCCTCTTTTACAGTTACAGTTCATGATAATGTACTAGGAAGTTACAGTTTTACGCACAATTAATGTTTTCAAGGAACATTTCAAAATACCAGTTTTTTACAAGTGGATTGCAGAAACAAGTTGTAATGTGACTTTTTTTTTTTTAACATAACCTTCTTTACATACAGAGCATGCAACCATTGTAAACAGCTGATGAGGGTGAGTGTTGGGGATTTAGCCCCACAGTGGCTTCTTCACAAAGCATATGCGTCTCTTGCCTCTGTTCAGTTCCATCATAGCTTTATTTTCTGCAGTTAGAGAGGGAAGAACAGCCGGTTTCCAGGGTAAAAGCTGACTGATGCAGTGTTTTAAAATGTCAACTTACAATTCAGTGCCAGTGTCTCATCTTAGCAGACATTTATCACAACTGCCTAACAATGAGTACAGTAATGGCTGTAATGAAATACTATTGCTGAATTATTACTACATGTTAGTCAAACTAAATTCAGAAGTCCTCTAGTTTAGTAAACCCAACATGGAAAACTAAATCAAATGACTAGTTATAGTCCCTACTTTGTAAAAAGACCTTTTCCACTAAGGAAGCAGTAAGTTCTTAGAGACTGTAGGGTTGTACATCTAAGATCCCAACACTTTGGTGTGAAAGCAAGAGACTAAATGTTTGAAGTCATTGGCAACTACATGATACCTTGTTCACAAAGACCAAAACTATCTGGGTGTATTGCAGATATTTTGGGATACAGAGGCAAGAGGAACTCTTGAAGGCAAGCCATGATTACATAGTGAGATACTGTCTTAAAGTACAACAGCATATTTAAAATGTTGTTACAAAAAGCCTATTTACAAACACTTGTGTGCTACAAAGTAACAACAGTGAGATGAATTTCTTGTGCCTTTATTTTATGGCAGGCAGCTTGCTAATGCTACAGAAACTTAGAATTTAGATCTCACAGTGAAGTGTTGAGCCATTATAGAGATTGTAAATCAGGGACACAATAGTTTAACCTGAAAACCTTCTCCAAGGTCACACAGATGGTAAGTAGCAAAGCCATAGTTCAAACCCAGGCTTCAAAGCTAATGCTGGCAAATAGGTCCTATAAATATAAATAAATCCCACAGTTACTAAGAGGTAACCACAGTACTCCAAACTCCAGGATGCCACACAATAGGTAGACCCGTTTCTCAGCAAAAGCATTTGCTTGGTCATAATGCTGCAGACCCCACCCCCACCTCACCCTTCAAAAAATCTGCTTTCATCAGAAGTCAGGGCAGAAACAGGCGAGGCATTCAAAGCGTCATATTAAGATTACAGAGGCTTGATTTGCTTTCCTTTAGTAGGATTTATAAAGATACTTACGACATTGACAATGAATTAACCGTCTAATCTCTTTGTAGAGAATCACAGTACAAGGAACCTTGGAGTTTAGACAATAGAAGTCTGTAAAGGGAACTTACTCAAAGTAATGATATGAGTAATACTAGAATTTCATTAGAGAATTATATGCAAAGAAACATAAGTAAAGAATACTGCTTTTTTTAAATTCCATTTTTATTTTAATTACTAATGTCAGTATGTGTGTATGCACACTTGAGTGCAGTGTTCCAAGCAGACCAGAGGAACAGGGTTACAGATGGTTGAGTGTCCCTGGATGTGGGTTTTAGAACTGAATGTAGGAGCAGCAGTGCATGCTCTCAGTCACCGAACCATCTCTCCAGGCCCCATGTACAAACACTTGGTAAGGCTCAGTGACATACTGAATCCCTTTCTACTTGGGAGGCTGAGGCAGGAGAGTGGTTTGAGCTCAAGAATTCGGACAACACAGGGAAACCCTAGCTATAGTATTTTTAAACCCATTTCAAAAGCAGGTAGACCATTCAGACCTGTTTTTATTTTCTTTGTTTTGTTCCACAAGCTGGCCTACAGAAGCCTCCTGCTTCCTGTGTGGTTCACAGGCCTGTGTGCTGCCACACCTAGCAAGTACATTTTAATAGTTCACAAATAACATTTTTATCAAGTCAGTGTGATAACATTTTCATTTTGTCATTGAAGTTAATTTAAATATTCAAATATTAAAATACAAAAGATGAGTTGTTTCAAAAGACAGGATAAAGTAGAAACTCCTTAACTCCTTTTATGCTTTTTTTTTTTTTTTTTTTTTTTTTTTTTACAGTATCGTCTTCTCTGGCTCTTACGTAGTAGCCCAGGTTACCCTACAAAATGAGGTGGTTGTACTGCCTCAGCCTTCATAGTAGATGGCGTTACAGACTTGAGTCCATCATGCCAAGCTTATTTTCAAATGACTTGTCTTCCTAACCCCCTTCCCCCCAAAAAAATCTTGTGGCAGCTCACTCCTAGACCAGCACACAGATCTGCAAATCCTTGACTTGGCATTTTAATTATTCCTTAGCAGCTACCACAAATCTTTTTTCTCTGTAACCTTTTATTTTTGTTTTGTTTTTTTTGAGACAGGGTTTCTCTGTATTGCTTTGGCGCCTGTCTAGCTCTTTAGACCAGGCTGGCCTCAAAACTCACAGAACCGCCTGCCTCTACCTCCCAAGTAATGGCATTAAAGGCGTTGGCGACCAACACCCATCTCTTAGTAACTTTTACATGCTTATTTTTTCCTTTTAGTGTATATGAGTATTTTGCCTGGATGTGTGACTGTGCATCATTTGTGTGCCTTGTGCCGACAGAGGCCAGAGAGGGCATTGGATCCCCTGGAACTGGATTTACATATGGGTGTTGGGAGTGAAACCCTGGTCCTTGGAATAGCAGCAAGTGTTCCTGGCCGGTGATCCATCTCCAGGCCCCTTTTTACCTATTTTTAAAAGATGAAGAAAATAAAATAAAAGTAGCTTTTTAGTCACATGAAGGCAGGATTTATTGAGATATTAATAACTTTTGTTGTATCTGTCAACATAGTGTCACATACACTAATACACTAAACTGGGCAGAGGTGGGTCCCACCTTTAATCCCAACCTCTGGAGGCGGAGGCGGAGGCAGGCAGATTTCTGTGAGTTCGAGGCCAGCCTGTGAGTGAGTTATAGAACAGCCAGAGCAAGACAAAGAAACCCTGTCTTGAAAAATAACACCAACAACAAAAAACCTAGAAAATGAGTAAAAGAACTAGTACATTTCAAACCTTCCCAAATCTGGAAATCTTCCTCTTTGTTTTTACACCCCACCCCCATGAAATCACTCACATTGCAAACGTGAAACACCTAGAATAAGCTCTGTCTTTAGCAGCAGTCCTGAACCTGTGGGTTACAACTTCTTTGAGTGTTGAGTGACCCCTTCACAGGGGTCACATATCAGATATCCTTCATATCAGGTATGCACATTATGATTCACAACAGTAGCAAAATTACAGGTATGAAATAGCAACGAAAATAATTTTATTGTTGGGGGTCACCACAACATATGAGGAACTATATTAAAGGGTAGAAGCATTAGGAAGGTTGGAAACCACTGCACTTTGTAGACCAGGCTGGCCTTGAGTTCAGAGATCTGCCTCAATGCTCAAAACAGTACTACTTTGTTTGTTTCTTGAGACAAGGTTTGTCAGTAGCTACCTACTGAGCTAGTCCTGGAACTTGATTTGTAGACCAGGCTGGCCTTGAACTCAGACATATCATCTGCCTCTGCCTCCTGAGTGTTGGGATTAAAGGCATGTGCCTCCACCGCCTAGTTTAAACACGCTGCTTCTAATGAGAAAACTAATTACAGTGGCTACTTCTCTGAGGCTGGACATTCAACAGAGACTTAAATAGAAAAGAAGCAAGGTTAGAAAAAGAGTACCAAGAAGTGGTTCTCACTAGTCATTTTAAACTATTTATGTATCATGTAACTATTTACATAATGGGCTTTTTCCTGATTCTGAGAGCCTCAGACACACAGAAGTGCCCTGCCACTGAGCTGTCCACCCCCCCCCCAAAAGACACAAGCTTCACTAAAACAATTGAGGTTTAATCCTAGCACCTGGGAGGCAGAGGCAGGTGGATACTCGTGAGTTCCAGCACACCCAGAGCCACACAGAGAAACCATGTCTCAACAATTGACAAATCATTCTGTATAATGATGAACCTCATATGTAGAACAGTTTGCAGATCCTCCTCCAGAAATTCAGCTATTTTAAACAATTGACTCAAATAACAATATTTTTAACTTTTTTATGTTAGGCTGGGCATTTGGACATAAAGCTAGAGCGTCAAGCATTCTAAGCACGTGCATGTGCTAAGCACACACACATACCACACACGAGCGCGAATGCACACACACACCTTTTTACCACTGATCTATATCTCCCAGTCCTTGAATAATAATAGTGTCAGATATATTAAACAACATGTTCATATTTATGATTTAATTTGAACTTAAATTTTAAAAATTTAGAGCATAGTTCTTGTTTGTTTTGATTTTTTTGAGACAGGGTTTCTCTGAATAGCCCTGGCTATCCTGGAACTCACTCTGTAGACCTGCAACTCAGAAATCCACCTATCGCTGCCTCCCAAGTGCTGGGATTAAAGAAATTTGCCACCACCACCTGCGATAGAGAATAGATCATTATTTTAGGTGTACAAATGCTTACACATTAAATAGTATGTTCATGTTTATGTTTTAATTTGAACTTAGTTATTAAAAATCTCTTGGTAGAGAATACTTATTTAAAATTTATTTTTATTTTCAGTGTATGAATATTTTACCTGCATGTATGTCTGTGTGCCACATGTGTGTCTGGTGCCACCAGAGGCCAGAAGCATGTATCTGGTCTCCTAGAACTGGCAGTTGTGAGCTGCCATGTGGGTGCTGAGAACTAAACCCATGTCCTCTTCAAGAGGACCTCTGAGCTATCTATCCAGCCCCTTATTCTGCTATGTTTATAGAATTGAAAACTGTATTTCAAAAGTCTGTTTTCCTAAGATTGTTTTTAGGACAAGGTTTCATGTAGCCCGGGTTGGCCACACAGGCACAGTGTAGCTGAGGCTGGCCTTGAGCTCTTCATCCTCTTGTCTTGTGTTGGGATTACAGGACTATGTGAGTATTCCCAACTCCTTATTTTTCAGTGTTTGTTTGTTTGTTTGTTTGTGTTTTGCTTTTGTTTTTGTTTTTGTTTTTTTGAGATTGGATCTCACTATATGAACCCAGGATAGGTCTGTTTCTGAAAACTGTTATTCCATCTGTTCAATTACCAATACTACATATTCCTTATTTGCGATTTTGGTTTGTTTTCTTTTTGGGGGTTTTGTTGTTGTTGTTTGTTTTTTTGTTTTTTTGAGGCAGGGTTTTTCTGTAGCTTTGGAATTCAATCTGTAGACCAGGCTGGCCTCCAACTTACAGAGATCTGCCTGTCTCTCTCTTCCTAGTGCTGGGATTAAAGGCGTGTACCACCAACACCTGGTGTTTTAAGACAGGATCTCCTGTATCCTGGTCTGATTTTGAACTTGGCTAAATAGCCAAGGGATGGCTTTGAGCTACTGATTTTTCTCCCTCACATTGAAGTGCTGATGCGGGGTCAAAGGCATGTTTTAGCACTCCTGTTTTTGCAGTACTGACAATAGAACCCAGGGCCTCTTGCATCCTGGATAACCATTTTACCTATAAGGTCACATTTCAAGTCCCTTAAATGTCTTTATACATTGAAAAAAATAGTGTCTATACAGTATTTTCTGCTGCACACATAAATCATGCACATACCCTCTTGTTCAACACAGTTTGGTCCTGGAAACCTGATGGGGGCAACAAGAGAATGAAGAAATGACAACACACATAAAGAAACTGAGGTCAGGTGGGCCATGCTTGCTTTACATTTGGAAGCTCAGAGTATTTCGTATGTATAGCGGGAGAGAGAGGGGTGGGAGACCTGGTAGGGAGCAGTCTTCAGGCTGCAGTCATCCAGAGAAGGAAGAAGCTGCAGTTGCTAGTTTTGTACACACTGGGCAGTTGGTTCAAAATCACTTGTCCTCTGCCATGCCTCTGAGCCTCACCCAGAGGAACACTTTGCCAATTCTGTTCCCGTGAGGCTTTAGTCCTTGTCAGTAATGCACACTCATTTGGGACTTCATCCTTTCCTTTCACATTTACCCATGACTTCTTGGCTCCCTACACATCCTTTTTGTTGTTGTTGTTTTGTTTTTTTTTTAATTCACTCGCCTTTGTCCCCTGAGTGCTAGGATAAAGGCATGCGTGCCACCACACCTGGCACATACGTGTATATTTTGAGGCACAATAGTATTCACACAAAACATATGTATGTGTCACTTTTATGTCTGTAAGAGGGACTGGGTACTTGTGTGCCCCAGGGCATATGTGAAAGTCAGGACAATTTGGGGAAGCCTCTTTTCCTCGGTGGCTCTGGGACCCAACACCACTTGTCAGACAGGCTCTTACCTGCTTAGTCCTCATCTCTAGCCAGAGATACAGGTTTGAAAATGGTCTTGCTTTATAGCCCTATCTGACTTCAAATGTGTGATTCTTCAACCTCGGCTTCCCGTGTACGGGGATTATGACAGGCATCACCACACTCGGTTCAGTTGCATTTGCTAATGACTAATTCAGTCATAAAATATTTACTGCTGTTATGAATACCAGGAGATGTAAAAGTGAATAAAACAGACAAAATCTTGTCCTGGTGGAGTTTAAATTCTTGTTAGGGAGATTGATAATTTATAAAGAACAATGTATGTATATGCCATATATACACAAACAACTTTAATCCAAACACAAGATAGAGATTAATCAACATAAAAGAAAAATGTGCTGTTGAATCAGATGTTAAAAGGTGTCCACTGCAGAAAGCTTGGCTATTAAGTAATGTGTGTGTTTTTACATGTTTTTATCTCAACGTGTCTTAGTTAGGAGAAGTTTAGTCATGGTGTGGTAATAATATACTGGCCATAGTTTGTTGCTAAGAAGTAATTACATCTACTAAGGAGTAACTGTTGGGTGGGGAAATTATTTTCTTTCAAATTTATTTAGCATAGAAAAATGTCTTTCCTATGGATTCTGGCCAGAAACCCAGCCAATTGGAAAAACATCTGGTGTTGGTTGAGTGAGAGAATGGCATAACCTTGTAAAAACTACTTACAGGAAAAGTATTTTTTAAAATATTTCTTGGCACTAGGCATTGGTGTCCTTTAATCCCAGCACTCAGGAGGTAGAGGCAGATGGATCTCTGTGAGTTCGAGACCAGCCTGGTCCACAAGAGCTAATTCCAGGACAGCCTCCAAAACTACAGAGAAACCCTGTCTCAAAAAACCAAACCAAAACAAACTTTTCCATCTTTATCTGTGGGTTTCTATAAGAATATTGTCTTAGTCTTTCCCCAAAGTGTTCCTGCTGCCTTAAGATTTGACCTGTTTCGGGCTACTATTGGATGTTACAAAGTTTGTTTAAGTCTATGGAAATGAGAGCACTAGTCGTACATTTTTAAATGAAGAACCTTTTTTTTTTTTTTTTTTTTTTGTAGTAGTTGTTGTCTAACGCCCCTTACCCTTAAGTGCCATTGAGTAGCTTAGAATAATGAGTTTGCTGTGGCTGTTTGTGCTTCTCCTTTTAAAAGCTTACCAAGCGGGCTGCAGCCCTGGCAACTTGACTGTTCTGGAATGTGTACTAGGTCTTTATTAGCATATGAGACTCTGTTTGTCCATGTGATCGTTTGTGTTCTGAAGTCTAGCCTAGACTTTCTTACGTGTTAGCAGGAATGATTCTGGAACGTGCTTTAGTTTCTTAGGGCCAAGCCTTGGAAATCATTCAGTTTTATTCCTGCCCCCCCCCTTTTCTCTTTTAACCTTTATGTGTCTGATTTGTATGAGTATGGTATGTGTGCTCATTGCCACAGTTGTCTGTATGAGTATGGTATGTGTGCACAGTGGGCTTGGGGATGTTGGAGGACAACCTTATGTGTCACCCATTTTCATTGTTTAACACTTCATACACTAGGCCCCCAGGGATTCTGTGTCTACCTCCAGTATAGGGCTGGGATTACAGGTACACTGCCCATCTGGCTTTAAATGGATTCTGGGGATTTGAACTCAAGTACTCATGCTTGGCCCAGACTTGTCTTTTTTATTGTTTTTGTAGATATGGTTTCAGGCTTTAGCCCAATCTAGCTTCAAACTCATGACCCTTCTGCATTTGTCTCCTAAGCATCAGTGTTATAGGCATGAACACCATAGCCAACTGAGAGCTGCTTTTCAAAGCCAAGTAACTCTTCAGTGTACTTCCTTCATTAGGAAAATTGGGAGTCTGTAGGTGGTTTTTTTTTTTTTTTATCTTACACTTTGCACGTACGTGTTTCTAACACATTTTATTATCCATTCATTGGCTTACATCTGACTTGGGGCTACTGGGAATAATGCTGAGCCTGGGTCCAACGGTTGGATGAAAATACATGTATTTATTATTTTGAGACAGTAGCCCTGGCTGACTTAAAAGTCAGTGTGCAGACTAGGCAACCCTCAGACTAACAGATTTGTGTGTTTCTACTTCCTGAGTGCTGGCCTTAAAGGTGTGACTGTGGAATGAAAATATTGATCTGTACAGTTCAATATCTTAGTGACCTTAAAGTAAAATATGCAAAGATATCAGCACCTGGCTAAATTGTTATCATACTGCTTTAAGATAAATCTGGAAAACAAGAAGATAATTCATATATAAAGGGACAGCACTACGGTTAACAGCTGACTTCCATTATAAATACTAGCCATTCAGATATGGTGCTAAATGTCCATATCCAGCCTTCAGGAGGCTGTGGTGGGATCCTGGCCTGAGGCAAGCAAAAGTGAAATACCACAAAGCAGTTGGATGATATTCAGTGTTCTAGAAAAAAGATGATCAGCAAGATTTGCGGGTTTGGGTGTTGCTTAGCAGTGGAGCCATTAATCAGCATGAGAAGGCTCTGGGGTCAGTCCCCAGCACCAGTAGAAGGAAAATAGAATTCTAGCTAGGCTTGGTTGTCATATGTCAGAAGTCACAGCTAAGGAAGCTGAGGTGGCAGGATCACTCTGAGTTCATGTGTTAGCAGCCCTAGCAACATATAGTGAGACTCTTGCCCCAAAAACCAAACACTTGACAAGGGGTAGTGGTGTTGGAAGCCTTTGATGCCAGCATTCAGGAGGCAGAGGCAGGCAGATCTTTGTGACTTCCAGGCCAGCCTGATGTACAGATTAGTTCCAGGACATGATCCAAAGCTTCACAAAGAAACCTGTCTCAAAACCAACAGAACAGAAACACTGATCTGTGTATTAAGACTTTTGAGACAATAAACAGACCACCTTAAAAAAATGGGATCATTTTTGTGTAAGTCATGGTCATGTACTAAATAAAGCTTTAGCGTCTAGGAAATACAAAGAACCCTTACAAGTCAATAGAACAGCCCAACTTAAAATTAAAGGATTTAAATAGGTTTTGAGCTTGTAGTAGAGGCTTGCCTAGTATGAGATCTATCTGTAGTACTGGATATAAGAATGCTAATAGCAGCCAGGTATTATCGCACACCTTTGATCCCAGCACTCTGGAGGCAGAGGCAGGTGGATCTCTGTGAGTCTGAGGCCAGTCTAGTTTACAAATCAAGTTCCAAGACAGCCAGAGCTACACAAAGAAAACCTGTCTCCAAAAAAGAAAAAGAATGCTGATAGCAGCAGTATTCACATATCCAAAAGGCCTGTTAATGACCTGGGTGACCACTGGCATGAATGAATGAACAAAACATAATATATAAAGGACCTGAAAAGAATGAAGTACTGATAACCAGAATGATGTAAATAAATCTCAGAACCCTTATAAAAAGAGATCAGTGGCCGGCCGTTGGTGACACATGCCTTTAGTTCCAGCACTCAGGAGGCAGAGACAGGTGGGTCTCTGTGAGTTTGAGGCCAGCCTGGTCTATAAAGTGAGTTCCAGTACAGCCAGGGCTACACAGAAACTCTTTTCTCAAAGAAGCAATTAAAAGTTGGTGTCAGAAATATTTGAGTGAGTGTGGTGACATATTGCCTACAATCTCTGCTACTCAGGAGCTTGAATCAGGAAGCTAGGCTAGGTAACTTATTAAGACCCTGCCTCAAAGATAAAAAGTAGGGACCAGCAAGATGTCTTAGCAGTTAAGAGGGCTTTCCATCAAATTGGGAACTAGAGTTCTACCCCATGGACCCATATAGTGGAAGTCAAGAACCAACTTCTGCAAGCTGTCCTCAGACATCTGCGTGTGTACTATGATGTTCACCTCCCACTGTACTCATAAAAAATGAGTAAATGTTGCTGGTTTTAATTGAGAAAAGTCTTTAAAGTAACTGGAGATGTGTTTAATCCTTACCTGTTAATAAATTGTGCCAATACTGATGATTAATTTTATGTGTCAACTTTATGGATTTGGAGATACTTAGATAAGGAGGTATATCCCTCCCCACACCCCCTTAAACTAAAACATCCCATTCCTGTCCATGGACATCAGAGCTGCTGGACTTTGGACATCATCTCTACATGCTAAGAATCCCCAGCAAGAAACTCTTGATGTATACAGAGATACACATACCTTCTACTGATATTGTTCTTCTGGAGAGCCCAGATATGTTGTTATTCAGAAATTGAGACATACTAGTTCAAGGCTAGTTTGGGCTGTAAAACAAGACCCTGTTTCAAACATTCAAACCAAAACTCAAAATATCAGAGGAATTTTTTTAAATCCCCAATAAACAAGCACCAACACATTTGTTGTTTGCAGATCTGCCTTACAGAACTGTTCAAGGTTGTCCAAGATGGTAACTAGAAGAAAAAAAAGAACCACTATGATTATTAGTTTCAGGAGTAAATATAAAAGACTATAAATAAATTGTTCTTTTATTGTCTTAGCTGAATTGAAAGGCAGTTGCATAATTAAGAACTATAGTTTGGGGTTTATCAGATTAATATATAATCACAAAAAAGAGATTAATACATAATTTGCAAAAAAACTATACTTGTATAAAAAAAAGATCCTCAAATCGCCAGAGGAACCATTAGGAATTTTTTTTTTTAATGTTTTAAATGAAGAAATTAAAGCCAAGTAGTATTGTGCACTGCTTTAATCCCAGCATTTAGGAAGCAGAGGCAGGTGGATCTCTAAGTTCCATGACAGCCAGGAACAGGGTAGAAAGAGAGACTGAGACACTTCCCCCAGCTTTGCCATCCAGGTGTGACTGAGACAGTTTGCTTTCCTTGTCTTCTCCTACCTTTGAGCATCAGGCAAATCCTAGAAAGGAAATAAAAGCAAAATAACCCATTGCTATTGAGTGCTGTGGAAGCTGGTGATGAAATGCCGGAGGAGAGCCATTCTGGCTCTAAAGAATCACAGGAGATGGGAAAAAATAAAATAAGACATATGGAAAACAAGTAGACTGAGAGAGATGCCCAATCAATTAGAAGTTTTTTGTAAACACTTAGTCAAAAGGCATAGGTTCTCCAGGCAGCAATGGTGCACACCTTTAAACCCAGAGGCAGGAGGATCTCTGAGTTCAAGGCCAGCCTGCTCTACAGAGCAAATTCCAAGACAGGCTCCAAAACTACAGAGAAACCCTGTCTTGAAAACAAACAAAAATGGTAAAATAAAATAAAAGGCATAGGTTCTGGCTGGGTCTGGTGGCACTTGACTTTAATGATTGTGACTGGGCTTTTTGGTGCTTACCTTTAGTGCAAGCACTAAGGAGACAGAGGCAGGTGAATATCTGTGAGTTCCAGGCCAGCCAAGGCTACAATTGTGAGATCCTGTTTTTGGTTTTTTTGGTTTTTTTTTTTTTTTTTTTGAAAAAAAAAATAGAAAAAGAATAGATAATAAGATTGAACTTCATGCTATGTAGAAAAGATACACTTTGGGTTCAAAGGCACAAATAGGTTGAAAACAAAGGGATGGAAAAATGATGTGTATGCTGGAGCAATCCTAGAGTGGAATTTGATCCATTTACAGTAGCATTAAAAAGAACAAAATATTTTTAAAAGCTTATGTACTAAAAAACTATCAAAATTACTGGGAAATCAAGGTAATCCTAAATAAATGGAGATATAATCCATGTTTCTAATTTAGAAAACTCATTAATTTTCAGACAGCAGTATCCTCCAATTCTGTGTATAGAGTACACTCACTGGTCAGTTTTCATCAATGACTTTTGCAGAAGTAGACAAGTCAATCCCAAATTCATATAGAAATTAAAGGTCTAGAATAGCTCAAATTATTTTGAAAATGTACTGAGACCCTAAAGATCTGAATTTCAAAATAACTATATAGGAGGAAATCTGGGGTTTAGCTATGCAGAGTTGTTGTGTATTACATCAAAATCATGCATGCAACAACAACAAAAAAGAACCATTAAGATATCATTAAGAACTTGGGCAGTGATGGTGCACGCCTTTAATCCCAGCAGTTGGGAGGCAGAGGCAGAGGCAGATCTCCATGAATTCGATTGAGGCCAGCCTGGTCTACAGAGTGCCAGGAGAGGCTCCAAAGCCACATGCAGGACAAAACAAACAAACACAGAAAGATACCTTTAAGATCCGGGTGTGGTGGTGCACACCTTTAATCCCAACACTGGAACTGTGGAGAGGAGGGCCTTCTGCTGTTAGAGGTGAGGGAACTCTGGGTTTAGAGGGGAGGGGTCTCTAAATTTAGTAGATTAGTGTAGGCACTAGAGTGGATATAAGGCTGTGGTAATTTAAGAAGCTGGTGTATTGTCCCACCATACCTTGGGTGGTCTGTTCTGTCTGACTGTGGATCCCCATTTGTGAGGAAGGTAAGAAGGCAGCTGTCAGTCATCAGTTATCCTCTCTTCCCCGTGGTTCCCAGGGTTTGAACTCAGGTCATCAGCCATGGCAGCATTTACCTCCTAAAGCATATTGCTTTTTCTTTTGGGGGGGTGGGGCTTTCTCCTGAGGAAATTGCCTCCCAACTGTGAACATGATAAAATGTTATTTCCTGATGTGATGTATTTTGATTTTTTTTCCAGATGTTCTCAAACAGTGATGAAGCTGTAATCAATAAAAAACTTCCCAAAGAACTTCTACTAAGGTGAGTCTGAGCCTTAAATCTGTATCAGTTGGTGGTGTACATCATATTTGTATGTTAAGTATAAATTTGTTGCTAGTTATTTCTTGCAGTGTTTGTCGGAAGAAACAAACCTTTTGACATTGTCATGTAAAAATGTGTTAGTCTATAGTCATAACCTTCACAGGATCATACATGAGGCCAGAAGCTCACAGGCTATACCTGCTTGGTCTATATTATCTGGAATTTTAAATTTATTGTAACAATTTTTTAAGAGTTGTTAACAGTGTTTCAATTAGACCTGCATATGACTTTGTATTTTGACATTGCCTTTGCCTTATTGTAAGATAGGTAGAAAAATTTCAGCCCTTTGAAGAGAGAGATTCTAGGCCATATCATTTCCCTACTCCTTTATGTTTGTATTAAAATGTTACTTGTACTGGGGACTCCATGAAGAGCTATTGTTCCTTGTTTTAAAAGCATCTATATATACCTTCCTGTGGAACAGACTATATCCCACCACCACACCCCCACTCCTTGAGAGACAGGGTTCCTCTTTGTAGCCCTGGTTGTCCTGGAACTTTCTCTCAGAGATCCTGCTTTTGCCTCCCTAGTATTAGAATTAAAGGTTTTCTCTGCCACCACCCAGCCAGTTTTTTTCCCTTTGTGACAAGGTGTCACTGTCTAGTCCAGGCTGGCCCAGAAGTCAGAGATACCCCTACTTCTGCCTCTCAAAGGCTGGACTTAAAGGCATGCACCACTAGGTACCACCCCCTTGTTTCAAAAATAGAAAGCCATAGTTGTTCTCTTCCTTAGACCATATTTAGGATTAGGATTTTACAGTACTTTTTTTTTTTTTTTTTTTTTTTTAACTTGTAGAAACTACATTGTAGCACTATCCAGGACACAAAACACAGCCTCCAGTTTAGAGATTCTGACTTAGGAATTACCTATGAGAGTTATTTACTGAGCTCTGCACTACTTGGGTATTTGATCAGAATATTCATTTATATAAAGTGTCATAATTGAGAAGGAAGAAAAAATTTTTTTCATTCTTTTCTGTTTTTTCTAATACAGGGTTTCTCTGTGTTGCTTTGGAACCTATCTTGAAACTCTGTAGATCAGGCTGACCTTGAACTCACAGAAATCCTCTTGCCTCTGCCTCCCAGATGGGATTAAAGGCATGGCTCCTAGCCCCTTTTTAAAATGTTGAGACAGAATCACAATTACCAAGATTCTGGCCTCAAAGAGATCTTCCTGTGCTTCCCTTGTGCCCGGTACAGAGGAACACTGCTGCACTTGGACGAATTACTCTTGCTTTAGCCTTAGCTGTTTAAATGGAGACCTTGTCAGAAGTCAGTACCGGTGGGTAGAATTTACCTTCCACTTTTTGTGGTTACCTGCATTTTCTTTCAGATTTTATGTCTTTAATACCCCTCCCCTGGGATAATTTGTCTTCAGGGTAAAGGACATAAAATCCCTAAAAACTTATTTGTCATTCTGCTTATATAAGGGACATGATCACATGTGGATTGTGGTATGATGTATTGGGGTACCCTAGACACAATCCTGCACAGATGTCTCCGTTGTCCTCCAAGCTACAGGTGGCTTTCATTCACTTTATATTGTAGAATATTTATTAGACATCATTGACATGGAACCATTAGAAATCAGTCTCAAGCCACACATGAGATTAAAGGCCTTTAATCTCAGCATTCTGCAGGCAGAGGCAGGCAGAGCTCCAAGTTGAAGGCCAGCTTGGTCTACAGAGCAGTTCCAGGACAGCCAGGGCTGTATAGAGAGACCTTATCTAAAACAACAACAAAAACAGTCTTTGGTGAGTGTGACACCTGGGAGGTGGAGGCAGGAGGGTTGGGAATTGAAGGTTATTTGGGCTACATAGCAAGTTTAGACCAGCCTGGGCCAAAGATACTTTGTCAAAACATGAAATTAAGATAAAAAGTTAATCTGAGATTGGACATTTTCTTTTTAATAATGAGGAATATTAGTGTCCAGCTTCATTAGTCAGAGCATGAGAGACTGTTTTTTCTTTTTGAGACTGGGTTGTAGTACTGACTGGCCCTGAAACTCTGTCCCCAGAGGCCTGGGATTAGAGGCATGCATCAGCATGCATGGCAAGCATGATACTCATAATGAACTGTTTAAAAGTTTCTCATTTTTGGATAATAAGACAGCTCAGAGGTTGCTACAAAACCCCAATGACCTGAGTCTGATCTCCAGAACCCATGAAAAGAGGAAAGAGAGAATGGAGTTTTTCTCTGACCTCTATAAAAACACACACTAGCAGCCCCCCTTCCCTCCACCACACACATAAAATAAAAGATTTTAATTAAAAGGTTTCTAAAACTAATGTTTTTGTATGGAAGATTAAAGGCAAAAAGATGATAAACCATGTTGTAAGTTCAGCAAATCACTTAACTTCCTGCTTCTGTTACCATCTCCGTAAAGACAGGAAGGAATGGAGAAGGGCTGATAAGTAGGATAAGAAAATATAGTTCCACCTCAAAACATGCCTCAGTTGGAGGCAGGTACTGGCCCATAGTAATTTCCAGGCCAGCTAGAACTGCACAAACAAATAAAAAAGATTAAAATTTCTGCCTCCCTTAGCTTTTCTTGTTCAGTTCTAAGAATGAAACCTGAGGCTTTAAACACTCTAGGCAAGCACTCTGCAGTCCCAGTCCGTGGGTCTTCATGGTATGGTTAATGGAGGTGGTTTGCTTTTGATGATTTTTGTTTGCTTGTTTGTTGTTTTTTGATACAGGGTTTCTGTAGCCCTTGTTGTCCTGGAATACACTATATACCAAGCTGTCTTCAATATACACAGATCCACCTGCCTGTGCCTCCCAAGTACTGAGATAAAAGGCAAGCGCCACCACACCCTAATGCTATAATTTTTAAATGCATTTGTTTTTATTATTTTTATATATCTTTTATCATAGGGAGTGGTTTTGTTTATTTCTTTGGTTGGATTTTGCTGGTTTTGAGAAAGGGTCACACTGTGCAGGCTTTTCCTCTACAACTCTCCCAATTGTTGGAATTACAGGCCTGTGCTGGTCTGTTTTTGTTTTATTGATAACAAGATCTGACCCTTTAGCACAGACTGGCACAACCTTCTTGCCTCTGTCTTCCAAGTGCTGGAATTATAGGCTAAACCACTATACATAGTTTATCATAAGTCTAGATAGATATCAAAAAACTGGTTTTATGAGCATGTAGGAAAGGAGGAGAAATTAGACTCTCATAAATTGGTGGTAGAAATGTAAAATTAGTATAGCCACGATGGAAAAAAAAAACAGCTTGGAAGTTCTCAAAAAGCTAAATCTAGAAATGTATCATCAGCATTCCTACTTTTATGGTTAAAATAATAATAATTGCAATGGTAGAATGGCTCAGTGAGTGAAGGCATTTGCCACCAAGCCTGAAAACCTGGGTTTGATCCCTGGGAAGTCCTCCCACCCACCCACCTACCCCCAAACAAACAAACAAACAAATGTAATGAAATAATTGGCATGGTTATAGCAGCATTACTAATAATAGCTAAAATATACAAATTACCTAGTTGTTTATAAACTGAAGAGTAAACAATGTGGTATGTCCATACTTTTACTTTATCTTAAAGAATAAAGTATATGGATATGCTCTTTGACCTGTATTGAAATAAAATGGTAATTTAAAGAAGAAAACCACAAAGGGCCTTATTACTCTCTTCCTGTTAGAGGGAATGTCCTGAGTAGACAAGTCCATAGAAGCGGAACTCAGACTGGTAGTTTCCTGAGGCTGGGGAAGTAAGTGGTACCCAGGGAGTTTTTCTGACACCTTGTAGCAGCAGTTAAGGCAACACTAACATCTAAAACATGCTAGCTTCTGCTAGTTCAGATATTTACTTCCAACTCCTGCTGAACAATATGGAGATCACAAAAATAAACCAGGCTATTATGGGTTTAGGGATCAGCAAGGTTTTAAGTAAATTTCTCCTGTGTTGTGTGGTAACCAGCCTTATTCTGGCAGCAACGCTTCTTTTCCTTATGAGTAAAACATAATGGCTGCCAGCAAATACTGAATTCCTGTCTTTCCTTGTTCGATCTGTGTACACAGGTAGTTAATATTGATCCCTAGTAAAAGTCTTTTTATATCATGGCCCAATCCTGAACAAGTCACTGTAACCAACTCAGACTAGTCAGCTAGAAGTGGATGGTGGGGAATCAATCAGCATGCTACCACAGAACATAGTACACAGAAAAGAGCTGTGGGTTTCCTTCAGTTAAGGTTCTCCTAAGTGTAATTTCCCTCAGCAGCCTTTTTATAGGTTTCAGAGAGCACAAAGACATATGTGCTGGTATGACAAAATATCTGGGCCTAGATAAGTAGATGATTACCAGAAGTTTGTTTCTCAAGCGTTTTGGAGACTGGGAAGTCCAAGATCAAGGTGCTGCTATCTGGTGATTATCTTCAGCCTGTAACAGTCAGGCTGAGAAGGGGGCATTCACTTTTTTTTTTGAGGTTGGGTTTTCAAGACAAGGTTTCTCTCTGTAGCCCCACCTACAATGTGTGCCATCACTGCCTGGCTTTAATACACTTTTTGTTCAGTGTTTTGAGAAGGCTCTACTATGTAGCTCTGACTTAGTCTCATAAGTGCTAAGATGAACTGCCATACCAGGCTTAAGGTCTATGACTTTCTTTGACAGTAAATTTCTACATGGGTTTTAGAACAGATATTAAAACTTTGAATGTATTTCTTATGAGGCCATAGAGTATAAATCTTCTTCCTTTGCTTGTTTGATTTTTTTTTTTTTTGTTTGTTTGTTTTTTTTTGTTTTTTGAGATATGTCACTACGTAGCCTTGGCTGGCCTGGAACTCAGGATGGCCTCAAATGGTTGTGCACGCCTTTAGTCCAGCACTTGAGAAGCATAAGCAGTTGGATCTCAGTGAGTTTGAAGCCAGCCTAGTCTACATAGTGAGTATCAGGACAGCTGGGACACCTGTCTCAGAACCCTGTCTCAAAAACACAAAACCAAAAACTTCTTGAGTCCATCCGCCTCTGCCTCCAGATTTCTTATTTTATGTATTTAGGTGTTGTTTTTACATGGGTGTGTTTACTATGTGCATGTCTGGTCTCTGCAGAAGAGGGCAGATTTCTCATGTTTTATTGGAAAATAAGAATTATAATAACTGTGCCTTTACCTCAGTAATACTCTCCTACTTTTTTGTTTTGTTTGAGACGTGATCCCATTCTATAGCTCTGGCCATCCTGGAACTCACTATGTAGACGAGCCTGACCTCACATTCAGAGATGCACTTAATTCCCCAGTGCTGAGATCAAAGGTGTGGGACACTACGCCTGGCAGCTCATCCTACCTTTATATTTCCTCAAGAAAGAAAGATCATAGGAGCTTCCTGATAATCAAACACGATCAGTCTAAGAAGGGAGCTCCTGGGAAGGGAGCACTGCTTTTTCTCCGATAGCCTTTGTCTCTGTTCATTTTGTTCTTTGTGATTGATAATCATTATAATGAACCTTTTAGTGTAAAAGGAAAAATGCCCTACTTCTGCACACTCACAGTGGCTGACATCCTTACCACTGAGCTTAGTTGTGATGGTTTTTGCATAGAAAATGATCACCCAGTATGAGATATGTCATTAACACTCCTACAGCATGCCATTTTTACTCTATGTGTACATGTGTTTTGTCTCTGTGTACCACATGTATGTATGTATTCAATGACTACAGAGGCCAGAAGTGGGCATTGGATTCCCTGGAACTTGAATTACAGGTGGTTGTGAGTTGCGATGTGGGTGCTGAGAATCAAACCAGTGCTCTCTTTAAAAATTATTTTTTAATGCGTTTTGCCTTTATGTGTGTGCACCATGTGCATGTTTGATGTCTTCATTGGATACTCTGGAATTGGAGTTAAAGATAGTTGTGAACTACCTTGTGGGTGCTGGCAGTTAAACCCAGGTCCTGTGCAAAAACAAATGCTCTTAACCCCTAACACATCTCTCAGCTCCTTCTGGTTTAATTTAGAGCAATAGAACTCTCTAGACAATTCCACATAGTAATATAGTTAATAAAGTTGGTATAGTTTGGATCTTGAATCTCCTCCAAAGGCCCATGTGTTGAAGATTTGGTCCTTCATCTTTGGCTCTGTTGGGAGGTGGTAGAACCCTGGTAGAAGGACATTAGGTTATTGGGAGTGTGCCTGGAAGGGCTACCACATATTCCCCTCATGTTACACATCACCTCACCAACGGTCTGAGCAACAGCACTGCCAAGTAACTTATGAAATTGTGATGGCCAGTTACTTTTTGCAGCGAGGGGGTCTGGCACACATGATATGCTAAAGAATTGAGTGTACTGGTAAGGCTACCAGGTATAAACTAAATAGGGCTTACATAGTTAATGAATATCATTATAGTTAAAATAATGGTGCTGAAAGTATCTAGATAACAGCATCAGATGTCTGCTGTGGCCTCTCCAGATATGTGACAATAGGATCATCATTTCAATAACACAAGAAAGCTGGGTGTGGTGGCAGAGACTGTCCTGTCTCAAGTCTACAGAGTGAGAGTTCTGTGACAGGCATGGCTACTTGGAAAGGCCCTGTCTCAACCTCCCTTCCACCTAAAAAATGCAGGAACCACAGCACATGAGTCAGGCTAGAGATAAGGCACCCACATGGTGGCTCCCGGCTACTCATAACTTCGGTTCAGAGGATATCATGCCTTCTTCTGTAGGGACCAGGCATATAGGTTGAACATGCTCATACATTTGGATAAAACAGTCATTCTCAGAAAATTAAACAAAACTTGTGAGCTGGAGATGGAGGCACACATTTTCTACCCAGCCCTTGGATGGCAGAGGTAGTCTGATCCCTGTGAGTTGGAGGCCAGCCAGGGTTGCAAAATGAGACCCGTGTGTCATGAAAACAACAGACACATGAGAAAGCCATGTGTGTACCTGTAATCCCGGCACAGAGGCAGGAGAGTTGCTCCTCATTTGAGGTCGGCCTGCTGCTGTTGCTCACACTTTCTATTCTTTACCCTCCTCTCCCTTCAGAGGCTAGTGGGAAAGTGTGTGTGTGTTTCCAGAGGTCAAACTCAGGTCCCTGAGCATGCAACACAGTCACTAGTTATGTTTGCTCACCCTAGTCCTTCTAACTCAGTTATCTGTCTCTTATGTGGAACAAATAAAAAATGTATCAGAAATCCTAGTCACTTGGAAGGCTGAGGTGGAAAATCACAAAGCCTTCTAGGGATACAGGGTGAGTTTAAAATCAACCTGAGACCCTGTCTAAAAAAGTGTAGAAGGTTGTGGATTAGCACAGCAGCAGAGCTTTTACATAAGGGAAATTTCTTGTAACAATTCAGTGCTATTGTTAGTTTCCTTTTTTCTTGACACTGTGCAACTATCTGACTCATCCAAACCACCTTCTGCAACTGGTTGGCACAGTGCGCACTTGTAATTCAGCACTCTGAAAAATGAGTGGAAGGGTTAGGAGTTCATGAGTAGTCCTGGCTACATAGTGAGACCCTGTCCTACAAAAGAACAAGAAAGCAATGTTGGCATCAGAACTGAAAATACTTAAAGGAGACATAAAGGCCAGTGGAAAAGGTAGTCAGAAAGACTCCCCAGCACATACATACACCCATATTTTCTTCAAATTATTTCTGACATGCACAAGGAAGAAGTTGAACTAAAGAATATAAATACAGTTCATTGTTGACTTGTGGGAAGTGTGCTCAAGGCCCTGTGTTCGATCGCAGCAGCATACATAAAAAATGAAGTTATACCATATCCACTGTCTACCTCGAATAGACGTCCCTCCCCCCCCAAAAAAAAACCTAAGCATAAGAGTTAAAATTATAAAAACTTTAGAATAGAACATAGGAGGAAGGCTTCATAGCGCTGTACCTGACATCCCAAACTGAGGAAGCAAAAGAAAACTATAACTTGTTCGGCATCATAATATAAAACTAGCACATTAGAAGATGCTACAAATGGAAGAAAATACTTACGTGTAGAATGAAGGGCTGTAGTCCTGAATGCATAAAGGATGCACAGTGCAACCCCCAAACCCACAAACATTCTGATTACAGGACTTAAAACTCCTAAGCTTGGCATTGTGACTTAAATGAAGTACCTGGGAGGCCAAGGAAGGAGAAGTGCCCTGAGTTGAAGGCCAATCACAACCAATTCTTATTTCATAGCTATTACTGTGGCTTTAAAATAATAATAATAATAATAAATATTAACAGAGAGAGATGGGGTAGTTGCACAAATAAGATTTGTGCAAAACTAAACAGTGGTTCAGGAATTCTGCTCATGGGTATATACCCGAAATAATTGAAATCAGGGACTCAGACAGGTATTTGTGTACATAGGAGCAGAGTTCATAATAACCAGTTGGAGAAAGCAGTATAAGCACCTGTGGATGGATGTATAGGATGCAGTATTTATATATAATGAACTAGTATTCAACTTTACAAATAACACAATAGCAAGTACTTTGCCCAGAGAGAAAGTGGAATGATAGCCAAGGGCTGAAAGAGAGATAGATAGTGGAGGGTTATTGTCTAATAAAAAGTTTCAGTTTAACAAGATAAAGTTTTAAAGATTGGTAATTATTGCATAATGAGAGCCACTGCCTTGAACTTTCTATAGATAGGTTAGGGGCTGGCCCTAACTGCTCTGTCTTTCAATTGTGCAGAGGTGTTTTGCTTTGCAAGTTTCTCGGTATATTTGTATTTGTTTGAAAGAAACTGCCTCTGAATGATGTGTATGATGTGTGTGAATCCATGAGATTTTTTTTAAGCAGCTGTTTGGGGATGGAAAGGGGACTAGCAAGAAGGGGAGACAGAGTACTAGAGAGACTGTGAGCAGTGTACAATGATACATAAAATTTAATGAAACCTATTCTGTACACTAAAACTTTTTAATTAAAAAAACTAGTTATGGTATTTGTACACCTGTAAGCCTAACACTTCAGAGGCTATGGCAGGAGGATCGAGTGTTCAAGGTCATCTTGATCAACATAGTGGGGATGGGCAGGAGAAAGAATGTATGAGACAATATCAGAGTGAGAGATGATAAAAGTTTGTTCCTTCTCTTTTCTTCTTAGGATATTTTCTTTCCTGGATGTTGTTACCTTGTGTCGCTGTGCTCAGGTTTCCAGGGTAAGATGGCTGGCATTAGAGGGACCTTTTCCTGGCTCCAAGGCTGATAGCCTCTGTAGACAGCTGATACTTTAGTTGTCATTTGTATATTTTACAGAAGACATTATTTCACTCCAAGTATACACCCTCTGTTCCATATGGTTCTATGATGAATTCTGCGTTATGTACTGTTCCTAACATTTACATGTTATAAACAAGGGCCAGTTTATGTCAAAAGCATTGACTCAGCTAATTAACTAAGCTTAACTCAACAAATTACAACAAAATCATATTTTACTGTTTTTATAGTTCATTTTACACCAGCACATAGTCATGCATGTATTAAAGCCTCTTAAGCATCAAATTCTTGTTATCTCTACATAGTCTTTCTTCCAAAAATGACAGGAGAGGAGGAAAAGGTCTCATAAAGTACTTCTGTGTTAGGTGGACATAAGTGTCTCCTCAAACCACCACAATAGCTCCTTCTGCCACTGCATCTAAAAACCAAGACCTCATTGTGGTAATTTCCCCTTTATGGTAATTTTAAAGTCATTTCTCCATGCATATCTGCCATTTTGGAAACAACAGCAGTGTCATGATTTATGCTGTACTTCTTGTAAAAGTGACCCTGTGTGAGTGATCCAGGGTGCTAACAAGTGAACTTTAATTGTGGTCTTTATTTAAGGAAAGGAGGGAACCACACCAGATGTCATTAAGTCTGGACTGTTGGTGCGTTGGTATCTGCTGTTCTTGGCGATTAAGGATTGTAGCTTGAGTGCTGTGCTTGCTTGCACTGCTTGGGTACTGGGTTAGGCCTACCACTGAGCAATACTGTCAACACATTGAGGTTTTTTGTTTTGTTTTGTTTTTTAATGTGGACTCTAGGGAGGAACCTGTCATTCCTAATTTTAGGCTGAGTCCTGCATGCTTCCTGCTCCCTGAAGAACCTGGCAAGGACTAGCACACAATCAGAGATATATTTAGTCCAAGAATCTCTTAAACATATGGTTTTTAAGAGTTTTATTTGCTACTTCCATTGCCAGCTATTTAAAAGAAAGAACAAGACAAAACAAACAAACAGAAAAACCACTGGAAAAATCTGAAGCCACAAAGAGAAGTAACATTGACCACGTGAGAGCCTGACCTAGTTTTAGAATAGCTTCTTGCTTACCGTCATGCCCCTACATGTTTCTTACTGATCATATGACAGTTAACCTTGGTTTTGAAAATTTTGGAGACATTTGGGAGACAGAGGCCGAGGGGTCTCTAAGAGTTCAAGGGCACCCAGGGCTACCCAGTGAGACTGGGGACCAAAAATGTTGTTTTTCAGAGAAATGGCAGTAAGTATAATATACATTAAATTGCTTCTTAAATTTGTTGTAATAAGCAATATCCTAATGCTGGGTGGTGGTAGCATACACCTTTATTAATCCCAGCACTTGGGAAGCAGAAAAAGATGGATCTCTGAGTTCAAGGCCAGCCTGGTCTACAGAGTGAGTTCCAGAAAAGCCAGAGCTACACAGAGAGGAACCCTGTCTTGAAGGATGGATAAATACTCTAGAACTGGATGTAGTGGCTCATACCTATAATCCTGGTACTTGAGTATCTTGTGTTTGAGGACACCTCTGGGCTAGGCTACATAGTGAGACCTCGCCTCAGACACACAGTAGACTGTACATATATTATTCTGAACAGTTCATGGCTTTTATTATTTATTAGGGAAAACTTTTAAACTCTTTAAAATACCAAATATGCCACAATAAATAAATTAGCTCCTCCTGAAGTTATTTTTTATTCAACCCTGAATATTGAAAAACTTAACAAATTTTCTTACTGCCTCAAGTTTACTGACGAAACTGCTAAGCAGTTCTAAAATTGCCACTGTAACCCCTGTCCTAGAACAAACTCAGGATGCAGCTCAGTGGTAGCATGCTTGCCTAGCTTGCACAAGGCCCTGGATTTGGTCCCAAGTGTGACAAACAATAAAATAAAGCTGTTGCTGTGTCAAGTTGGACAGAATATTGATTAATTCTAAAGCATAGCTGAGTATATTGGTAATTGAGGAAAACACAATGAGAGAGATCATGCACCAGACTCCTTGCCACTGCCTCCACCACTGGCTCAGGCAATTGGAGAAGATAACATTGGTGGGGGCTGAGGACGTTTTGGGTCAGTTATTTGTTGAATTGTGAATTAATTATTGTCAGTTTCTGTTTTCATTTCAACCTCTGCTCATCCTGTCTCTTCTCACTCAAAATAGGCCTGGAATGTCCTAGCTCTGGATGGCAGTAACTGGCAACGAATTGACCTGTTTGATTTCCAGCGGGATATTGAGGTATGATTATGTGGTTGGTGGCCCCATTTATTTCTCATTAATCATAGCCATGTATATAAATCTTTTTTTTCCCCACCGAAGAATTGATTTTTGGTACAGCTAAACATCATGGAAGCCTCCACTCTTCTGAGGGGGGGGGGGGCGCGGTTCTTAGGTAGATGTGTTGACACCAGCAAAGTAAGGCAAGTCAGTGTAAGTTGGAGACCAGCCAGTGAGACTGTGTCTCAAAACAAAACAACAAAAACAAGTGTTTCTTCAGGTTTGGGAAGCTAATACTAGGATTCAAACCTAGGGCCTCATGCATGATAGGCCACACCCTCCCACTGGCTTGGTTTCTACCCCTAATTTCCTTCAATTTTTGAGGATAAATGGAATTATTTCCCTGAAATAATGCTAAGTTCTTTATTAACTTTAGTCCTGAACTGAGACCAGAAGGTTTTGTTTTGCAGTTTTTGTGTTTGCTCGTGTAAAGCAAGTTATTTTATATTAGTTTATTGAATGGTAAGGAGGATTAAACTTGTGTTTCTTCTTGGGGAACAAAAGTGGAGATAGTTTTTATGGATAATAAAGAATGGATAAAACTGGAATTATTAAATTGTTTTTACTAATGAAAGGTAATTTCCTTGTGTGCGTGGTTCTTTCTTTTCCTGTTCCCTCTAAATAGAAAAGTGTAACAGCAACCAGGCGTGTACATGCCTGTAATCTCAGCACTTAGAGACAACTAAGTTCAGAGAGATGATTAAGGTCAAGGTGGGAGATGATCATTTGATAAAGTCCTTGCCATACTGGAGTGAGGACCTGAGTTTAGACCCCCAGCATCTGTGTTGGAGGAACACTGTTGTTGGTTGGTTATTGCTCATTGCGCTGACTCTTAAGGAGGGCCTACCACCCAGCTCACAAATAAATCACCCTCTCAGAATCTTAGTTTTTCATATGAATGCCCAGCCTTAGCTTGGCTTGTTTCTTGCCTGCTTTTTTTTTTTTTTTTTTTTTTTTTTTTTTCTCTGTGCTGGGATTTTTCTGTGTAGCCCTGACTGTCCTGGAACTGACTCTGTAAACCAGACTGGCCTCGAACTCACAAAGAGCTTTGGGATTAAAGGTGTGTAAGCCACCAACCTCTGAGAGCCTGCTTTTATCTTAATTTATCCTGACTACCTTTTACCTTTGGGCTTTTTCCCTTTATTTCTGTAACCCTCTTCTGGTCTCCACAGGCACTGCATACATGTGGTACTCAGGCATACATGCAGCCAGAATCCATAAACATAAAACCAACAACAACAAACAAACCACTAACATTGTGCTGCATTCACTCCACAATTCTCTGATCTCATGGATATATGTGCTTAAAAAACATGACCCACAGAATTCTGCAAGGTAGTACTTCCTCATTGAGTCCCTGCTGTATGCAGAGTTCTGTAGTACTTTTAAAGGACACAGAAGTAATTATAGAAGTTTATATCCTTCCCTATCTGTGAATCTGTATTTTAATCCAGGTAAGTCATATTCATGCATACAGAGCTCTGTAAATACCAGACAGCGCCGTTTCAAATGTAGGCTATCCTGCAAAGTGAACAAAGAAAGATACAGACATGTTGTGTTTTGAGTAGATGGGTTAATCAGATATACTTTCTCAGGATAATTTGAAATTTTCATTGAAAGAATTTTCTTACAAGAGAATGTGTTCTTGTCAAAGAAGTAACATGAGCCACCATTATGCTTAACTGCTTCTTCATAGGGCCGGGTAGTGGAAAATATCTCAAAAAGATGTGGAGGCTTTTTACGAAAGTTGAGTCTTCGTGGGTGTCTCGGAGTAGGAGACAATGCATTAAGGTAAAAAACAACTTTTAATGTCTTAGATTGAAGTAAAGACAGCACCACCTCACTCAGAAAAGGCTCAAGTAGCTTTTCAATTTTACTGACTGTTAAAAATGCAGCATTACATGGCTTATAACAAAAATATCTAATATGAAGTGGGGACCCAGGCTAACCCTTAATAGTCCCAGGGTTTTCGTGTTTGGGAAGGAGAGAGAGAGAGACAGACAGACAGACACACACACACACACACACACACACACACACACACACACACAGCTGCAAGCAGGAGAATAGAAGAGTGCTCCACGTTAAAATAGATTAAAATAGCTCTTTGGGGACCTTGAGTGAGTTGAGTTTTTTTTTTTTTTTTTTTTTTTTTTTTTAGCTTTTTGTTAACTCAAAGATAATGTTATTTAGCTTTAGTTGATACAAAGTTCAACATTTAATCTCAGAAAGTAAGAGGTTAAGGCAGAGGGATTGCAAGTTCAAGGTCAGCCAGGGTTATGCAGTGAGACCTTTCTGAGAACATTCACCCAACAGCTTTAAAGAGCAGTTTTCTTCCCACCTACCAGCTACTACTTTGTGCCCTGTTGAACTCTTACTCACACCTCACACAACAAATAAAAAAAAAAAGGTTTTATTTTTCCTCTGCTCAATAGCCAATTCTTTGATATCCAGAGTTAGCTCACACTCCACAGGCTGCCAGCTCAGTCCCAGTAGTGGGCCTCTACTTGAGATGCCAGTTGCAAGTCCCACATTACTGTGCACGAATCAGGTGTGACCATGACTCTTCTCCAACTTTCTAATTTGCTAGGATGAGTCCCATAATTCAGGAAAGCGGTTTAGGTACTATAAAGTGCGCTATAAAGTGAAGTGCTACACAGGCAGGGTTTGGAAAGGACTGGAGCACCAGAGCGGCTATCCTTGTGGAGTCGGGTCCCGCCACCTTCAGCACACCAACCTAATGGGTGCTGGGTTTACCGGTTTTATGGAGGTTTTGTTACAAAGACATAATGACAAAATATGAGAGCAAATGCTACTCCTCTGACCTGTCACTCAGGAAATTACAAGGTCTTAGGATCTCTATCTTAGAAACTAGGAATGAAAACTAAGTATGTATTTTGCATGTTAATGCCTCATAGATGCCAACCAGTAAAGCGTTTTTTATATCTAGAATTTTGCCCAGCTTATTTATAACTTTTAACTTTTCTTTCCCCATGAAGGACCTTTGCACAAAATTGTAGAAATATTGAAGTACTGAATCTAAATGGGTGTACAAAGACAACAGATGCGTAAGTATTGAGTTTCAGGAGAATATACCGTAGTCCATAATTTGTACTACTATAGCTGTGACTGTAAGCTAGTAAGCACATTGAATAAGTTTTCTTGATTTTATGAATGAGTTTTTGGCTTATGATGCTGGTGATGAACCTAGGGCCTTTCTTTCAGGGTTCCACTAAGCTAGAAGAAGGATTTAAAGGTAATTGGAAGTAGGAGTGGAATAGGAAGCTTACTTTGAACTCATCTTTGATACTTAAACTGTCATGGATGTATATAGTGTGGGGTTAATTATCAAAAACCACAAGGAATAAATAGAGATTAATCAATATAAGTAAAAGAAGTTAGTATAGTCCTTCATCTTTGAGAATCTCCCAGTCAGACATGAGATGCAAAAGTAAAAAACTTGAACCCAAGGGTATCCATTGGTAGTAATGTGAACCAGACCTCACTTAGTACAACAGAGGGAAGATGCTGTGCAGTGAAAGCCATAGAAAAGGTGTGTTGACAGATAGGAACCAACTTGGATGCAGAGTTCCCATTCAGAATGCCTTCCTGAAAAGGTGAGTCTTTGAAACTACTTTTTTTAGTCCTCTTCTCTGAGGTCATAATATTGTTTCTTTTATTGTAAGAAATGGGCTGAGGAGCTGGGTATGCAGCTTCTGCCTGTAATCTCTGCCCATAGGAGACTAAAGCAAGAGGGCTAGTCTAAGTTTGAGGCCAGACAGGCTACAGTGAGCCCTTGTCTCAAAATATGAAAAAAAGAACACTTGCCTAGGTTTTGTAAGGCCTTGAGTTTGGTCTCCTAGCACCACCAAAAACAGGAGAGAAAAATTTGCAGGGCCAAGAATACAGCTCCATGGAAGGATATAATGCTACATGCTTCACCCTAGCAATGAGTTCTTTTAATAAGTATTGTTTCTAAACCAATTGAGGTTTTCCAGGAAACTTTTTTTTTTTTTTAAGATTAATTTATCCATAATGTCTGCCAGCACACCAGAAGAGGGCACCATATCTCATTACAGATGGTTGTGAGACACAATGTGGTTATTGGGAATTGAACTCAGGACCTCTGAAAGAGCATCCAATGTTCCTAAACTCTGAACCATCTCTCCAACCCCCTTAAAATTATTTTTATTGGTGTGTTTATATATGTATTTGACTATATCAGGGTGTGGTGACACAGGCTGTAATCTCAGGATTTGGGAGGCAGAAGCAGGAGAATCTCTAGTTTAAGGTCAGCCTGTGAAACCCTGTCTCAAAAACAAAAATAAGATAGGAAAAACTTTGTGTCTGTAACCAATGCTTGGTGTCTGAGAGATAGAAGGTGGATCATGAGTTCAAGACCAGCCTCTGGTACATGGTGAATTCCAGGCCAGTGTGAACTGCATGAGATTCTTGTCTCAAACAAAAGAACAGGGTGGAGGAGGGATAGGTCTTAAAGCAGTCCCTAGAAACTAAAAGCAACCTAGTTGAATTATAACCCATGTTGGTGCTATAACTCAGAAAGAAAGTTCCTTTACTGACTTCTTGTGTTCTGTGCTGGAAGTTGAACCCATGGCCCATGGCCCATCACCCTGCTTCAGCTGTTAACACTTGCAGACCTTCTTACCCACTGACCTCTCCTACTCTATGATTTTGTCATTACCTGAAAGAAAAGAGTCTTAGACAGTGCCTTTTTACTCTTTGGTACTGAAGATCAAACCCAAAGCCTTATTTGAATTAGGCAGGCTCTACCATTGAGCTAAAACCCTGGCTCAGAGTCTGTGAATTTTTTTGCCTGGGGCTCCTGGCCCATCAATTCTGTGAGAAGCTCCAAATCCTTACAGAAGAAGGAAGATTATAAAAACCAACAGGCTTGGGGTTTTTTGAGTAGGTGGGCTCCCTGGATTTGCAGCTTATCAATTAAGATGACATGGATGGCTCTTTTAGCTTGAAGCTGTGAGTGAGCAGGGCTTGGGATGTAATAGGCGGTGAGTGAGGCAGCCTCAGGGAGCATGTTCCCTGTGCTGGAGAGACATTATTGCAGCAGACCCAGACTCAGTTTACCTCATTTGTGGCTTATAACTTTGAGTAACTCCAGTTCCAGGGGACCTGACACACCCTTATAGCCTCTGTGAACAATTAGGCATGCACACAAGGCACTTACATTCAGGTATACACAAAATATAAATACATCTCAAAAAATTAAACCCCACATCCTAATTTGGCCAGAGGCTATGTTCATGGGTAGCAGAGATCGGAATGGACACAAGGTAGCCATGTATTTCTGGTTGGTGGAGCTTAGGCAGAGCCTGAACTTTAAATGCCCTCTCTGGCCCACATGTGAACTGTGAGCATAGCATAGGAGCTGTGCTAACCTGACAGAACACTGGGGAAAAAGGAAAACGCTGAGTAGAAACAGCAGCAGCCCAAGAGTTTGGATGAGACAGACCCCAGTTGGAATCTCTGGACTCCCTCAGCACAGGGTCCATGCAGTAGTTAAATTAGTTAAAAGAGGGTGTGCTCTGCACTTGGAAGTTAGAGATGAGATTTTCCAGAGGTTAAGACCAGGCAACACTACTTTGGGTGGTAGAGGTGAGAGGTTCCATAGGTTAAGGCCAGGTTAGACTACTTTGGCCCTGTATCAAAAGCTTGAAAGAGAATTTGGTGTGCAGCTCATTGCTTGAGTAATCAGCATGTATGAATGCCTGGACTCAATCTCTAGTAACACACATACAAAACAAAAAATAAAATAACCACTTTAGGTTCCACACAGATGTGCTGAAAATATAAAGGTGGGTAGCTAGGCTTGGTTAATGCTTTAATCCCAGCACTCAGAGGCAGAAGCTGACCAATCTGTGTGAGCTGGAGTCCAGCCTGGTCTACTTAGCAAGATCTAAGCCCTGAAGTGCTACCTGGTAAGACACTGTCCCCCATGGAAAATGCTGTCTGTGCAAACAAGAGCATTCCACCCAGTGGTTGCAGAGTGTGTTTTCTAGTACACTTAGAACATGGTCCTGAGTAGACCATAGTCTGGGGACTAAACAAACTTGGTAAGTTAAGATTGAAATAATAAACAAGTATTCTCTTCCATAACTAAAGAGCTTAACTAGAGGTCTTTAACAGAAGAAAATCTAAGGAAGTACCAAGAACTTAAAAAATAAAGCAATATACATCTAAATAACTATACCTTAGTGACACAATGAAATTTAAGAAGTGTCAAAAAGTGTGAAACATGCTTGTAACTTTGGCACTTAGGAGGTTGGAGACAAGATCAGGAGATCAAGGCCATCCTTGGTGACAGTGAGTTTGAGGCCAACTGTGCTCCATAAGACCAGCTGTCTCAAGCAACAAACGAACCAACGGGACTTAGAGATTGCTCAATCAGAGAAGTGTTGACACCTGAGTTCTGTTCCCCAGGACCCTCATTAAAAAGCTAGTTGTGGTGGCATACACTTGTGGAAGAAGAGACAGATAGATCCTCAGACTCTGGCCAGCCAGCCTACTCTTCCTGGGTGAGCTCTTGGCCAGTGAGAAATATTGTGTCAAGAAAGTTGACTTGCCCAAGGTCTGTTCATGGAGACAGACACACACAGGCAAACCTCATGTAACTTCAAAAGGAATCAGTATTTACAAATAAATGCAGTGAAGGCTGAACAAGCTGAAAACTTGTACAGCAAGATGTCAGGAATCTCCAAATTAGTTTATAGATTGCATGCAGTTCCCACCAAATTCTCAGCAGGTTTTCTTTTTTAAAGTCCTAGTCCTGGCTGTCCTGAAACTCACTATAGAGCAGCCTAGCAGCAGACTCACAGATCCCTTCTGTCTCTGCCTCCTGAGTGGTGGGATTGAAGTTGTGTGCCATCACCACCTGGCTGACTTTCTTTTTTTAAACTTGTATGGCCACACAATACACAAAGCTACTAAAAAGTGAAGCCTTTAGAGAAATTAGCTTACCCAGTTAAGTCTCATTCTAGACACAGCAGCGATGCCTGCAAAGGGAGGTGGACTCAGGGGCTTTGAATTTCCAGTTTGAGACAGTCTCAAAAATGCAAAGCAAACAAATAAAACAAAGCCTGAGGTTTAAAAGGGGTGGGGATGGAAATAGTAACAGTGATGAGAGCTTTGTTTCTGAGGTGGTTGGTCTAAGAGCAAGTTATGACACATGCCTGTAATGCCAAGACTCAGTGACTGAGACAGGAGGATTATGTTAGTTCAAAGCCAACCTAGGCTACAGAGTAAGACCTTGCCTCAAATTTTTCTGTGTTTCCATTTCTGGTTCATCTTTATTTTTGTGCTGATAGTGTACCTGCAGACATGGTGAAATTTCCTAAAACTCACATGACTTCTCCAAGAAATGTGGCAAGCACCAGCCCCACAAAGTGACATGGTACCAGGACAAGGATTCTCTGTGCCCAAAGAAAACAGCATTATGTCAGGGAACAGCAAAAAGACCAAAACTACACCGAAACTTGTGCTAAGAGGCATCAGTGTTGAACCACCTGCTGAAAGATGCAGGCATTTGATCCAGTTTTATTATGAAGACAAAATCACAAGCATATATATATATATATATATATATATATATATATATATATATATATATATATATATATATATATGATATCTTGCCCCACATTGAATATACTGGTACCTGTGGAGGTCAGAATAGGGCATTTGATCCCCTGGAATTGGAGTTACAGATGTTCGTGAGCCACACTGAACCCAGGTCCTTTAGAAGAGCAACCAATCCTTTTAACTGCTGATTGATTCATTTCTCCAGTCATGAGCTTATATATTCTTACAAAATTCAAGGGCCCATCATGGCTGTGCAAGCCTGATGATTGGTGTTTAATCCTCAGAAACCATGGTAGAAGCAGAAAAATAACTCAGTTGTCCTCTGACCTCTCAAGGGTTGTAGGGTATGCTTTGAAACATGTACAGTCGCACATGTGATGGGGAGATGTCATTCTGTAAATATGTTTTTTCTTATTGGTTAATGAATAAAGCCCCATTGGCCAATAGGAAAGCAAGATAGGTGGGACTAGGAGAAAAGGAGGGTTTGAGGACACACATGCATCATATATATATATATATATATATATATATATATATATATACAATAAGTAAAAATCTTAAAATTAAATGTAATCATATAGCATGTTGGGAATGTCCCAATAGTGGAGGGCTTGTTTAACATGTGTAAGATGCAGGGGTTCACCCCTAGCACCACACACATATAAGCATAAAATACTGGATGGTACAGTGTACTTTGTGTAGCCCTGTACCAATCTTTCTGTATACCTTGCGAAAGTCCATTTCTTTGATTGCAACAGAAAGTTTTTCTGTGGAAAATTGAGTGAAAGCAGATGCTGGCTTTCTGGAGTTTTGGGTTTTATACAGCAAATGTCAACCTCCATGCTCTATTTCCAAATGTAAACGCAGCACCATCATCTTGTGCAAATCATACCCAGCATAGCTTTCCTTTGCCTTTTCCTATGGTAAAACCTAGTGTTTAGGGCTCCTTGGGGATACCATGAAAATGTTACAGGTCTCGTGTACACATGAAGGTGTATGATACAGCAAACATTTAAGTTGTTGGACATGTGTGCGTGCGTACATACAGCTTTTGGGAGGGCCTTCCACCATGGGACCAGAGGACTTCACCCACTGTGCCATCTCCCATGGTGTCCATATATGTGTTCTTATTTTAAATGTGTGTTCATTATCTTCTTTTTCTTGCAGTACCTGTACTAGCCTTAGCAAGTTCTGCTCCAAACTCAGGCACCTCGACTTGGCTTCCTGTACATCAATAACAAACATGTCTCTCAAAGCTCTGAGGTAAATTTCTTATAATACTGATAGCTTATAATAGCTGACAGTTGGAACTGAAGACAGCATTGTTTTATGGGTGCTCACTCACATCACAGGGTACATTAATATGAAGTATCTAGAGATTACTAGGAAGTTTGAATAGAGCAGTTATGAGTTGCCCATTAATGAGTAGATATTCATGGAGGATTGCTTTTTTAAAAAGAAATGAAAGTGGCATGTGTCATTGCCTTGGAGTCTGGAGCCAGGTCGTCCTCTGGCAGCTTTGGCTGAATGTGACCCAGACGAGCTTTTCCTTGTAATCTTATTAGGATTACATGAGATACTACCAGCCTGCACTATAGACAGTTGTGCCTTTATTCAATAGTTTGGGGTTGAAGACCTTCATGTGATTCCATCCAACACATATAAAGTGCTTGAAAAGCTGCCTGGCATGTGTAAAGCTGGAGATTGTTCATACCAGTAACCCCAGCACTGGGAAGACTAGGGCAAGAGGATCATTAGTTCAAGGCCAGTTTGGACTCCATAGTGAGACAGAGAGACAGATTAGGGAAGACAAGCAGTATTTATGGAATGCCCAGTCTCCCTTTTCCTTCGTTTTTCATTTTTATCTGTTGTGGTTTTCTGTTTGTTTGATTTAAAACAGGGTCTCACTGTGTACCCCTGGAACTCATTATGTAGAACAAGCTGGCCTTGAACTCAGAGGTAAACCTGACTCTGCCTCCAGAGGTCTCTGGGATTCCTTTGTTTGGTTTTGTCTTTTTAGTTTTTAGATAGTGTCTTACTGTGTAGACCAGGCTGGCCTTGAATTCACTCCATATAGTTCAGGAAGGCTTTGAATTTATGATCCTCCTGCCTCAGCCTCTCAGGTAGCTGGGATTACAGAGTACTACCAGACTTGACTTTGAAAAAAAAAAAAAATTTAGACTATTGCTAGCCTGAACTTGCTGTATAGCTACAGATAACCTTCAACTTCTGAAACTCCTGCCTTCAGTTCCCAAATAAAATGTACTTTATTTTTTAACTAGACTTTCCTAAGTAATGAGGGTACTATGTGTTGATTCTGTTTATACACATTAAACCAAAACCTTTAAACCTAGCACTTGGGAGGCAAAGGCAGGCAGATCTGTGAGTTTGAGGCCAACCTGGTCTACAGAGCAAGTTTCAGGACAGCCAAGGCTACACAGAGAAACTCCATGTAGAAAAAGCCCAAAAAAAAAAAAAAAAAAAAAAAAAAAATTTAGCCACACTCTATATCGTGGTGCGTCCTACCTATAATCCCAGTATTAAAGAGGTGGAGAGGTGAGGCAAGAAAAGCATTGCATGTTCCAGCCCAGCTGGGCTACATAGCAAGAGCCTATCTCAGAAAGAGAAAGAATTAGAATATAACTGTTAACTGATGTGTGATAACCTAACTTGTGAATATACAGTGTATCTAAAACTGCTTGCCATATAAGGCCATAAATATGGGACACAACATTTATAAGATACTTTTCACTGAAATGATCTCATTTATATTATGCATTAGATAAGACATGCATTTACAGATTTTGAAAGGTTGTAAGGTTCCAGGTACTGCTGAAGCATGTTGTGGCTAATCCTGCACTAGAGGTTCAGACAAACTTCTTAAAGTGACTTGGCTGGAGTCAGATTATTTACGTTGAAGATGAGTCTTAAAATGAAGCTAGATGTTCTGGTTTTATTTAAGGACTTTGCTATATAAGCAGGGTACTTAAAACCATCCAAGCAGTGTCTGCAGTGATAGACAGCTTGACACCCTTGACTAGGACTAGACTGATGAGAGCAGGGAGAATCAGAGGAGAGGCTAGTGTACTGTAAAGGTTGAATGTGACCTAGGCGATCTAGCCTTACTTCAGCCTGAAAAAGCAGATAAGGAAATATATAGAGCCTCTGTAATTTTTTTTAATGTTTACTAGAATTTTGATATTAGTAAAATTCCTTGGAAAATCTAAGCTTGAATCTAAACCATCATTTAGTTTCCATTTACATTCTGTAACTAGAACACAAATGTGTGCTTTGTGCTTGTTGATAAACTGGATTTAAAGTCCCCTGCCTAGTGATGCAGTGCCTGGTAAACACCAACCACAAACATGAGACCTGTGGCTTTGGGACTGGAGGTAGTGACATGCTTGTCTCATTCTGTTTTATCCTAAGTGAGGGGTGTCCACTGTTGGAGCAGTTGAACATTTCCTGGTGTGACCAAGTAACCAAGGATGGCATTCAAGCACTAGTGAGAGGCTGTGGGGGCCTGAAGGCCTTATTCCTAAAAGGCTGCACACAGGTAATACCCATGGAGTGCTTGTGACAGTGAGGGACTGTGAGCTCTTTGGAGGAGCCCTGACATGTGTGTCCTGAGGAAAGTGGGGATTGTGGGTGCTAGTGACTGTGAAATCAAGTATTTCTCCCAGAATTGAAGAATGGGAAGAATTAACATCTGACCAACGTGTAATTGGGGGGGAAGGAATCAGGTGGAAAGACACTCATGTAGTGCCCTTTACCTGTACGGTAGTTCCTTCCTTAAGGCAGTCTTGGCAATATATACTTGTATAACCAGCAGGAATTGTTCATATATGTGCCAGGTATATAACAACTGCATTTAATGTCACAAGTATAACACTTCTTTTCATTAAAAAAAGGTGGCACCTCCCTGTAATCCTAGCATTTGGAAAGCTGAGATGGGGGGATGTTTGTGAGTTCAAAGCCAGCCTAGGCTATGCCATAAGGCAAATAAAAAACAAAGTAATAATAAAAATAGTTTCTTGGGTTAAAAAAAAAACCTTATCAGGTAGCATTAGAAAGAAATATTTACAGAGATATGTCTGACATTTCATCAGGGATTGCTAAAGCTATGCCATGGATTCCATTAAAAATGCCCTCACTGATGGTGGGCTGGGGGAGGGGGAGCAAGGGCTCAGGAAGCAGAGGCAGGCAGATCTCTCTGAGTTTGGGGCCAGCCTTGTTTACAGAGTGAGTTCAGGGACAGGCTCCAAAGCAACAGAGAAACCCTGTCTCAAAAACAAAAACAAACAAGCAAAAATACCCTCACTGTTTTATTACCATAATGGGAAGAATTCCTTTGCCTGAAACAGAACTTTGGATATATGATTGCCTTAAAACAACAGATTGAGCTTCTGGTTATTTGTGGAATCCTGAAAAATATTGATTGGAATGCATCACTATGATCAGTACCTTCCATCTGTGAGTTTGCCTCTGCTCCTCAATAGCAGATACACACTGGGAATTCTGTTCTTAGCTCCTTCTCCCAAAAGCTTGCTTAAAAAGACAACAAAAATTCCACATGGGTTTTAGAAGTATGAAATTGTTTTGCCTTTGTAATTCTCCCCCAACTTATCATGAATGTTTAATTTGTTACAAATAAAATAAATATCCAGACATGATGACTAAGGTTGTAATTCCAGCACTTGTGAGGCAGATATAGGAATACAGATCAAGGCCGACCTGTTCTACATAGGGAGGTCCCTAATAGCCAGGACTACATAATTAGACCCTTTCACAAAAGAGAATCCTAACCTTAACCTTTTTAATAAGATTTTGGTATGGCAAGAACTGACTTCTAAAAATCCTGGTAACTATTACTACTAGAAATAAAACTTGATCATGTTATCATGGTTTTTGTTCTGTTTGTGTGGTTTTTTTTTTTTTTTTTTTTTGTTTTGTTTTGTTTTGTTTTTTTTTTTTTTGTGGTTCAGTGTTCCTTTGCAACTTGTTTAGCTATTTTGAGAATGTATTGGTGAATGTGTATAGTCTTTTTCTCCTTTGAAACAATGTCAGTAGTCTCTTGTTTTTTAATCTTTTCAGCTAGAAGATGAAGCTCTCAAGTACATAGGAGCACACTGCCCTGAGCTGGTGACTTTGAACTTGCAAACTTGCTTAGTAAGCATCCCTTCCCATAATGCATCCCTTCCCATAATGTTTCAGGTCCTCCTAGTAACATAATTACAAATATTGCATCAAAAATAGAAGCTTACAGGCATAGTGACATATACCCATAATCCCTGGACCAAAACCCCAGCACTGAGCAGATTGGGCAAGAGGATTATGAGTTGAAGGCCAGCATGGGTTATGTAGACCTGACTAGGCTACATAGTGAAAGGAAAAACAGGCAGAATGACTCACATCCATGATGCCAGCATTTAAAAGCCTGAAACAGGAGAATCACCATGAATTCAAAGCAAGCCTGAGTTTCATACTGAGACTCGGACAAATATTTATGTATTCTCCCCTTTTTATTTTTTATTTCAACATAGTCGGAATATGTAGCCCAGGAGGGTCTTGAACTTATTTATCTCCTGCCTCCGTCTTTCCAGTGTTAGGGTTATCAGTGATTACCCATACTCCCAACATTTTACTTAATTATGAAATTTCAAAGTGTTATTTCAATTCAAAGTAATTTAAAATAGCAACTTATATCTAAACTTATATTAAAATAGCAACTAAACATCTATTTAGTTATATTAATTATACTATTTGTTCTACAAAATAAATAGATGCTGTGGTAAGATTTAGCCAGCCACAATTTACTTTTACATTAATAATTTTCAACTGTACTTGTTAATTTGTTCACAGTCTTAAAAGACTGCATAGTGGCCTACACCATTATTTTCAGCATTCTAGAGGCAGAGGATCTCTGTGAGTCTCCAAGGGGGGGGGGGGAGACTTAACTGTTTTCTAGGTTTTGTAGCTTTTTAATTGAGCCCTCACCATGACATGCCCCAAGCTGTTTCCAGCACCATTTGGTTAAAAGGAGTCTTAATTCCTCCCCTTCAGACAGAGTAAACACAGCTGCCCTCAGTAGCATCTAGGAGGAGACTGTTGAATCTCTTCTGGGGTATCTGGTGGATGTCCAGGCCGCCTGGACTCCTCTCTGTGTTGCTACTTCTGCTTTTTTAGTTGTAAATAATGTCTATTGATCTTTTTCTCCCTTCTGTTTTAGCAAATCACAGATGAAGGTCTCATCACCATATGCAGAGGGTGTCATAAGTTGCAGTCCCTCTGTGCCTCTGGGTGCTCCAATATCACAGATGCCATCCTGAACGCTCTAGGTCAGAACTGCCCTCGGCTTAGGTAAACACTGTTTATTTAGCTTAAAAAAAAATCATGGGATGAAGAAATCACTTTCATCCATGTTTTTCCCTTGGAATTTTGCAATTTATAAGCTCACTGCAGTGTCCCTACCCTTCTAGCTAACTATCACTGGCATCAGTCAAGAATCAATCTTCCTGATCATAGTAGAAAAGATTTGTACTTCCTTAAAATTCCTTTCTCCACTTTTTGTTTTATGAGGCAGTGTTTCTCTGTGTTGTCCTGGCTGTCATAGACCAGGCTGGCCTCAACTTACAGAGATTCTTTTCTCCATTTTTAAAAGCCCATCCTGAGGCTATTTATGTTGTAATCCATAGTCCCCTTTATTTATTTAATTTTTGGAAGGGCCTCTATTATGTAGTCCTAGTTGTTCTGGAACTCACTGTGTAGACCAGGCTGACTTTGAACTCAGAGGTCTAGCTGCCTCTGCCTCCTGAGTGCTGCGACTGAAGGTGTGCACCTTGACCATGCCTGACCATGTTGATCATCGGTTAGAACAGCTATGTTATTGTGAAGGTCTTCTCTGCTTGAATATGGGAGTGTCTGGATGTTTGCCCGGCATTTTCTATTAGGATGCTTTGTACTGAGTGTGGATGTCCCCAGTGACTTACAGCAGTAGTTAGGGATTGTTTAGATGCTTTATAAATACTGATTTTTAACATAAGCACCATTTCTATCTTCATATCCTGGAAGAGAAAAGAAAGGAGAAAAAAAAAAAAAAAAAGCCAGAGTCCAGGGCTGAAGTGACCTGTGAAAGTCCACAGCCAGTAAGTGTAAGAGCAGGGACTCCAGGACAGGCCCTCTGGGCCAGAAACCACAAAGGCATTGTCTAACATGTAGTAACAATTACAAAGCAAATCTAAAGACTTTTGATGATTGCCTAGTGATGGCCTTAACTACAATAACTGAAAGCACAGAGGGTTCTGCCTAGATTACAGAACCTCAGCCTCAGTCTTCTCAGAGCGTTCTTCTCAGGGGCTGAGGAAGAAGCAGACCTTGAAGGAGTCTGTGGGTTAGTTTTCTCTTCAGCTCTACCTTCCTGTATGCCCCTTACTTTGTGAGCATGCCAAGGCTCAGCTATGGCCACGTTCCTACAGCATTCATTCTTTTTATTTGCTAATGACGTGTGCTTTGACTTCACCTTTTGGCTTGGATTGTAAGGGTTTTAAGGAAACATGGTCTTTGGTGCCATCCTATAGCACAGCTGTTACCAGACTACACAGAGAAGAACAGCTTTTGATCTCCCAGCCCTGCGGGTGGTATGAGGTCAGTGGTTAGCAGTTGCTGAATAGGAGAGTGGCTGCCATCCTGACTTCCTTCTGCACACCCTAGAGACCTGTGGGAGGAGACAGGGAGACCTCTTCTCTTGTCAGAATTTTAAAGCTATTGAAATCTACAGAGACCTACATGAAGAAAAATATTTACTTCAGCAACAGATGAACTGAAAATAGAGTATTTATCTCCATTGCCTTTGATTCTAGGAGCAGGCTGCCCTCTGTGGGTAAGCAGTGTGCCATCAAGAAGGCTTTTATAATGCAGTTTGTCATTAACTACAAGCTTCAATTAACATTCCCCTGCATTCTTTGAATACATCACCCTGATACATGAAAACCAATAGTAAGATCTATGTACAGATGTTATAAACTGTTAGAAAATGAAGATTGCTTTCTTAAATTCTTACTGATGTAGTAAAATCAGGTTTCATGAACCAAGACCTAACTTTCTTTTCACTTTGTTCTTTTAATAGAATATTAGAAGTGGCCAGATGTTCTCAGTTAACAGATGTGGGCTTCACGACTCTGGCCAGGGTAAGTTTTTCTCTAGGTTCTGTAGTTGACTTTTATAGGTTATCTTGGGGATTTGTATTTCAGAGGAGGCAGCAAAATGAGAAACTTGGCATGGCAGCAGAAATAGATGTGAGACAGGAGGACTTCCTCTATGGTTGTCTGAGCCTTCTTATTCAAGAGCTATAAACCTGATGCCCACAGAAAAGGCAGCCAGCTCTTGAAGTACAGACTTGTTTGAGAACCTGTGCTCCTTGATGAGACTTGGATTCACCATGGTTTCATTGAGATTGTGAATTAAATTAAGCAGAGGCTTCCAGTACTCCATGGGAAGTCTTCATTTGGTGTGTGATTGATACAGGCATGATTAATAATAACCAGTCACTAGAAATATTTATATGTTTCCAGGGGATTTTAATCCTTACAGTGGTTTATATAAATCACTGTAGAATAACACCATATTCCTTTTTGTTGTAATGTTTTCTTTGTTTCTTTTGTTGTTGTTGAGACAGTGAAGTTCTGGCTGTCCTGGAACTCTGTAGACCAGGCTAGCCTTGAACTCAGGTCTGCTTGACTCAATAACATTTTAAATTATGCTGACTTCAGTCAGTATTAAAGAATAAGGTAGGGGGGGCTAGGGAGATGGCTTAGGGGTTAAGAGCACTGACTGCTTTGCCACAGGTCCCAGGTTCAATCCCCAGCACCTACATGGCAGAATCAGGGGATCCTACACTATCATACAGACATATGCAGGCAAAACATAAAAAGTAAACAAAGTTAAAAAAAAGAATGGGGAATATAATTTTTACTGATGAGGTGAAAACCAGCGTACCTGGCTAAAAGAGGAAATAAAATATCCTCTCTTTCAAAGAAATAACTTTTTATTAAGTTATTTTTTAGTTATAAGAGATCTCATTGTCCAAGCGTAGTAGTGAATTCCTTAAATTTCAGCACTTGGGAGGCTAGCCAGGATACCAGAGCTGTTACACAGAGAGACCCTGCCTTGAAAAAACCACCTCTGTTAACTGTGTATTCATTTTTTTAAAAAAAATTATTTATTTGGCTTATAAACTGTTCAGTGTTAAAGTGTGAAATAATTGATATTTTACTGTGGTCAAAGCCTTTTAAGATTTATTTGAGATTTATTAAATTTATTCAGGGATGATGATGCACATTTATAATTAGTCACAGCCCTTGGGAAGCTGAGATCATCTTTGTGTGAGCTGTTTTCTGTTTAGCACTGGATCAGTCTTATGTAGATCTGGGTGGCCGTGTACTCAGAGATCCATCTACCTCTTAACCCTGAGTCCTAGGATTTAATGTATGTACCACCACTGCCTGATTTGTATAGTTTGAAGCTGACTTTGCTTTCTGAATCCTCAGGCAAGCTTTAGTAAATTATAAATAATTTATCACCACAGAGGTGCATCAATCATGGATTTGAGGACAGCCTGGGCCACAAAGCAAAACCCTATTTCAAAAAAGATGGAGCACTGGCCACTCTTCCAGAGGTTCTGAGTTCAATTCCCAGCAACCACATGGTGGCTCACAACCGTCTGTTGAGATCTGGTGCCCTCTTCTGGCCTGTAGGCATACTTGCCTACAAGTACTTATTTACTCATAATAAATAAATCAGTCTTTAAAAAAGTCATAGAAAGTAGCACTAGACTGACAGCTACTCTGAAACATCAAGATTTGATCAGTATATTTAGTACAGTCTGGTTTTTTTTGGGAGGGGTTGTAGTTTGCTAATGTTTTAAAAGTTTATACTGAATTATATGGCATTATACTTTGTAGAACTGCCATGAGCTTGAAAAGATGGACCTAGAAGAATGTGTTCAGGTAAGCATATGGTTTGTTCACAGGTACATTGTGATAGAACTGTCATGTGTACTGCAGAATACCTAAAACTCCCCTTATGTAGGACTCAGAAGTGCTTGACAATGTCACTGATTCTCCTCTTCCTCAGGTATCTTCCAGGCCCACCAGGGTGCTGTTTGTGGGTCATTGACCAGACACTCCTGTTTATTAGTGTATTAATACCTCTTGCTCATGCCTCAGTGCCCTCTGTGTGGTCACTAGTGTTAGTCCCTCTGCACCTACCAGTTCTCAGAGCCTCTATCAATCTGTGTGTAGTCCTAGGGGTTCCCGAAGGAAATTACTCCTTTTGTTCTGTGTGATAATTGCCTTAAGGAGGTGGGCAGGGGGAAAGCTATCTAAAATTTTAAGGGTGCTATGACTTTAATTTTTCCCCTCTACTGACCAAAGAAAGGACATCAGAAAGTCTAATGGACAGAAGATCTTTTTTTGTTTTTTTGTTTTGTTTTGTTTTTTGAGACAGGGTTTCTCTGTATTGCTTTGGAGTCTGTCCTGGAACTAGCTCTTTAGACCAGGCTGGCCTCAAACTCACAGAACCGCCAGGCTGGACTCTTATGTGCTGGGATTAAAGGTGTGCACCACCAACGCCCGGCTGGACAAAAGTTCTAAGAGGACAGATTTTGATTTAGTTTAAAATACTCAGTGGAAATGGAGAGATGGCTGATTTAATTAAAATATAGCACTGATTTAAAAAAAAAAAAAAACAAAAAAAAAAAAAAAAAACAGAATTTTATCAATGAAGGTTTAAAACCCAGAAAAGGTTCTTCGAGTCCTGGTGATGTAGGCAAATCTTGGAGAGATGTTTTTTTCAAAAGCAAGAAACTGTCTGAGGCCAGCCCCATAATAGCATCAAACACCTTCAGAGTTTGATGTCTGTAGTGTGTGTGGGCCTGTGTGAGTTGGGTGCCTGTGCATCTCACCCACAGAGGCCAGAAGGGGGCATATTAGATTCCTATGTGTGTGGCCTAACTTAAGTGTCCATCTAACCTCCTGTTCTTAGGATAAAGTAGCACTCTTAGCCAGTGGGTCAGCCCTCCAGAGGCACCTGATCACTGTATGTTAAAGAAAATGTTTGAGAAGCAAATAAATAGAAAAATGTACCTATAATTCTTAAAGATAGAATTTTGAGTAAAGATAGAGAATCAGAAGGTCTGGGTGTGTTTGTGCATTCTCTTGCCAGGTCTTGTGGAATGTGGGACATAAATAAAGCCTGAGCATGTGTTATTAAATGACCCTGACTAGAAGTATAGCTGTGTAAAGCATATTCATGAATTGTGTCTAAGCAGATAGACTGTGTAGAGCTGTGTATAATTGTGTCTAAGCAGATAGAACTTTGCCCACAACAAACTCACTTGTTTCTAGATCACAGACAGCACATTGATCCAGCTCTCTATACACTGTCCTCGGCTTCAAGTGTTGGTGAGTTTGACTTTAACTGTTTTGTATTTAAATTTATTTATTCAAAAAATAGATTTAGTTACTTCACATTATGTATATGGGTATTTTGCCTATATACATGTGATGCATTGCTTACATTTGTTCCTGTTAGATCCCGGAACTGGGGTTATGGATGGTTGCAAGCCACCATGTGGGTGCTAGGAATTGAACTCAGGATCTCTTGAATCTATTATTTTGTGTGTGCACATATTCCCTTCTGCCTCCTATACTTGGGTTCCAGGGATCAAAATCAGATCACAAGGCTTGGAGACAAGTTCTTTTACTGAGAGCCATCTCACTGTTTAATGGCCAGGTGGTGGTGGCACACACCTTTAATCCCAGTACTCAGGAGGCAGAGGCAGGGCGACCTCTGTAGGTTTGAGGGCAGCCTGGTCTACATAGTGAGTTCCAGAACAGCCAAAGCTACACAAAGAAACCTGTCTTGAAAAAGCAAAACAGAAAAAAAAAAGAAAGAAAGAAAAAAGAAAGAACAAAACAGAACAGAATTGACCATTGTTTTCCAGAACAAAGCCCTCTGTGGCTCATGCTTTGGGTAAACCTATAGGAGGCATTTTGGTTGATGTTCTGTATCCAGAACAGAATGCAGAACACAGGCTATCTTACTTTGTATGTTTGAGCCAGTAATATCCAAAATTGGGTCGGCTGCCCTGAGTTTTCCGAATTAGAATTTAAGGCAAATTGGTCAGATTATGTGTGATACTAGCACCTGATGGCTGTAAAAGTCATCTTCAGCTAGTTGTTAATGTGCCCCTGAATGAGATATACAGTATTTAGTTCTGATTTACTGAAATGTTAATATGAAAAGTTTGAGCCCTGTCTTGCCCTACAGATAAGAAAAATGTTAACTTGGGGAGCGGACTTTTTGTCTCACTGTGTAGCTGTGTAGCCCTGGTTATCCTGGAACTTGCTATGTAGTCTTGAACTCACAGAGATCCTCCTGCCTCTGCTGGAATTAAGGGGAATGTGCCACCATACCTGATGGGGGCGGGTAATTTTAGTATTATGCAGGGGTGGGGAGTCAGTCATACATGGGGAAATCAAAAGCCATAACTCTTGTTTCACCACGAATGGCTCTGGATTGCTTTGTAGTCACCAGGCTCAACCAGAAGAGTCTGTGTTGGAATTTGGTGTTGTGAGTGGCGGGCGGAGTGCCCGGAGATACCTGGTTGTCTTTGCTCTCTGGTTGCAGAGTCTTTCTCACTGTGAGCTGATCACAGATGATGGGATCCGTCATCTAGGAAACGGGGCCTGCGCCCATGACCAGCTGGAGGTGATAGAGCTGGACAACTGCCCGCTGATCACCGACGCATCCCTGGAACACTTGAAGAGCTGTCATAGCCTTGAACGCATAGAACTCTATGACTGCCAGCAAATCACTAGGGCTGGAATCAAGAGACTCAGGGTAAAGCTGCACCACTCCCCAGCCCCACCCTTCCCTCATCTCTCCTTCTCTTGCCTTTTTTCATATTTAGAGTCTCATGATTTCTTGGTTTTAATTTACTTGGATATTTATTTAGCAAGGGAGGAAAGACTTAACAAGCCAGAATTTGGTCCTGAAGGAAAGAGGAATGACACAGAAAATATCTGTCAGGGCAAGGCTTGGACCCTGGTAATCAGAGGGCCAAGCGGAGAGTCCCTAGTGCAGTGCCGTTCTGTGAGTTTGGGAGTAGAGAGCTTGCCTAGCATATACAGGGCGAGGTGGGCAAAGGAAAAGCACTACAGTGACTGCTCCTCTCTCAAGAGAAAAAGAGTTCCTAGAATAGTGGAAAACTTGCACCAGCAGGGTAAGATGGTCACAAGCTAACTGGAACAGGGTTTGAGATGGTATCATGTAGTCCAGGCTGACTTTGAATTCAGTGTGTAGTAGATGACCTTGAACTCATAATTTTCCTGTCTCCTTTTGAATGCTGAGATTACAGGTGTGCACCCTAATCCTGGCTTAGAGCTCTGCTAGGGCATACTGTGTATGGTGCCTAGGCCTCTCCCACTCTTGATTCTTCAGGAGATTCATTTGTTCAAGTCACATAGCAATTTTCCTGTTTACTAAGCTGAGGGATGTGTCTAGAGATGATTAGAGCTTGAAGGATGTGATCCCCATCTTTGTGCCCTCTCCCCTAATATGGATCATGCCATCTTAAACCTAGTAAGTATTCAGACATAGTAAAGAACAGAAACATGCTTTAATTCAAAAAGTAATTATTTTAAATTTGTCTAGCCTCTTCCAGCTATGGGATTCTAACTGTGAATCCCTTTGGGTCAGGATGAAAAATTAGGCCCAGCCTCCTCACATCCTACGTGGTGCTTGGCAAGTCCTGCTCTGCCATCCTTCAGCCACTTGGCTTCTGTGAGAAACAGCACTGCTCCTTCTAAGCTCTCTCTTAGTAATGTTTCTGTCTTGTTTCAGACCCATTTGCCCAATATTAAAGTCCACGCCTACTTCGCACCCGTCACTCCACCCCCGTCAGTAGGGGGCAGCAGACAGCGTTTCTGCAGGTGCTGCATCATCCTATGACAATGGAGGTGGCCAACCTTGGTGACTGAGTATTTAATGACACTTCTAGACTTACCATGGAGTCTCTCCAGTGGAAGCGAGGGCAGCATCCAGATCCCCAGAGCCACACATACACAGGGACACGCCCTCACCCCCATCCGCTGCAGTCCTGTGACCATGGCACTGAAGTTCACACTGGCTGTAACAAGTGGATTGGTAAAACTTAACCATTCCTGTTGGACATGCCCAGAAGAAATCTTAGGCCATGATAGATAGAGGGAGGGGACATTCCAGCAAAACCCAGTGTTACTGCTACTGTGGTTTCTTTATTTTATTAAGGGGTTTCTGTGGGGATTTTGAAACAGTAACTGCAATCTTCCAGGGTGAAAGGTAGCATGGAGAAAAATATGATGTATCCAGGGACCAGAAAGAAAATTTCTTTTGCATCCTAGAAATAGTATCCATCCATTGGGAGATACTTACACAACTTTTGTGCTTCCTTGTTTCCATGACAATGTGCTGAGCATGCTCACAAAGAAGGCTCGTCCATTCATCTGATGTTTTAATATTTGGCCCAGAGGTTTCCTTAGCAGCTATATTGAAATTGCTGAGGTCCAAATATGATTGCTTTTTCTTATCTGCTCAGTTTGTCACTCTGCCACTGTGCACCCACCTCCCATTTTCCTCACTCTCTGCCGCGCTCTGGCTCAGTCTGTTCCCAGTCGTCTGCTGCTCACACTCAGTTCACTCCCTCACTGTTGTGTTTACAGTTTACATTTTGGATGATTAGTTGGAATTACCAAACATTTTTAAAAGAAACATCAATAAATATTTTTTTAATCTAAATTTTACCATTAGGGGACCCTGCCTGAATCTTTGCCAGTCTGGAAGGAAACTGTAACAGAAGCAGGAGAGTTAGGATAAGAAAGAGTTGAACCATTTTGTTTTCTCTTGTACCTTTTGCTCTACACTCATTTGCACAATGTGCTCGGTGTTCCCTTACACATTTCCCTCTTCTAAACTTGGTGAGCTTTTTAAGAAAAGAGAAGTGCATTATTAGTATGAAGTGAATGGTGAATCCCCAAACTAAGCCCAGCCGTCTCTATTACCCATGCTCAAGCACAAGTGTCCTGCGCTGTCTGTCCTTTATTGACAGTGTGGTCTGATCTCTGCCTGTCTGCGGAGTTACTCCATTTTGCAGCAGTACTGCAAATGGGGTCGGGGGATGGTTAGCTTATGGAGCCCGCCCCCATTTAATCCCATCAGGGATACAAAAAGAGCCATGTAACAGCCAGATGCCTGTGTCAGTGTTAGCAGGATTATATAATATTGGCACCTCAGAAGACATGAACATAGCACGTTCTCTCTCTCTCTCTCTCTCTCTCTCTCTCTCTCCAGGCTTCCTATAAGTGGGATATGAAGGCAGACAGGCAGGGACATTGGGGTAGCCAGAGGGCCTTGAGAGGGAATAAGGGGCTCAGTATCTATACCAAGCCTGGGACATGACCACCAGAGCTAAGAAAAGCCATAGTACCTATGGCTCAGAGTCAAGAAGAAGCCTCTTCAAAAGAACCCACAGAAACCACAGTTTCTAAAGTATATTTCTAAACTCAAATGTTAGAGGCCATGTGTGATGTTTTATAGGGTGTTGGGGGAAAGGCTTTTAGGATGAAGGAATGCAAGCCAGTATGATCCCAGGATGTTAAAAGGGCTGTTTTAATGCTATTGGTATTGGTTCTACCAGAATATACAAGAATAAAGTCTGATTTATTTCTCCATTAATGTAGAAAACAATCAGATGAAAGTTGCTAGAATTCTATACTACCAGAATTATTTATCATATTAAACTTATTTAAAATTTTATGCTCTTTCGAAAGCTATTACTTATGGCTTTTGTTTTTGTTTTTTGTTTGTGTTTGTTTGTTTTGTTTTATTCCTTCTCCCCTTTATGTTCAGATTACCTTGCACAAAATTTCTTTTTTTCCTCAGAGACCATCTGTTACGTTGCCAAGCTGACTGGTCTCCAGTTGGCACCTGGGCTCCAGTTCCCCTCCAACTCACCCAGCACCCTGAGTAAATGGTACTGTGGTGGCTCATACTGCTTTACCTGGCAAACTCAGTACACACACCGGCACACATGCTTCCAAATGATTTAGATCCCTGGGTCTCTCGAACAAAACCAAAAGTAATTGAGAGACCATCAGCTGTAAGCTATGTTGTTGGATTTTTTTTTCCTCCCTAAGTGCCTAACAAGTTGACAATAAACCCTGGATATTAATGGATAGTGGATATCCATTTGAAAATCCCAAGTCTAAGCCATTCAAGTACCTCTTTTTTTTTTCCCATTAAAGTTTGAATGAGTCTGTTATTCACCAGTATGTCAAAAGTCTTGAAAATGCTGTGTTTTTATTCTAAGAGTGTATTGACACATGCAGGTTCATTGGATTTGTCTTGGTGACCTCTGGTGTTAAGGCAAATTCTAACCTTTTTTGGGCCAGGAACACAAGTCAAAAGGAGGAGGTCTATGAATATACAGCCCTGGCTGCATATGGTCAGGCAGGAGACATGTTCTCAAGTAACATGAGGCCCATCATGCTTGGAGGGAAATAGATTTGAACCGTGTGCCAGCTTATTTATCACACTAAGACTCCATGGTAAGTGTCACTCAGGTGGAAAGAACTCTGACATCTAAATGTGAATGCTTCCTCTTTGCTCATGCAGAATACTTCAGAGAATTTTCAGTAGGGTTTTAGTTTGATTGGTTGGGTTTAGGGTTGTTTTCGGGACCATGAATGGAACCCAGGACCCTTGCATGTTTTACCACGGAGCTGTAGTTCCAGACCTAGTAAAGCTTTACTGAAAACTCTGCTTTGGAAAAGCTTTTGGGGGCTGCCAAAAGGTACCTGCCATGCAATCCTAATAATGGAGTTCAACCTCCAGAAGCCACATAAAAGATCTGAATTATGTGCTTCCGTACTTCCACGTTGCTGTAACCAGGTTGGAGGTGGAGATAGGACATGCTAGCGGGCGGCTATCCTGCAGCACATGGCACTGGCAGAAACCAGGGAGACCTGCCTTAAGATTGTTGTCCAGAAAGTTGTCCTTTCTGTGGCATGCATGTGCCCGTACTCACACAATAAAATAGGAAGAAAATACTCCCAGTGTGGAGTGTAGCTGTAATCCCAGCACGAAAGAAAGAAGCAGGAGGATTGCTGCAAGATTTATGCCAGGTTGGGATACACAGCAAGGGACTGTCTGAAAGGGAGAAAAGAAGCCTTTTGGTCCATTTTATACTCACTCCAGAATATGCCTAGTTGAGATGGCACCTACAATGTCAGATTTGAGATGGAAAGGCTCTTGAGTTTGAGGTTTGCCTCAGCTGCATAGTGACATTCTGTTTGAAGTAAAAAGAATGTTGCCCAAAACCTCAAGGTGGCCAGGAGGAGTGGCCTGGAGAAGGTTCTTGACTACACAGATAATCTTTGTAAGCAGTATCACCCACCATGTCATCTGTTGTGTCCCTACACCAATTGCAGCTGCATCTCCATAAGCCTTACGAAGGTGGTTGTTCATTTCACCAGGTCTCCCAGCACCCACCGGGGCCTCCTGCTTAAATCCCTCTTTCCAGTGGGATGTGTCCTTTCTAGCCTAGCTGTCAAGGGCCTGTTGAGTGAAGTGGGTCAGGTCAGTGCTTGCTTGGTGGTCCTTGATGTTTGTTTTTTGGCTTTGAGTTGAATTTGAGTTCAAACCAATGGCTCTGAAAGGCTAAAGGGGCCTAACTCAATCTCTCCCAGTATTTGGAATATGAAGCACATTGTACTTAATGTTTTAAAAGTGTGTTCTATTGCTCCTACTCTTACCTTAAACCTTTTGTGGATATAAAAGTATCCCTGGGTTGTTTTGTAGTTTCTGGTTGGATTTCTGTCTACTAGGTTGACTAAGTCAAAAAATGGTGTTGTAAGCATTTTCAAAGGAAACTTGGTAATAAGTTACCATGTTCTCCTTGGAGTGTTCTGTACAGTTTGGGATGTTCCTTGTAATTCATTCATCTTGAATTAATGCTGTGACATCTTCCAATCTGGACTGTTTGTGGGTGGGGCACTGAAGTTCATAGATTTTTTTTTTTTCAGTTATCTTGTAAATATGTTTGGGACATGCCTTGATGGCTAGAAGTGTGAGTTATCACTGGAAAGAGGAGGTGACGAGAAGTGCTCATAGATCATGATCTTTGGCTGTTGAGATGGCTCATCAGGTGTTTGCTGGACACTCCTGACACCCAAGTTATGACAGTAAAAGGAGAGAACAGGAGTGCATGCATGCATATATACATGTGCGCTCGCTATAATAACGTGTGTGTGTGTGTGTGTGTGTGTGTGTGTGTGTGTGTGTGTGTGTGTGTGTGTGTGTGTGTGTGTGTTTCAAGACAGGGTTTCTCTGTGTAACAGCCATGGCTGTCCTGGAACTTACTTTGTAGACCAAGCTAGTCTCCAACTCAGAGATCTGCCTGCTTCTGCAGGTGTACACCACCACCCAGCAATAAATAAAATTCTACCCCCCTCACACCTTTTTTTAATCAGGTGCTCTGGAACTGGAGTAACACAGTTGGGAGCTGCTGTGTTCGTGCTGGGAATTGAACCCCAGTCTTGTAGAAGAGCAGCCAGTGCTCTTAACCACTGAGTCATCTCTCCAGTCCCAATAAATAAAATTCTTTAGAAAATAAGACTTTTTGCCCTTAAAGTCAGACAGCTTATCTTGTTGCTATCAGTGAGAGGACGGGACAAGGACTCAGCCCTGCTGGGCTCTTTCTGCATTGTACAGCTGGGCTCTTCCTGCACTGTACAGTTGGGCTTTTGTCCTGTGGGCCCAGCTGAAAGGCCAGGGAAAAGCCCAGGCTTGTCTGAGAACTCTGAAGAGTAGTTGGAGGTCTTGAAGCAGAAACCCTTAAATGACCCGAGGACAAAAAAATTCTAAATCAGAAGGATGAGGGGGAGTAAGAATCTCACTTCCTCACCTTTATTTTTATCTTAAATTTGCATTGGAAGATACAGAAAGCTATGTATCAATAGGGTGTGATTAGCCCTGCTGGTTTGAGAATAAAATTTGGCTGTAAATGCTGTATCCCGACTTTCCATCTTCATTCTGCAGCAGACCGTATACGCTGGCTGTTTAAGCACCAGCTGCTGCAACCCTGCCTTTGTGCTTTCACTGCTGGAAATTACCTTGGAGGGCAGGTGAGCTTTTTATATGAAGGGCTCCTGCAGCTTCCCATTCAAGCCAAGTCTAGCTGTGTTGTCCATTTTGATTTCTTCATCTCTGGAGACTTTTTTAGCAAAGTCGGTTTATTAGCCTTTCACTTGAATCTGAGTGAATCTTGGGAGTTCAAGAAAGTTACATGTAATATTCAGGAGGCAAAGACTTTTGTTACACAAATGACATGTGGGATGTTGGAGAACATTCATCTGCAGTTCTTGGATCTCTGCCCCATGAGTGTTTAGTCTAAGACTTTATGGAGTTGAGTTTGCACGTGAGTGTCTGTGTGCTTCTCAGCCAGGGTGGTTCGTAGAACGAGAATCCAGAGCAGGCAGAAACCTAGTAACCCTTTCTGTTGTGTGTTTCCTAGTTGGCATGAAGAGATGGTAGGCAAGGCTCACGGGAGAGGATTATTCTAGAACTGGGATGCTTTACCTGTGGAAGAGCATGTGTCCTGAGCTCATAGGATGGCTGTGTGACACATTGACTGTGTGTCATCTTCATCTCATCAACTCCATGCCCCTCTGGTAGCAAGAAGGGCTTCCCTGCCAGAGGGAGTGGGACCGTGAATAACAGTCGTCTCCTGTCAAACCTCCAGGACCAGGAGCTCTAAGATCTTTGAAGTGTTGTCTCTGCTTCACTATCTGTGTTAACTCAGATCTGTCCTGAGTTGCTGCTTCTGTGTTTCTTTCGTTAGCCTGACATTTCTCAGCCCCTGAAAACATTCATTCACTCATTTTTAGTGTCGCTGAAGAATGAGGACCTCTAAAGTCTTAGATCTGCTTGAAAACTGTGAGTGGTTAGCTTGCTGCTCCACCAAGACACGATTCCCCCCAGTACTGCAGCAGGACCTGAATAAGTGCTGTGCTCTCCAGGGTCCCTTCGTATACAAAGGATCATTTCTTTGCTATCTCTGATGACTGTTAATTTGTAGCCCTGAGTACAGGAAGGGGTAAGCCTGATATCTTTGACCACACCCCTCCTTACCACACACACACACACACACACACACACAGAGGACACACTGACTCCTAAATCCTATTGGCACTGTGTAGCAGAAGCTTTAGGCCAGCTCTTCCTCCCTGTGATGTGACCCCAGAACTGACCCCAGGAATCAGTGATCACCACTTCAAAGGGTATTTGGAAGAAGCTTCAGTTTGCCCTCCTCCTCTGTTCCTGTTTTATCCACTCTGGCCGCCTCCTGTCTCTTCCCAGGCATTATTTCCAGTTACTATTTCCTGGTGGTTCTGCTCACCTTACCCATCTTCCGTGACCCTGAGAGCCCCCTTCCTGTCAGACTGCTCAGGGACAGATGGATGGGTACTTGGTGCTGTCTGAGGAACTGTCACCTCCACTCCTGCACCCCTACTTCTGCCAACTCCCTGAGGGGTAGCAGGGCAGTCACAACATTGTGACCCCTGTGCCCCAGCTGCTGGGCCTGACCTGGATTTTTGTATGGGAGCTGCTGCTTGCTTGTTTCTCACCAGGCCTGCGCCAACACTCAGCCAGTCCCTGCACAGTCCCCCAGTGGGGACTTACCAGGTTCCATTAGCTAAGTAACAGTATGTACAATGCTTCCAGCACCCAAGGATATGGGGGTGGGGAGGATTGTTTTAAACAAATAAAATTCAAGGAGGCGGTAGATGATTCTGATTCTTTTTGCTTTAAATTCTTTGGACTAAAGAAATGTTTTTATATATATAAATATATAAATTGTTATGTAACTATTATTGTTTCCTGTATGTTCTAATTTTGTTTTATGATGTAATTAAAGGAAATAAGCTGTGAAGAGTTTTCATTTTCCTGTGGGAGCAGCCTGACTTGGAGCTATGATTGATTCCTAGTGTGGTCCCTAGAACTGTAGAGGGCCTTGGAGCTGAATGAAGGAACTTTTGGTGAAGCATCCTTGCTTTTTAAATGCTCTTTACTGTCTTTATTTCAATACCATTAGTTCATTTCATAGCCTTGGTCAGTACTGTCCTAATAGCCCCAATAGTACTGTCCTAATAGTCCACGGGGCTTCGAGAAATGTGAGGGACCTAGTAGAGCTAACTTCACTAGGGTCACCCTAGGGCTCTGCCTGTAGCTCAGTTCCAGGGGCCATGTGCATGTTTTGTGGTTGGTTGTGAATCAGATAACCTGATGTGGATCCTCTGCAGAAGCAACAGGTGCTCCTGACCTTGGAACCATCTTTCCATCTCCGATCACCCACCCCACCCCCTTTTTGACTCAGTCTCACTATATAGCCTTGGCTGGCCTGGGATTTAAAATGTAGGCTAGGCTGGCTTCAAACTGCCCACTTCTGCCTCCTGAACTCTGAAAATGAAGCCTGAAATCTCAGAATAAAATCAGTGGCCAGATGCTCACTGCCCAGGTGCTTGTGTGTGCCCGGGTTCCATTCCCAGCACTGCCTCTTGCAAAAGAGACCCTTGGCCTGGACATGCCTTTCCCTTGTCAAGGAAGGGGTGACTTCAGTGGAGTGAGTGCAAAGAATCTAGATTCTGTAGCATGTACCACCAGTGTGACTCCAGACAACTCCTGTCTCCACTAACGGTATCCAGTACAGGTCTGGGAATTAGCTTTTTTTTTTTTTTTTTAATTTAATTTTTGTGCATTTTGTGTTAGCTGCTTTTATTGGCCTCTTTATAACAAATATTCCAATATCCAGCCTGTTTAAGGTCTAAGGGATACACAAAGGTATCCCTGTCACTGTCAGAGATGAGCAAGACTCAGATTTGCTCATGGCTTGGCACAGTGGTGCCTTTCCTCTGGTCCCAACACTTAGCAGTGTGGACTCCAAAGCCAGCCTGATCTGTATAGTGAGATCCTGCCTATAAAAAACAAGGGGCCTGGGAACTGGGGGCATGACTCCGTGCCTAAGAGCACTTACTGCTCTTGAGTACCCGGGTTTGGTTCCCAGCAAAAGTATCAAGTGGCTCACAACCACCTGTAGCTCCAGCAGTCCGGATGCCCCTCCTGGCCTCTGCTGACAGGTATGTGATGCACAAACAGAAATGGAAGAACTAACATACACATGGAAGGCAAAACTCAAAGCAATAAAATAACCAGGCTGGAGAGATGGCTCAGAGGTCAAGCTCACTTCCTGTTCTTCCAGAAGTAGGTTCAGTTCTTAGCACCCACATGGTGGCTCACAGCTGTCAGCAACTGATCCCTGTTGCCTGACACCTGGTCTCTGCTAACACAGGCAGGCATGTAGAACACAGGCATATTTTCAGTCTTTTCAAGTTACATTTTATGGGTTTTATCTTTCAAGGCAAGTTTTGCCACATAGCTCCAGCTATCCTGGGACTCGCTATGTGGATGATCAGTGTGGCCTGGAATTCAGAGGTTCTCCTGCCTTGTCATTGGGATTAAAGGCAGGTACCACCACACCCATCTAAAGAGTTAATGCAAAAGTTTTTACAAGAAAGGAGTTGAGTAAAATGTGTAGTTAATACAGTGTTGGGCAACCAGCGCTGCCCGTGTGTTGCCAGGGTTTTCTTGCCGCTTCAGCTTGGACAGCTCAGAGGGAGTGGCAAGTGTGGCTGGGTCCAGCTTCAGCAGATAGTTGCTCCTGCACAGAAAGCAAAAGGGAACTAGAGGTTTTGCTTCTTCTCCAGGATTAAAGCAGAGTGATCTGACCATTTACCTGGTGCCTGGGGGTCAGCTGGACATTTGCACATGGACTCTGAACACACAGAGCCAGGCTGGCAGCAATCCTGGATTTAGATCAGGATCTAGTACTAGTCATCTGAATCGTACACTAAAAATAGCCCTCTGCTATCCACGCACGCTACCTATGATAGAGCCTGATGCCCTCTGCAACCAGATGTTTTTGCAGACTCATGGCAGAGCACCCTCATCTGTGCTGTGTTGGCCCAGCAGTGGGGAATCTTCACATTCAGGTTGGTGAGAACTTCCCAACTGCACTGCTTGTTACTACTGTTGGGGAGGGGCTAGAGGAACCCGGCCTCAACTTTCCCTGTGTCATCTGATAGGCAGAACCTATGCTAAACAGCTGTCACCCTCTAAAACCTGTTTGTTTCATTTTCAAAACAGTTTCACCATACAACCCAGGCTTGTTGTAAGCTCAGAGTCCTTCTGCCCAGCCAGGTGTGTGTGTGTTCTGGATTTGGACCAGCTGAAGGGCCACCTTCCTTTACCACAGCCACAAAGTAAGATTCATCCTTTAGGATCAGGAACACCTGAGCAAAGAGTCTTTGGAGGCAAATGGAACTGGAAGCTGGGCCTGGGTCAGCCAGAGACTGATGAGGACCTCCCTGGGAACATGAAACTGCCACCTGCCCTTTACCTGCTTGCTGAGAACAAGAATGCCCCTAGGGCCCTGGTCAAAAAGGCAGTGGATCTGATTGGCTAGGAGAGCTAGGCACTCAGCCAATTTCCCAGTTAGTTCTGCAGCACTGAGTTCATCCAGAGAGACCTCTTGATAGAAGCCTGGGGGATGGGCAGCACAAGGGGGAGGTTTGCCAGGAGGGTGTTATCTATCCCTGGAGGAAGGTGTCAAAGTAACCACCTCATAGAATAGAGGGGGAGGAGACACTGATGGCAAGCCCCCAGTTAAAGATAGAACCTATGAAAGATGATGAATGACAGAAACACAGGCACAGCAAGATTGTGTTCTCGTCTCACTAAAATGACAATCAGACAGGAGTAAGGAAGTTACCACAGTGGAATAAACCCAAGAGGCTTTGGGAGGACAGAAGACCCAAGGAGATGGGGACTGGAGGGGGGAAACATGGTGTCAGAAAGGGCAGGTCACTCGCCTCTTTCAGCCCAGAAGATTCTGGAAGCCTTTCCTGATTGTCTTCTGTAAAGAGAAGAAAAGCTCACTCACCTGGTCTGGGTGTCTTTGGAGCTTGTTCTCTTGCCAAGGGACCTCCAAAGCCTCAGAGAAAGCCAGCATTGTCAGGTGGGCACGGGCCAGAAGAAGCCCATCAGCCCTTCAAATGGAACCACTCAGTGCTCACTTCTCAGTTGCCATCCCTAAGACTGGCTCCCACATCACTAGAGAAGGAGCTTACTGAGTGTTTCCTTGGGTACGTGATGAATGCTGCACCTGGGATGTAGGAAAAATAAGAAAAACCCATCCCTGAGTGATGCCAGTGGTGTGGCTAGAGAAAAGGGGAGCTCATAAATCCTTTCAATTTTTTTTTTTTTTTGTGTGTGTGTGTGTGTGTGTGTGTGTGTGTGTGTGTGTTAGAGATCAAACCCTGGGCCTCATGAATATGCTGAGCATACGCTCTGCTCTTGAACTTAATATAGAGCCCCAAGCTAAGTTTTCAACCCATCCCTGCCAGCCTCGCTCTTTAACTTTGGACTGGCTCCTAGCCTTGGGCACGAATTTCTTCCTCTAGAAAGCAGGCAGAAAGCTTCTAATACTGTAATCCCAAGACTAGGGAATTCAAAGCCATCCTTGTCTACATAATGAGTTTGAGGTCAGCCTGGGTGACATGAGACTGTCAGGGAGATGGGTATGATGGGAAAATGGTCATTAAGGTGTCTTCAGTCTCAAACATTTTATGAAACACCTACTAGCCTAGATGGCAGTGGCCACTCCATTGGGAAGGAGACCTTGGTGTGTCCCATCAGCAGTCCTGCAGATCTGGATAAGTGAGCTTCAACAGAGTGCAGGGAGGAGTGTGGGGTTTTGGAGACAGGAGACAGTCCGTTAACCTACAGACATCCCTAACATGCCCAGACAAGAGTGAGCTGTAACTCCAAACTCAGGCTCAGCCACTTTTTATCTGTATGCCTTGAGCAAGTTAGTTAGCATTTCTGTACCCTATCCACAAACACACGAATAGAAAGCTGGGCACAGCAGAGTAGCTCTTGGTCCTTGGTAAAGGTTAATTGAAGGACACACAGCCAGCCAACCCTCAGTTGCTCAAGGTTCTAGGCCCTGGCAGATGCCGGGCCTAGTAAAGCTGGCCAGCATCCCACAGCAGCTGAGGAAGCAGTACCATTGCAGTCACAGCTTTGTCTCTGGAGTCTCGGGCTCGGGTCATGAAGCATGAAGACCACTGAGGTAACCCCAGGAGCCCAGAGATTAATGATGACTATGGATGGACTCACAAGCCTAGGAGTGCATTTGGTACAGTCTGTGGCTGTACCGTAGTTGACCACCAGGAGGCAGAAACACCCTGTTCTGGAGAAAGAAGCAGCCTTGAGGCTTTGGAAGAGGGTCTGGAAAATTGTAAACTGTTCAACGGAACTACACAAGGGTCCAAATGAATCTCTGAAGACAGAGCCAATGAAGGAGAGCTGAGTCTCAGGGCTCTATGGAGTAGCGTGGCCAGCCAGGTCCCCCACGGCACCCGCCCCTGGCTCCATCAGACCTCAGTGAATACTGTTCCTGCCTTCCCCTATGCCAGCTTCCATTCTCTCACCTCACCTCTCTGAGACCAGGAGCTTGTAAGTCAGAGCCAGGGGGCCGGGAGGCAGGGGAGTCTTGCAATGGAGCTTACAGGCACAGGAAGGGGTGGGTGGCAAATCATAGGGAGGGCCTGGGCTTTTCAAGGGCAGTGGTGGGGTCTGTAAAGGTTATCAAGGAGCCAAGTGAGGTCCCTGCTTGGAAGGAAGACATTGATAAAGTCAAAGTTTAGCAGGAAAAGGGAGGAGGGAACCAAGATGTGACGGCAGACAAGGACTGGCTGTCCAAAGGCTCAGCTGCCAGAAACCATAGGAAACAGACAAAATGGTGATGGGTGAAAGGTAAGGGTGGGGAGGGAGGCAGCAGAGGCTAAGGAGCCCTCCGGCAGATCCAGTCTTCAGGACCTCAGTGTCAGGTGGGGCTGAGTGCTGTCACAGGCTGTCTGATACTTGTCTCTCAGGCAAGAGCTATTTCCCAAACCTCTTCAAGTCAGTAAGCTCCTGCGGGCTCTAACCTCTATTGGATGGGCACTAAGAAATAGGGTAAACCATGAGACCAGCCATCCCACTGCAGTAGGCTGGGAGTCTGCACAGCCAGCAAGACAGGGAGGCAGGCTGCATAGAGAGAGAGAGAGTGGCCAATGTTGCCTGTGCCCAGAGTGTCTTGATAAGGCAGCAGCAGTGTGCAGGTGCTCAAGTGGATGGCCCTTGTCACTCACTGGTCTTGTGTTAGTCTGGAGGCAAAAGGGTCCCTTTTCAGCCAGGCGGTGGTGGCGCACGCCTGTAGACCCAGCACTCGGGAGGCAGAAGCAGGTGGATCTCTGAGTTCGAGGCACAACTGCTCTGAGTGCGTGCACATGCATGCATATGCTTATGTGTGCGTGGACACACACGTGTGCTTGTGGAAGTCATAGGCTGGCTGCAAATTTGAGGTCAGCCTGAACTACATAGTGAGTTCCAAGTCAGGCTGAACTAATTAACTAGATCCTCTCACAACAAGCAAGCGACATGAGTTTGTCCTCCTTAATCACTCGTAACGTTATATTTGGGGCATCATCTCTCCCTGAACCCAGAGTTCAGCCTTTCATCCAGCGCAGCTGTCTTGTCCTGTCTCTTCCTGCAGAGTGCTGGGGATCACAGGTGGGCCCACACACCCACCAGTGTCTCCCTGGGTCCTGAGGTCCTGTCCTCATACTTGCTCAGCACTCACTCACAGACTGAGCCACCCTCCCACCCTCGGGTCTTTGAGTCTCCTGTCTCAACCTCCTAAGTGCTGGAATTATAGCACTTACACCATTCTTTTTTAAAGAATACTTTAACTTCATGTGCTTTGGTGTAAAGATGCCAGCTCCCCTGGAACCGGAGATACAGACAGTTGTAAGCTGCCATGTGGGTGCTGGGAATAGAACCCAGGTTCTCTGGAAGAGCAGCCAGTGCTCTTAACCACTGAGCAATTCCTCCAGCCCCTACTTACACCATTCTTATTGTTTGTGTTTTCTCCCTGCCTGTGTTTGTTTGCTTGTTTTGAGACAAAGTCTTGTTAATTAATCTGATTTGACATGGAACTCACTGTGTAGCCCACGCCGGTATCATACTTGCAGCCATCCTCCTGTCTCTGCCTCCTGAGTGCTACCACACCACACCCAACCTTTCTTTCTTTCTTTTTTTCTTTTTCTTTTTCTTTTCTTTTTTTTTTTTTTTTTTTTTTTTTTTTTTTTTTTTTTGACAGGGTTTCTCTGTATTGCTTTGGAGGTTGTCCTGGAACTCGCTCTGTAGACCAGGCTGGCCTCAAACTCACAGAGACCCACCTGCCTCTGCCTCCCAAGTGCTGGGACCAAAGGCATGTGCCACCAACGCCTGGCGCCACCCAGACTTTCAAACTATTTTTAAAATTTTTATTTTTAGTTATATGTATATGTGCAGGTGTGTTCATATGAGCTCAGGTACCAGAAGAGGCCAAGGGTGTTGGATTCACCTGGAACTAGAGTTACAGATGGTTGTGAGGTGCCCAACAAGGGTTCTGTGAACAGAAATCTGGCCCTCTGCAAAAACAGGAAACATTCTTTTTTTTTATTATTTATTTACTTTATGCCAGAAGAGGGCCCCTGGTCCCACTATAGATGGTTGTGAGGGACCATGTGGTTGCTAGGAATTGAACTCAGGACCTCTGGAAGAACAGCCAGTACTCTTAACCTCTGGGCCATCTCTCTAGCCCTCTTAGCATACTGTCTTTTTGTCGTTTTGTTTTTTGAGACAGGGTTTCTCTGTGTAGCCTTGGCTGTCCTGGAACTTATCCTGTCCCTGTGTTGAGGCTTTATTAGTCAAAATGCTTTCTGGTTGATTAGCAGTCTGTCATCCTCACCCAGCTCCACATCTTTTCCTTCCCTGCTGTCCTCTGTCTGGCCCCATCCTTCTCCGGGTCCTGCCTTCAGGCTCACCTGCAGGAACAGGGAAGTCTACTTGGTAGAGTCTGTGAAATCCCACCAAATTCTGTCACTCTCACAGACAGGGACAGGCAAGGGGCCAAGTTTCAGCCCTCCCTGCCCTCAAAGATTTGCAAGCCAGGAAACAGGATGGCCCCTCCTAACCGACATCCAAGGTAAGGTCTTGTGCTGGTACCATCTCCACCCACACAGCCAGTGCTGCAGGCTTCTGTCAAGGAACACCATGTGCACCATGTTCTGCAGATGCCAGGGCACCTGGGAAACATTCTCCACATCCGCTAGACCAACTTTCCCGCCTTCCCCCCACATTGGCCCTGTCACTAACATTTGAGACTTAGAGTCCCCATATCCATGTTTAGATATGAGCTGTGATACTGGGGTTGTAACCTGAGCCCACTGCGTGTCTATGTCCTCTGTCAAATGGAGGCGTTGAACCCTCCCACACTATTATCCCGCCTCATTCTTTGCACAATGTCCCGCTCTTGTCCCTGCATCCAGTTCATGTGGTTACTCATCCACTTTTACAGAGAACATTCTTCCTGAGGACGGAACTTAATGCCTCTTTAGGACCCTGTCCCTCAATCACAGAGCAATGGGTGTGACATAGAATGGCCACTAACTAGGTCATCTGTTGAGCAGAGCACATGCATGAGAATAACTATGTCAGCATATTTCAAAATCTCAGCTCTGCTACTGAGTGACTCTGCGTCCTTGAGAAAATCCTCAACGTTTCTGGGCCGTTTCCTTAACAGCCCCCACCCGCCCACCTAATTCTGAGCCACAGCAAGGGTCAAATTAAATAATGGACTCCAGAGAGTTCTACTTCACAATGACATCACAGGGGTGACATTGGCTTCCTGCCCAGAGGAACAGTCATACTCAGCCTTTGCCAATTCTAGGGCCAGGGGCGGGGGAGGAGGGTGCTGCCTAAAGCAGCTGGGGGCACTGAGTGGCATCACCCAACTTGGAGTGGTAGATTAAGTGATTATGAACCCCATGCTGAGAGGCACAGTGGCATGTCTGTCCTAGCACACCCTGAGCCTCCGCCAAGTTTAAGTCCCCTTCCCCTCCCCCAGAGCAGCTTAGCCTGGTTTAGGAAGGTAAAGGAGGGTCTCCTGGTTTGTAGCGAGCCAGGTGAGTAAGCACATACTGGAGCACTGGGCAGAGGCTGCTGCGTGAGGAACTGTGGACAGCTCTTCCTGCTCCATGACAGGGAGTGGACACCTTACCTCTATGCCCATCTCATCCCCTGAGGGTCTGTCTCTGTCTTGTCTGTCTGTCTGTCTGTCAGTCAGTCAGTCGTCTTCCCCAAAGCACCTGCTGCTTCATCTCATAACCTTCCATGAGCCACCAGGGCCAGAGGGTTCTCGTCCAGATCTACTGGCCTCCAGCTCCAGTGTTAATTTCAGTATGTGGCTGTCCCACTCAACAAAGGCCATTTATTCCCAGCTTTTGTAACTCTTAAGACTTTTTTTTTTTTTAAACACGCAGCCAAGCCCACCAATAGCCCAGAAGAGTGGGAGGAGTTCAGAGTTAATAAATTCTAAGAACATTGGACCACAACCCTGGCATGGTGGGGCACACCTTTAATCCCAGCACTGGGGAGGCAGAGGCAGGTGGATCTCTTCGAGTTTGAAGCCAGCCTGGTCTACAGAGTGAGTTCCAGGACAACCTCCAAAGCTACACAGATAAACCCTGTCTAGAAAAAAAAAGAAAGAAAGAAAGAAACAAAAAACAAAAAAAAAAAAAAAAAAAAACAAAAAAGAATATTGGACCACTTTCCAAAAAAGCCCAAGGACAGGAAGCCTGTTCCCCTGCCTTGAGAACAAGGCCTTGAAGACCCAGCTTTACCTGAGCAGGCAGCAGGCAGGGATGCCACACACAGCTTCCCAAGGCTGGGTAGCAGGTTTTGTCCCAAAACGTCTTTGAAAGGGAGCTCACTACAGGGTTGGGCTGGACCCGTACCTCCTAGCCTTCACACAGCAGCAAACCCACAAGAGGGGGAGGCATGGCCTCTTGTTGGCTGGATACTCGGGATTCTTGGAGATGAGGACCCACTGGGACAGCCCAGGACTCATCATGCACTGTAAGGGGAATGGCCTCCCACTCGCCTAGTGGTCCTAAAAGGTCCAAGGAGTAAGGGACACCTATTTAGCACCAAATCCACATGTCGTGTCATTCAGAGTTTTGAACATCCCTAGCCTTGGGACACTCACATGACCCCACAGGAAATACCTCTTCGCTCTAGGAGACAGAACAAGTAGACACAGAATCACATGGACCCCAAAAGGACCTTTGTTCCTCAGTATCCATCCTCTCTGTAGGACCACACACACACACACACACACACACACACACACACACACACACACAGAGGCCAGATGCTGGCAGGACGCCTGTCCCTTCACTAAGGGTAACTGACGGGATTAGAATTTACAGACCACAGGGGTGGTCTCTTTGTCTCTACCATGCCCTGCCCTGGGACATGGAGCCACTGAGTTGTTTTTGTTTTTTTTTTTTTTTTTTTTTTTTGGGCAAACAGCCTTTCCCGGGAAATGCTTTCTGTCTTCCCACTGAGACCCCCTCTGTAAATCAGCCCAAATCTGACACCAGGAGACACCTCAAGTCTCTAAGGGCAAACCCAACAGGATTACAGGCCCAGTAGAAAAGGGTGGTGTCCTACAAAGCTTTGTCCTTGCCTGGGGAGTCAGGGACATGAGCATCCATGGAGAGGCTTGGTGCGGAAAGCAGAGAGGGCAGAAGCTGATGGAGCAGGCCGGTGAGCGGGAGCCCCAGCCCAGAGACATTGCTTGCTTGCTTATAAGCAGGGTTCCCCTGGGCAGCCCAGGCTGGCCTCAAACTGGCAGCAATTCTCCTTGCCTTGCAAACCCTGGGATTATAGGCATGTGCTGCGCATGGCGTTCCAGAGCTGCCACTGTCCTCTTCTGTTGTCCCCAGTTCCTCAGTATCAGTGTCTCGGCCTCTCTGATCTTCTTTTCCCACAGCTGCTGACTAGCTCCCAGCCTTGGCCTTTGTTGAATATGGAAAAACTCAGCTTGAGGCAGATAGAGTTAGCCAGGATGCAGTTAGCCTTTAGTCACACATCCTGACCTGGGCACAGTACTGGGGCTATGGACCCATCCTCAGGCCCAGGGAAGTTCTGGAGCCCTTAGGAAGGGATGCCACCTAGAATCATCTCTCCAGACTTCTGAACATAGTTCCTCATGGGTCAAGTGGAACAAGACCATTCCCTCTCCTTTGGGCAGTGAGGACTATAGGAAATTTTGTAAGGTTTTGTCTGGCTCCCAGATTAAATCCCTCATGTAAGCCAGACATAGAGGCTCATATCCTGTCTAGCTCTGAGGAGGCAGAGGCAGAGACTGCTACAGGTTTGAGACCACCCCCAGTCTACAAAGCAAGTGCCAGGGATACAGAGTAAGACCCTGTCTCAAAAAAAAAAAAAATTCCACATAGCTGGGTCCAGCAACATACACCTGTAATCCCAGCTACTCAGGAGGCTGATGAAGGAGGAATGTAAATTTAAGGTCTGTTTGGGCTACAGAGTGGGTAACTTAGCAAGACCCTATCTTAAAATAGCAATTAGGGCCAGTGAGAGGGCTCAGCAAGCAGAGGTGCTTGCTGCCAAGCCTGAAAACTGAGTTCATTCCCCTGAACCCACATCATAGAAGGAGAGAAGCAACTCCAACAACTTGTCCTCTGAACTCCACAAACAGGCCATGACATGTACACAGGCTTGATGGGGAATGTTCTTCTGTATATATGGTTTGCTTTTTATTGGTTAATGAATAAAGCAAAGTTGGCAAATAGGAAGGCAAGATAGGCGGGACTAGGAGACAAGGAGGATTCTGGGAGAGGTAGTAGAGGAGACTCAAGATGTAGAGACTTGAGAGGAAGAGGTGCGAACCCTCTCTCTGGTAAGATAAGACCACATGGAAACACTTAGATTAATAGATATGGGTTAATATTTAAAACAGAGCTAGCCAATAAGAAATGCTAGTAACAGGCCAACAGCTTTATATCTAATACAGCGTCTCTGTGTGTTATTTGGGGCTGGCAGGACTAGGACCAGGCTGGAGAGAAAACTGATTGTGACACAGGTCCATACAGATAACACAAACATGAAAAGTATAAATAAACAGATGTAAGATAGGGAGAGATTGAGGGACAGAGAGACAGAGAGAACACATGGCTGCCACTTCTCCCTCTGCACCAGACCATTTATTTAACAAAACGTTGCTGAGTGCCTGCCACCTGCCGCGCTCTCTGAACCATGTGGGATACAGTTGAGCATTCCATACTCTTCCTTGTTAGGAGTAGGTTTTCCCTGCCGGTCTGGTAGAGTATGTTTTCCCGATCACCTGGTCCCAGAGCCGCGACAGCCCCATATAACACACAGAGACGCTGTATTAGATATAATGTTAGCCTGTTACTGTCATTTCTTATTGGCTAGCTCTGTCTTAAATATTAACCCATTTCTATTAATCTAAATATTTCCACGTGGTCTTATCTTACTGGAGAAAGGGTCCAGTATTCTACTCTCTCCGGCCTCCATGTTGAATCTCCTCCCTACTACTTCCTCTCTCCTCCTAGTCTCCTAGTCCCGCCTATCTTGCTTTCCTATTGGCCAATAGTGCTTTATTCATTAACCAATACAAGAAACATTTACAGAATGACATCTCCCATACTTCCTCATTGGTGGCCAGTGGGCTGGGCCCTGAGCTCCAGGTGAAATGATCAAGACAGGATAAAAGCATGTGGGCACACAGACATACAAGGTAGAAAACCCCATATGGCAATCTGTGACACACACAAATGTCCCACCCTCAGAGGAGGGGCTGCCTCCCAGCAAAATGGGTCAGAAACTCTGGTATTGGTGCACAGAATGGCCACCCCAAGGCTCCCCAAGACAGAGTGTCTGCTTGTAAGGACCCTTCTTCTTCATAGGGACCTCTGCACCTCTGCTCATGCTTCTCATGCCTTGCTAATGCTTCCTCCAGCCCAGCTGGTTCCTGCTTCTGTTCTCCAAGCTCTGCCTGTGCGATGCTGGGTACTACAGAAACACACACACATACACAAACACCGTCCATACACACCACACCACACACACACACACACACCTTACACAGTTGTCTCTCTCTCTCTCTCTTTTCTTTTTTTTTTTTTTTTTTTTTTTTTTTAGGCAGAGTTTCTCTGTGTAACTTTGGAGTCTGTCCTGGAACTCAATCTGTAGACCACAAAGATCCACCTGTCTCTCCCTCCCAAATGCTGGGATTAAAAGTAAAGTATGGGCCACCACCAATGGGTTGACTCTTGTTTTTTTTTTTTGAGTTAGAGTCTCAATGTGGCAGTCCTGGCTGCTAGCCAGGCTGGCCATCTGATTCTTTTGTTATTGTTTTGTTTGTTTTGAGACAGGACTCTCTGTGTAGCCCAGGCTGTCCTGGAACTCACTCTGTAGACTGTAGAGGGACTTTTCTTTCCTCGCCACCAGTTCCCAAATAACCGACAAACACAGAGACTTAGTGTTAATTACAAATGCTCAGCCAATAGCTTATGCTTGTTACTAACCAGCTCTTACAACTTAAATTAACCCATATTTCTATATACCGTCACTCTGCCATGTGACGGTACCTTTTCTCATTATTCATGCTCATCTCCTGCTTCCTCTGTGTCTGTCCGAACTCCTCTGACTCCACTCTTATCCTGTCCATCTATTGACCATTCAGCTTTTTTATTAAGCAATAACAGAGATAAATCTTCACAGTGTACAAAGAGATTATTCCACAACAATAGATCAGGCTAGCCTCAAACTCAGAGATCCACCTGCTTCTGCCTCCTGGGTGCTGGGATTAAAGGTGTGAGCCACCATTGCCCACTCCTTCAGTTATTTTAAATTTGTGTGTCTGTGCATATATGTGTGTTTGTGTGCAGATGTGGAGGGCACAGGACAGCTTTCAAAAGTTGATTCTCTCACTTTCCACCAAGTGGGTTCCAAGGATTGAACTCAGGTCCTTAGGTTTGGAGGCAAATGCCTTTACACACTGAGTCATCTCACTAGGTTGCATGTTTTGAGATAGGGTGTCATGTGTCTCAAGCTGACCTCAAATTCACTATGTAGTGTAGGGCAGCCTTGAACTCCAGATGTCCCTGCCTCTACCTTCCAAATTCTGTGATCCTAAGTATATATTGCCATCCCATCATCCAGAGGTGTACTCTGGAGCCAGGGAGTTGTCCCAGCAGGGAAAATGTTTGCTGTGCAAGTATGAAGTCCCTCGTGGGTTGGATCCTCAGTATTATACAAAAACCAGATGCGGTGTTGTCAGTAACCCCAGTGCTGTAGGAGCAGAGACCACAGGAACTGGCAGATTCCGGACACTCACTCATCAGCTGGTTCAGCTAATGGGTGAGCTCTGGGTTTAAGGAAAGACCTTGTCCCTCCAAATAAGGTAGAAAGCAATTAAAGAGATACTGGATGTCTTCTGGAGTCCAGTTGTACACAGGCATGCATGTGCCCACACACACATGAACATATATACACACATACACCACACATTTTTTTTAATAAGGAAGAAAGGAAAAGGAGGAGGGAGGAGAAGGCGGAGGGACGGAGGAAGGGGCATGTTGGTTGGGGCTGAGTGTGTTTTCTATGACACTATGGTTCACAGCTCCTTGGGTGAGTATCTTAGGCTTCCTAAGCCCCATGCTGCACCTGTAAGAGAGGGGTGTTGACAATCTCTGCACCATAGCTAAAACTCTAGGGAACCTCCTATGTAGTCTTTCTGTTTTATTTTCCTGTGTAGCTCTGGCTGTCCTGGAACTCAGTGTAGACCAGGCTGGTCTAGAATTCACAGAGATCCTCCTGTCTCTGCCTCCTACCTTTGTGTAGTCTTTTTATAGCCACTGTATTCAGAGATTAATATGCCATAAAATTATTAGCACTTAAAAACATAGGTTTGAGGGGCTGGAGAGATGACTCAGTGGTAAAGAGCACTGGCTGTTTTCCTAGAGGACCTGGGTTCAATTCCCAGAGCTCATACGGCAGCTCATAAGTGTATGTAACTCCTGTTCCAGAGAATCGGACATTCTCACACAGACATACAGGAAGGCAAAACACCGATGCATGTAATATATACACATACATATGTATACAGGGTTATGCTCAGGAGGTGAAGGCAAAAGGATCTCCAGTTTAAGGCTAGCCTCTGCTACATAGCAAGACCCACTTTCAAGAGAGGTGTGTATATATTTCTCTAGCATTCATCCTGCAAGGGTCTGTTTAGAGAATAAGCAAGTCTTCCCCGGTTGCTGAACAGGACTTCAGAGTACTTTCCAAACATTCTCTCTCACGTGACAGATGCTTTTTCCCTTATTCACTTAAACCCCCATTCCGCGGATGGGGAAACTGAGGTTCCAGAGATGTAAGTAGCTAGCTGAAAGTCATATAGTCAGTAGGAAACAAGATTTGAGTTACAGTCCCTGCTCCTGGTCCCTTCCCTCTGCCCAACTCTGCCAGACGGTTACAAGCTACAAGCGTGGCTTTGAAGTCAGTCCCAGGCAGTGTGCTAACCAGAAGAGCTGAGCGGGGACAGCAGTTCGCACACACTGGGCTGGGCACACGCTGGCTTACTCACATTCTTCACTCCCTCCCTCCCTCTCTCCCTCAATCCTTTTCTCTCCTTCCCTCGTCCCTCAATCACTCGCTCTTTTTCTCCCTTATTCACTCCCTCCCCCCTCATTTGCTCCTCCCTCACCCCCTCATCCATTCTCCTCTTGCCCTCCCTTAACTGACTCTCTCAGTCACTCATACATTCAAAATGTCATAAAGAACCACCGGACTCAATGATGGCAGCCCCTGGGGAAACCCACCAAGCATCAGCCTCTCCAGCTGCAAAACAGGGATAAAATATTTGCATTTGCTCCTGGGCTGTGAGCCCTAGTACTGAGTAATGCAAGATAGTGGCTGGCTGCTGTGACCATGGTAAATGATGACACAGAGAGCCAGATTTGCATGTTTTCCTAGTGGCTGGGTGGGGCTGCTGCTTACCTGGGAACTCTCTCAGGATGCTGTCCAGGGCAGCATGTGGGAAGGGGAGCAGGGAGCCCTCAGAGTGTCATGGAAGAAGCCCAGGCCCAGTGTACATGTTCAACCAATCAGTGAGGTAAGCCAGTCAAACAGGTGTCCAAAGTCACACGCGCACGTCACTGAACAGACCCCACCATGGCCTCCAGTCACTCAGCACCATTTGCTCTATGATATAATTTATCACTCACTACACTGCCTCTGTGTTTGGGAGGTAAGACGTCCTAACTTAGATATCCTGCACTGCTTGGGTGTGGGGAGAACCACACTGGTCTTAGCACTGGATGCTGCCTCAGGACCTAGACCCTGGCAGCCAAGCCTAGAGCCCTTCTTGTGAAGGGAGGCCACACCTCTGTCTCAGCATCTCAGCATCCCAGCATCCATGATACTCACACTTCTCCCCCACAGTTGGCTAGAGGCCGCCTCACCTCTAACAGTCTGTCTTCGCCCACATATCACCCTCCTTTCTCTCAATCTACTTGAAGGGAGGCCCCCAGCCCAGTCTATGCCAATGGCCATTTCAGCACAAAATTGCCCTGAAAGACTTAGGGGTTCACAGTGCTCATCACCCCAAATTCTAACCCTTAGCTCTCCCCTTGCAGAGAACTCTACTCCCTCACTACCCCCAAACTGAAGAAATTGCTGTTACCTTGGTAACAGATGCTTTTGTGGGTGGGTAGGGGAATGGAGATGTGGTCCGAGATACTCAGAGACATAGGTAACAGGGGCAGCATCCCAGCACAGGGCCAGCGACAGTGACCACACACAACTGTGCCAGCCTGTATCCCCAGCCGCAGAAGAAAAGAAACAACAGAAGGAACATCCTGGAGAGAGGGGGAGAAGGAAATGTCCCTACCTCCATGTCCCCTCACACAGAAGATGTCTCCTGGGGTTATAGGGAGCGTGGGGGCAGCAGGGAGGAGGATGGGAGGGATTGCACACTGTGGAGCACATGTCGTTCCCCTCAGGATGCCCGGGGCACATGGAGCCCACAGACAGCTCACTCACACCAGGTTAGGGACAGTGCCACAGGCAGTAGGAAGGCAGTTCTGAGCCAGCATCCGGAGTGCCAGAGGCTGGTGGCAGCAGGGGCTGGCAGGGGCCCTCCTCCAGCCCCTGGGGACCTGGCTGTCCCAGATGCCATAGCCGGGAAATGTGTCAGGTACTTGCGTAAGAGCCTTCTGTGTTTCAATAAATTCATAATTACCGCTGCCTGCCATGGGCCTTAGCTCATGACAGTGGTATGTGCCTCTGGGGTCCCAGACCAGCTGGTGGGGAAGGTAGGGGAGATTGGGGTGAGGCCCAGCCTTTCTCTACACAGCACAATCTTCTCCCCAGCTGGGAGACACGAGTTCAGACCCCCCCCCCCAGCTTAGACACTCCATTCAAAGTTGGAGGGAAAGACCAGATGTTCCTGTTGTCACACAAGCTGCCTGACCTTGGCCACAAAGTTCAGAGGCCCCTTGGAGGGGGCTGCACCAAGGGCATCTTTAAGAAAAAGATATGTGAGAAATGGTTCTTCACATGAAAGAGCCTCAAACCCTGGGAATGGAGGCATCACCATCACCTTCCCTACAGCTTTTCTTTTTCCTTCCTTCCTTCCCTTTTCTTCCCTTTTCTTTTTTTGAGACAAGAATCATCCTATATAGCCCTGGCTGTTCTGAACTTGCTCTGTAGATCAGGCTGGCCTCAAACTCACAGAGGTCTGCCTGCCTCTGCCTCCCAAGTGCTGGGATTAAAGGTGTGTGCTACCACACCTGGTTCTTTCGCAGTGACTCCTAGTCTTTCAAAGGCCTCAGATTCTCTGAGGAGCAGGTGGGACTCTCTGGACTCCCCAGGGAGGCAGACCACCAGCTGCCCATTTTTTGTTCTTCCTTCCATACAATGTTTACTAGCTCTAAAACCCTGCCCAGCTTCAAAGGGTTCACAGACACCCCAGAGCTCAACCATCACCCAAGACTACAGGTTCTCAAGGATAATAACACCCACTGATCATGTTTTTCCCTTAGCCAGCCTCTTACTCAGTTCATCCTCAAGATGTGGGGAGAGGTGCACATCTTAAAAGAATTGCCAAGTTACACAACATTTTCATCCCCTATTGTATCTTTTTTGTGTGTGAGGGGAAAGATTAAGACAAGGCAAGGTCTCACTCTTTTCCTGGGCTATCCTGGAGCTCACTGTGTAACCAGTTTAGTCTGCTTTTTGTTGCTGTGATAAACATATGACCAACAGGAGCGTGGGGAGGAAAGGGTTTATTTCACCTTACACTTTCCAGTCCATCATGGCAGGAACTCAAGGCAGGAACTGAAGTAGAGCATCGAGAAACATTACTAACTGCATGGGTCCCTGCTTTTGCTCTGCTAGCTTCCTTATCTAGTCCTGGATCATGTGAGTAGGAGTAGCACAGCCCCCAGTGGGCTAGACCCTGCTCAGTCAGTCAGCAATCAAGAAAATGCTACATAGACATGGCCATAGGCCGATCTGATGGCAGCAGTTCCTCAGTGAGGTTCCCCCTTTCCAGAGGTGTCCAGCTGGCAGCTATGATTAGTCATCATAGTAACCTAGGCTGGACTCAAACTTAGAACAGTTCCCCTGCCTCTGCTTCCCCTTCAGAGTCCTGGGATTGCAAGTATGGACCACCACCCTCAGTTTATTACCTCTATTTCAACCCATCTTACTCCAATCTAATCAAATCTAACTCAGCCATTCAAAAAAGAAAACCAAAGCTGCTTGCAAATTAAAGCTCTATCTGGTCTTCAACAGGGAACAAAGATCAGACAGGAATAAGAATGGGTCTCTTGGAGAGATGGTTCTGTGGTTTTAAGAACATTAGCTAGTCTTCCAGAAGTCTTAAGTTCAATTCCCAGTAGCCACATGATAGCTCACAGTCATCTGCAATGAGATCTGGTGCCCTCTTCTGGTGTTCAGAAATACATGCAGACAGAGTATGTATACATAATAAATAAATCTTAAAAAAAAAAAAAAAAAAAAAAAAAGAGCCAGGCGGTGGTGGCACATGCCTTTAGTCCCAGCAGGCGGATCTCTGTGAGTTCGAGGCCAGACTGATCTACAGAGTGAGTTCTAGGACAGGTTCCAAAGCAATACAGAGAAACCCTGTCTATAAAGAAAGAAAGAAAGAAAGAAAGAAAGAAAGAAAGGAAGGAAGGAAGGAAGGAAGGAAGGAAGGAAGGAAGGAAGAAAGAAAGAAAGAAAGGTTTCAGGGTTGGACTTTGGTGCACCCTTACGTGGCTCTGGCCACCACCCATGTCCTAGGTCTCCCAAGTGTTTCTGCCACTCACAGAGCTGCTCCCTCTAAGAATCAGTCCTCAGTCATCGTCCCATCCCGCCCCCTGGCCCCTCCCCTCCCGGAGGCCCTTCAAGGGTGTAACTGCCGGTTACCCTGCCAGGCACCTGGCTCTCGCTCTGCCTACCCGCTCTGCCTACCCCGCATCTGAGAGGGACAGTGGTCCCCCTCCCTAAGAGAAGCAGACGTGGCTGCTTCAGCTCTGTCCCTGAGCTACTGCAGTGGGAGTAGTCTGCTCTGAAAGCAATGACTCACACTTGGTTCATGAAAGACTGCTCTGAAATACAAAAGCTGCAGCCAGGAAGGACATCCAGAGGTCATGGGATCCAGCCCCCTGCCTCGTCCACTGTGGCTGCACAAATGCCTAGGCCAGAAACACCCTGGCGGGGCCGGGGGTCCTCCGACTTGCAGACTCCCTGGGTTTTCCTTCCACCTGCTCCCCCAGGAGTTCTCCCAATGGTTAGTCAGAATCTATGCTTATGGTAGCCACTTCTTGGCCACTTTCCCCATAGACTGGAATACCAGGCTTCAATTGGCCAAAGAGACTTCATTCTTTCTTTTCCCTTAGGGAAAATACTGGATGAGCACACACCTCCCAAAAGAAAGGAAAGAGGAAAACTGAGCCTTGGCGGATTCACCTATTCTGAGTGGTATTCTGGTCACTCTCAATTTCTCCAACAGGAATGTAAAGTGGCAGACAGTGACACAGGGCCATCTTTCATCATTATTATATTTACTTGCTCACATATTTGCATGCATGTGTTGTGTCTGTGTGTGTGTGTGTCTGTGTGTGTGCACATGTGTGCCGTGGCATGTATGTGGAGGTCAGAGGGTCACAAGTCAATTTTTTGCTTTTTTTTTTTTTCTTTCTCACCCCTGGCCCCAGACAGGGTTTATGTGTATAGTATGTAGCCCTGGTTGTCCTGGAACTCACTCTGTAGACCAGATTGGTTTTGAACTCAAAGATCTGCCTGGTATAGGATTAAAGGTATATATGTGCCACCCCCACTCAGCTTGAAGTCTTTTTGGGAGTCCCCATTCTCTCCAGGTTGGACCCCAGAATCAAATTCAAGTCATCAGGCTTGGAGGCAAGCACCTTTATCAGCTGAGTTATCTTACCGGTCCCTCTCCCCCATCCAACCCAAGCCTTTGGGTCAGAGTCCTGTGTAGCACAGGATGGACTCTCAACAGGTGGTATTATAGGCATGTCCAACTCCCCAGTTTATGTGATACTGGTCTGCTACATGCTAAGCTGACACTGTCAATTAAGGTACTCACCCAGCTCCACCGTTACCATCTTGCAGGTGAAGAAATCAATGAACTATTAGTTGCATGCCCAAGGTCTTCCCACTAGGTATTGACTATGCCCGTAATAGACTCTGTAGACCTCCAATGCTGGTACTGGAGAGATGGCTCAGTGGTTCAGAGCACTGGCTGCTCTCCCAGATGACACAGGTTTGAGTACAAGCACCTACATGATGGCTCACAAACATCTGTAACTTCAGTCCCAAGGGATCCAATGCCCTCTTCTGGCCTCTACAGGCACACACACACACACATGGTGCATAGACATATGTGCAGGTAAAACATCCATATACATAGAATAAAACAAAAAGAGTTTTAAGGGCCTGGAGAGATGGCTCTGCACTTAAAAGAACCGACTATTCTTGCAGAGGACCAGGTTGAATTCCCAGCTTCAGGCTTCCACAGGCACCAGAAATGCATATGGTGCACATATATATATATGCAGGCAAAACATTCACACATATAAAATAGAAATAAAATTTTAAAATTTAAAAGCAGGGCTGGTGGTATGTGCCTTTAATCCCAGCACACAGGAGGCTGAGGCAGGCAGATCTGAGTTTGAGGCCAGTCTGCTCTAAATATTGAGTTCCAGGCTATCCAGGACTACATAAAAAGACCCAATCTCAAGTGTGTGTGTGTGTGTGTGTGTGTGTGTGTGTAAAGAACCCCAACCCCAACTCTTCTGATGAAACAGGAATACCTCACCCCAGAAGTCTCCAGACACAGAAGAGATCTGTTTATTCTACTGAGAAATGAACTCTGAGCTTTGTGTATACTAGGCAAGTACTCTACTACCAAACACAGCCCATCCCTAGTTTTCAATTCTCTTTAAGGAACAGTGTCTCTGGAGGAGAGGAGGGCCTTAAACACTCTTCAATGCAGGCAGGCATTGAATTTAGGATCTTTCTTCCTCAGCATCCTGGATAGTTGGGATTACAGCTATGCACCGCCAAGCTTAGTCTAGTCCTGGGCTGGTGGAGAGCCTGCTGACTCTGCCTGTCCTGAGCATCAGAAGTCTAAGCTGCCTGGAGAAGGGAAACTGAATGGGCAATAGGGTTCAATTCTCAGAGCGACAGGAGAGTCTTCAGGGGCTGGTGTTGTGTGTGCCTGTGGGGAGACAGATTTGAGGGCTGAGCTCAGTATCCATCTTGGCTTCTTTCAGGAGAATCAGGAGCCAGAGGAGAGCTGGAGGGGAGGGGATTAAGCCCCCACAACAATGAACCCACATACCTGCCCTTGTCCTATTTCTGCCACTGGCAAATAGATCTCTATTCCTGGACACAATAACCTGAGCAGTGCTCCAAGGCTGATCTCATCTTTGAGAGGCCAGCCACTCTGCCCTTCAAGCCTCACATGAAGCTGAATGCTGTCATCACCTGGGTCCTTGAGTGCCACTCCCAACAGCAGGAGAAGGGGCATGCTTAAACCCAGAATTCTCTTCATTTACACAAGCACCTCGCTTTCTTTGATCAGGCCAAGAGATGAAGTTAGACTCAGGGCCAGGAGGGTGCTGGAATAGAGGGTGCTGGAAGGCACAGGGAAATCGGTCCATTTATGGCCACACATTAGAAGAATCACCTTCAGATTGGGTGGGGGAGAACACCAGGCCCCATGCCTATGCTTGACTGAACTCCAGTTGACACAGGATTTTAGAGTGCCTATTTACAGTGGTTTGGGGACTTCCTGAATCAGGATGAAGTCCATCTCTGCTGGTCTAGAAGGGACCATAGTTGCTGACTTTCTGTCTACAAGGAAGAACTGTCTGTCTGCCTTAGCTTTTTATTTGGTTTGAGTTTTTTTTTTTTTTTTTTTTTTTTTTTTTTTTTGAGGGTCTCACTGTGTAAGATCTGGCTGGTCCAAACTTATTATGTAGATAAAAATGGGCTTGAACTCACTGAGACATTTCTTCCTCTAGCTCCAAATTGCTGGTACCACCATGCCTGGTTTGGCTTGAGTTTTAACCCATTAAGTTGTCTTCAGAATGGGGTTGGAGACAGCTCATGGGTAAAGAGCACTGACTGCTTAAAGGACCCAGGTTCAATTCCCAGCACCCACGGGTAGCTCACAACTGTCTGTAACTTTAGTTCCAGGAAATCTAACAACCTCAAAGAGATACATGCAAGCATAATACCAATGCACATAAAAATATTTTTTATTTAATCTTGGAACTCACTTTATAGACCAGAGATCAGCCTGCCTCTGTCTCCTGAAGACTGGGATTAATGGTATGTGCCACCATAACCCAGCTAAAAATAATTTTTTCTCTTTAAAAATATTTTTTCAAAAAGGTGTCTTCAGGGCCAGGGAGATGGCTTGTGGTTAAGAGCACTGGCTGTTCTTCCAGAGGACCCAGGTTCAATCCCTAGAACCCACATGGCAGTTCACAGCTGTCTGTAACTCCAGTTCCAAGGGACCCAACACCCTCATACACATACATGCAAGCAAAACACCAATGCACATGAAATAAAAGTAAATAAAAATAAAAAATAAAAAGGTGTCTTCAGTCTATAATTCTGACATTAGGGAGATTAAAGCAGGAAGATACGGCTACATAGTGAATTCCAGGCTAGCCTGGTCTATACAGAAAGACCCTGTCTCAAAAATAACAAAAATCAGAGACTGCTAAGATAGTTCAGAGGGTAAAGTACCTGTCATTCAAGGGCCTGATTTTAATACCCAGCATCTGTTTTAAAAAGGCCAAATCCACTGCACTAGGAAGGTAGAGAGAGGGGGTTTCTGGGACTCTAGGGCCCAGTCTAGCCAAAATAGCTTACAATGAGAGACCCTGACTGAGGCTCATTGTGGATGGCTCCTGAGGAATGACACCCAAAACTGACCTCTGGCAACTACTCTCTCACATGTGCTGTCATGTACTACACGTACACACACTTAAATGTACAGGCATACGAATCATACACACGCCAAACAACAGCCTCTCCTCTGCTTCAGGAAAAGCCTATAAGTCTAGTACTGCTTGTGTGTTTGGAGAGGTACTTTCCTGGACAGAAAGGCGTTGAGTTAATGGGTGAACCGGTCCTGTCTATTCCTCTGCCAAGGTGCAGCATTTTCTAATCTGCACTATCAGAACGCTGTAACTTTTCCCCCTTGGCTTTTCTGCAGCAGCCTCGAATTATTCGTATTTCCAGACGCTACTATGCTTGTCCCAGCCCTTCTTCTATTTTGTTCCGCATCCCCTTCCATCTCGGGTTTTTCAGTGTCAAACTACCCCTCCACTTATTTACCCTCCAAACCCCTCCCCATCTGGTCGAGCCCCCCAAGACTCCACCCAGCTGGCCCTCCTAACCACCTCCACAGCCAATAGCTGAAAACCTTGATTTGCATAGCTGCGCGGGGGCGCGGCAGAGAGAAGGGGGAGGGACCAGGCGACCTCCTAAATCAAAGTTGGGAGGCTAGGACTGGGCGGAGGGGCCGCCGGGTGCAAGGCTGCGGCCGGCGCGGGGAGGGGGAGGGAGATGGGGGGCGGGCGCAGAGGACGGCGGAGCCGGCCGGACTCGGACAGCTCCGTCGCTCCCTCGCTCTGCTCATCCGCGCATCCCCACTTCCCTCCTCCTCTCGCAGAGCGCAGCATCCTCTGCAGACCCTTGGTCCTCACGCCCCAGGTCGTCCCGCTCTCGTGGCTCGTGGTAATTGCCTCCCTCTCCCCCGCCACCCAGACAACTTTGTCCTCGGGTGGCTGGGGTTAGAGGGCTGCTTTGCCTAGGAGGGTTTCTCCTGAGGGTCACTGGAGAGCAGCCACTGGAAAAAGCCTTGAGAGTCAGTCCCAAAGAGGCGCCCGCCACCCACAGCCGGCCCCCGGCGGGCCTGCCGTCGGGTCTCCGCACCCTCTCTTCTTTTATACCCCGACCATGACCGAAATGAGCGAGAAGGAAAATGAACCGGATGACGCGGCCACCCATAGCCCCCCAGGGACCGTCTCCACCCTCCAAGAAACCAAGGTAAGTTGGGGGCGAGAGGCCTCGCCCCGCCTGGGCACGGCCGACTCGGAGCGCTGGTCACAGTGGCGAGGTCCCCTTGGGGTCGCGGACGCTAAACGGGGCCCGCGTGATTCCTAAGGCTGCGCGCCATGCCCGGGCGGGAGGAGAGGGTTCGCGATGAGGGGACCCAAGGAGCCGATCACACGACCGCGACCCTCCGGTACGCGCCAGACGCCGACGCGCTCAGGCTCCCTCCTGGGCGGTTGTAACACGGCTTTGTTGGAGGGAATCGGCGCAGCGGAGGCGCGGGGCGTGTGTGGCCGTGTGTAGCGGGTGTGGGCCGGTGTACGCGCGCGTGTGCGTGCGAGGCGCACCCCTCCCGTGGCCGCCAGATCGGTGTCTGCAGCTCCCCGGTCCCACTCTCTCCTGGCTCTCTGAATCCCATTCCACAACCGTCTCCTCTCACTGGTCCTCTCCGATTCCCTACGTGCTTCTCTGTGTGTCTCCGGCGTCCCTCTCTGACCCACAGCAGCCTGGCATCCACCTCGCGGACGGGTTGGGCTGGGAGCGCTGGAGGCCGCGGCCCCGGGTGCGCAGCTTTCGAGCCGGCGCTGGGGGCTGCGGCAGCACGGGCAGCACCGGCCGTCGGTGGCGGGCGGGGACCAGGAGTGTTGCGGCTCCAGAGCCAGAGGCGCCCCCCCACCCCACTCGGAGAGCCTGGAAAAGGGAGGAGAGAGGGCAGAATCAAAAGAAGTCATCGTAATTAATGAATGTCATAATTAACCCTAATTATGTATGATTGTTACTCTTGTGGGAGTCGCAATGAATAAATTATTCTCCTGTGAAGGCAGGCGGAGCCCAGACTGCGGGAACTGAAAGGGATGGGGGAGGCCGAAGTCACATTCCTTCTCCCAACCATATGTGTTTACCCACCTCCCCAACTTCTAGGTGTTCATGAAGTTCTGTGGGAAACTACCTGGGGCCCCCGGAATGGGAAAAGAAGGGACTGTACGAGGGAGCCCTTACCCTCCCTAGACTATAGGCCAAGACTCCCTCTTTTTTCCCTTCCTCCCTGGTGTTTGTTACCATCCTGTGGCCAGGAGAGGTGTGGTAAGAACCAGAAATGAATGATGTCTTGAGGCTCCCTGGGGTCACAAGCTCCTACACAGCTCTTCCCACGGCCTCCTTCCACCAGGGTCCATCTGACCGACCCTCCAGAATGTGAGGTTAATTCAAGGTCAAGGTCATTCCCACAGTGAGCTTGGAGAGTTGAACAGGGAGGGTGGAGTCTGCCTGAAGCTCTCCAGGTAGCTACTAGGCGCCTACACCTGGGGACCCTGTGGCTCTCCAATCCAAGTCTCTTAGTTCTTTGAGAGGAAGTCTTGCTCAGTATTCTTGTCTGGCGTAGAACTCACTGTGTATTCCAGGCTGGCCTCAAACTTTTAGGCCTCCTGTACCTCCCAAGAGCTAAAATTACAGCGCTGAGCCTCCATAACCTGGGTCCCTCCATGCAAGATTCAGTACACACTCAGCCTTCTGCTTCCTTCTAAAAGTGAGACTCTGGCTCCTGGTCCACACTTTAGACCCCGTAGGGTGCCAAATCTCTCCTGGGAAGGAGTGCAGTGGGAGGATGTTGCTTGGGTTATCTGGCATACACAGAGGGTAGAGGGAGCTGGGTCTCAGGCTGAAGTCTAGTTCAACCTTCTCACCTGCTGTCACGCTGGGCAGATATACCGTCCCCGTGCTGTCTTTCCAGAGACTGAAGGAGCTCATAATGCCTGCTGCATGGGAACCTGTCAGCTCTTATCCCTCCTTAGGAGTCCCCCAAGGCCAGCAGGAGCCTGGAGTGATGCTGTCTCAGCAATCCCACAGGCTGCACACTCAGCTGTGTGGGGGTGGGGGTGGGGACCAGACCCTGGCAGGGCGTGTCTCCCTTCTCCAACCCAAGGACCCTCCAATGTCATCTGCTCTGGGTCTGAGCCACAGAAGGTCTGGGGGGGGGGAGGGGAGGGGAGTGCCACAGCTGGCCTGCTCCGTTCCAGGCCATTTGGACCTCTACCCTTGTTCCCCTTCGTGCATGTGAAGGACTCTGAACTGACCTCACAGACAGGACTGGGGTGTGCCTGTGAGGTCATTTCACAGTCCCCTTCCAGCTGTGAGCTCCGGGCTTTTGTGGGCCCTCTTCCAGTCCTTCACCAAAGCAGCTTGTGCCTGTAGAAAAGGCAGGGGTGGGGGGAAGGTGCTGCCCACCCAGCTCAGTGTGAGGCAGGTGGTTCAACAAGGGCCGGGTGCCCAGAAGACAACATTCTGTTCTTAGTCATCATCAGCTTGATGCCCCCCCCCAGGCATTTCTTGCCAGTCTGAACTCGGTTTCCGGCTTAGTCAATGGCAGGGTCTCAGCCCTGAACCCAACCTACTCAGCAATCTTCTAGGTAGGTGCACTTTCTCTAGGGTTCTCATTCATCCTATGATTGTACTTTTCACCCCCTTTGGTATCATCCCAGAAGACCCCACCATGCCTGCCTTGCCATCTGAGTCATCTTTCACCACACTCGACACCACCCACTGCCAGCTGCCTGGTACTGTTTCAGGAGATGGCATGGGAAACTGAGGAAAAAAAGGAGCCTCCAGAGAGCTTCAAGGGAGAGGATACTGGCCGGTCAGGCTTCTGCTCCGAGTTGTTCAGCAGAGACCTGGTGACCTGGGCCACATGCCAGACAGCCTGCAGGTGCACTGGGAAGGAGCTGGATCCAAGAGAAACAGCTTACTAAGGTGCATGCCAGAAATGGGTCCCTGGCAGTGGATAGCTGGTAGGGTTTGGTGAAATGCTCATCGAGCATAGTCAGTGTTCTGTTGTCGTGAAGAGCATTGGTGTGAGGGTGTTGGATCCCCTGGAACTGGAGTTACACACAGTTGTGAGCTGCCATGTGAGTGCTGGGATTGAATTCCCTGATTGACACAATGGACAAGCACACGTGGGAAGGGAAGGGACCAAGGCAGGGATCATGGCAGTAAGATATTCCTGGTTATCTGAGCTGAGCAGCCTACCCCATTCTGACCTGCTCGCTGAGGACTCGGAGTGATTTAACTAACGCCTTTAACACCATTCCTCATCTGAGTCATGGAACAATGACTGTGTCCTCCAGAGGGTATCACCGGAGCCTGTGTCAGACTGTGTGTCGGGTGCTAGCCCAGATTCAGTGTTCGAACGCTGAGAACCCTTTATGGAATCAAATTTCTGGCTGACTGATCCATCTGGTTGGACCCAGAGCTTTGTATTGCCCAGTGTTGCCTCCTCCTTCTTGGATGTAGGGAATCTCTGTAATTTTACCTCCTGTGTGTTCTGTGCCTTGAGGCCCCTGAGCAGAACGTTGGTGGCAGAAAGAAAGATCAGGAAGGGTGGCAGTGGTATTCACTTTCTTCTTGGACCCCCATCAAAGCCCTGTTTGTCACTGGCAGCCACAGCCTGCCCTGAGCTGGTCTGCGTAGCCTGGTTCATCATTGTTTTGGCTCCCTCGACACCTCCGCTCCTGAGCACAGGCACCTGGGGCCCCAGGCCTTGCTTCTCATAGATGCACAAAGAAGCCCACAGTGCTGTCCAGGAAAATGAGTTTGGAAGGAAATGAACAACTCAGTGTGCCAGACACCCCAGGGCCCTGGCTTCCCAGCTGGCGTACAAGAGCTTGCCTTGTGCCCAAACATTCCCTCTACTTCTCCCTTCATTTTGCTGTCTGCTGACTTCTGGGAGGCTGGAAGGGCCACTACGTCCGTACGTCCGTCCCTTTGGCATACACAGGTGCTAGGCAGAGAGCCACAGCACACAGGCATGCCAGCTGGGAACCCTGGCCAAGACTCTCTGCCTGGAGCCTGGTCTAGGGTCCCCTCTCCCTCTGCTTTCTATTGCTGGTGGAAAGGAATGGGCAGGAATAAGGTAACTATCCACAGGAAGAGAGGGTCGTCTCTGGATAAGGGGTCACCATTCCATGCTCTGAGCAGACTTGGTGAGGATGAATTTGAGTGAGGGGTGCGAAGAACTCCAGCCTCAGGGCAGAACTGGCCCTGGCTCCACAGGTGATGTGGGCAGAAGCACAGTGACTGAGCACCTACTGTGTGTTGGGGCCCTTGAGGACTGGAGGTGACAGGGCCTCTGTTTCAGTCTCAGGAGGGGTTAAAAGTTGGCAAGAGGAGCGGGATGGTGGTGGCACTCGCCTTTAATCCCAGCACTCAGGAGGCAGGGGCAGGTGGGGCTCTGTGAGTTCCAGGCCAGCCTGGTCTACAGAGTGAGTTCCAGGACAGCTGAAGCTACCCAGAGAAACCCTGCCTTAAAAACAAAACAAAAAAGTTGATAAAAAGGAATCTGAGCTGTCCCAGGGGAGACTGAAGGAGTACCTGTAGCAAGTCCTTCTTTGTCCTGCCAGTTCCCAAATAATGACACAGAGACTTCTTATTAATTATGAAAGCTCAGCCTATAACTTAGGCTTCTTTCAAACTAGTTTTTAAAACTTAAATTAACGCATGTATATTAGTCTACATTCTGCCACATGGCTCGTGGCTGTTACCTCTCCTCCTGTACATCCTTCTTGCTCTGCATCTCCTGGCGAGTCCAGTTTTCATTTTCCTAGAGACCTGTTGGTCCTGGTAAGTCTGGCCTCCATACCCCCTACATAGGTATTGGCCATTCAGGTTTTTATTACACCAATCACATCAACCCATCTTCACTCAGTGTACAAATATTCCACAAGTACCAGGGGAGGAAAGGGTCTACTGATGAACTTGTTGTGGCATATTTGTACGCTGTGTAAAAATGTATTTCTGTGATTGGTGTAATAAGAAGCTGAACATCCAATAGCTAGGCAGGAGGTACAGGTGGGATTTCTGGGGAGAGAAAGGAAGAGAAGGACTCAAGGCGTGCAGGAGACACCAACAAGACATGAAGGGAGTTGGACATACAGAATGAAAGAAAGGTTGAAAGCCTCATGGTAAAACAGATTAATAAAAGCAGGCTAATTTAAGTTCTAAGAGCTAGTGACACAAGCCTAAGCAAACCACGATCTCTTAATTGATAAGTCTCCCTGTCATTATTTGTGAGCTGGTGGAGCAAAGAAAAATTTCAACTACATATGGCATCCAATATAGAAGCTCTAATATCTAAACATAGGTCCCAAGAAAGCTAAGAAAAGTTCCAGACGAGGAACCGGATGTGGATTCCTAGGCCTGCAGTCTCTCGGGCAGGCTGGTGCTCAGCATACAGAGAAGCAGCTCTCAGATGCTGCCTGTGGGCTGGAGCCCATCAACCTTTGTACCAGCACCATGTGCTAAGTTGAGCCATTTGGTGACTGACATGGTAGTTTAAGATTTGTCTCACGAGATCAGAGAATACTACAGGTGCTTAGTAAAGCCAGGTGCAGACACAGTAAAACCTCTAAAAAGGTACAGTATGTTTTTTGTTTGGTTGGTTTTGGTTTTTAGAAAAAGGGTTTCTTTGGTTTGTCCTGGAATTCACTCTGTAGACCAAACTGGCCTTGCACTTACAGAGATCCTCCTGCCTTTGCCTCTTTAATGATGGGATTAAAGTCATGCACCACCACTGCTTGGTGACTTTGAATTTTTTAAATGCTAATGTACAAAAAACAGTAGCAGCTGAGAAGCATTGGTTTATGGAAACAGCTAAATTAAATGAACCTGTATATTTTAAGAATGTCTTAACTTCAAAATGGAAGTCAGAAAATGTATTGTACTGGGAGAAAGGTTATGCCTTTGTTTCCATAGGGTGGAGGTGAGTTATGGTTCTCTTTAAAATTAATAAGATCAGATATGATGGGGGAGACCTCCCGAGAATCTTGGCTACAGACATGAAAAAAGAAACCGAGAAAGACTACAGGACAGGTGACATACATGCTGATCCCTCTTCTATGGAACAGCTCTGAGACTGGGTGAGACTTGACAAATCTTGTTGACTAAAAAGTCCTCATGACTTATTACATGTCATCCTTTCATATATATTGCAATTTGGCAATGGACTTATAAAGTTCAAATACCTTTACCTGCTCAAACATAAAACAAAAAATTATCCTTAGCTGACTTATTCATACCACATATTTCATACTTGTGTTAATGCAGATATATATGTGGCCTTTAAAAGTTTGTGTGCTTTCAGAAAAAAAAGGACCAGATACCAATAGAGACATGTAGCCCAGGTGATCCAGCCTCAAAATGCTTCTATTGCAGTTTCCTCAAAATTCTACATCCAGAACAACTTTAAACCTGCTAGCTGAGATGTTCTAGCCTCACAGATTACTCCAGCCAGGACTTCAGATAAGACCTGAAGTTTCCCATCACACAGAGACTGGACAACTAATGATACAGCTAGCTCTCCCAGGACTTGACCATTATGTCAATTTTCTCAGGGTCCCCTAAAGATGTCTTCACCCTCAGACAATAGGAAGCAGTCTAGAGACCATGATACCCAAATTCCCAAAGAGGTGGGGTGGATGGTTTTTGGTCATTCAGTGGGTTATGGATGTTTATCATTGTTTGGGGAGTTGGTTACAAGTTATTTTTGGTAATAGTCAGAAAAAAAGCTGAACAAAGGAGATTATATTCAGGGGTCTCTTTCTGAAAGAACAAAGAGGGGTATAATATAGAAATAACAGGATAAAAGGGTAAATTATAGAATTGACTTTTAACTTAAAAAAAGCAACTATTAGTCTTAAAGGTTTTACATTGGTATAAATTTATATATTGACAGAAATTTAAGGTTATTTTTGTTATACTGCATATATGTTTCTACTCTTGTTTAAGGCATTGTATCTATGCAGCCCATTTTAAAATGTAATGTTTAATTAAGAAATACAGGTTAGTAGTTAGTCATCTGTGACATTCAATCTTGTAGTCACATTAGGTATATTTTCACAGTTAAACCAATATGTTGTAGATAGATAGATGGTCTTCAAACACCTCAGAAGCCTACAGAATATGGCATTTAAGATGTTTTAATAACCAAAAGCTTTTCAGGAGAGTGAGGCACTTCTGCTTCTGGCAGCACCAATTTACTTCAAAAAAGGTTGATAGGCAGCAAAGAACCTCCATATGGGGTTTACTTTTGTAGTGGCAAAGTTGGCCACTGTGCAAGAAGCTGCTCTTGCCTGGACAAGCAGAACGCAAAAGAAGGCAACTGCCAAACTTTGCCAAGGCAAGGTAGGACAGCCCTTCAAATTCCTGCTTTACAAAAAAGTCTGTCAGATATTATAGGCCTGTAGGCCACAGATGTTGCCCCAATGTTATGGAGGAACCTTGAGTCCAGGCAGCCAGCTGTCTGTCATTCCTGTAGTTTTGGATGTTGTTTGCTCTACAATTCCTGTTTACTCAGGTAATATTATATCCTCCTTAGGTCTTTGATGGGGTTAAAGACTAGATAGTTGTAGTTTTATAATTTTCCTTGTTGCCAAATTCAAAAGAGAAACATATAAGAGATGTAAAATTTATAAGGTTGAGAAACAAAAGGTTTAGTTGTTTATCTAAGAAGATGATTTAAGGTCTAAAAAGATATTTTTAGGATGGTAATACAGATATGACAGAAAATGGTTTAGGTATAAAACTTTGAACTCACCAGGCAGTGGTGGCACATGCCTTTAATGCCAGCACTCAGGAAGCAGAGGCAAGGCAGATCTCTGTGAGTTCAAGGCCAGCTTTGTCTACACAGCCAGTACCAGGACATGCTCCAAAGTTGTATACAGAGAAAGCCTGCCTCAAAAAAAAAAGTCAAAAAAAGTGGTAGGTTGGTGGTGCATGCCTTTAATTTTAGCACTCAGGTGGATCTCGGTGAGTTTGAGAGGCCAGCCTCGTCTACAGAGCAAGTGCCAGGGCAAGCTCCAAAGCTACAGAGAAACCCTGTCTCAAAAAACAAAAACAAAAACAAAACAAACCTTTGGATTCATCAAGGTAAGACAGATAATAGAGTAGTTTCTCCAATTTGACAAATACAAATGGAGTAGACATGGTGAATGTACTTCTTACTTGATAATTGTTTTTTATTGTTTATAATTTTACTGTATTAGAGTTAAACTTTTAACTTTTTTCTTTTAGACAAAAAGGGAGAAGTGTGGGATATTTGTACACTGTGTGAAAATGTATTGTTGTGATTGGTGTAATGCTAGAGACTGGATCCAGAGCTGCTGTGCATGCCAGGCAAGCACTCTACCAACCGAGCTACATCTACCAAGTAACTAGTATAACAGCACAATGCACTGGCAAATGCCATAAAGGAGACTGATGGAACTCACCATGCATTTGTACAGGATGACTTCCAAGATTTACTGTTAAAGGGTGGATGAGGTAGGGAACTGGTAGTAGCAAAAAAAAGAATACTGCATTTTTTCAAAGGAAATATTTTAAAATCACTTCTATATGATTTCACCTAAATCTAGTTTGGAAGGTAGGGTTGTAGTTCAGTGGATACGGTGTCTGCCTAGCATGTGTTAAGACCTAAGTTTGTTCTCCAGCTCTGAATAAAGCAGAGGTAGCATTGCATTCTTGTGATACCAGCACTTAAGAAAACAGAGACAGAAGAGTCGGCAGTTAAGATCATCTGCCTTGGCTACAGAGTTTGAAACCGGTCAGAGATACATGAGATACCATTTCCAGAAGGAGAAGGAGAAGAAGAGGAGAGAAAGAAGAAGAAAATGAAGAAGGAGGAGAAGAAAATCTAGTTTTATTTTCTGTTTTGTATTGAGACAGGGTTTCATTATGTAGCCCTGGTGGCCTCAAATCAACAGAGATCCACCTATCTCTCCTTCCTGAATCTTGGGAGTAAAGGCATGCATCATCACACCTGCAAAAGTCTAGTTTATTGTTTGTTGGAGACAACACCATGCTATGTAGCCCAGGCTGGCCTCAAACTTCAACTTCTAACCTTCCTGTCTCCATTTCCTGAGTCCTAGCATTACCAAAGTATGCCACCACATCTTTTTTGAAAAAGAGTGGGGGATCTGGCTTCATTGGGTCAGCTTTCACTGGCTGGAGGAGACCAGTAGCTGCGCCTTGGCCACTTGGCTTTCATAGTCTCCATTACTTCTAAGCCTGTGCCTGCCCAGCTAGAATTCCCTTAAAATTCCCTGTGGGCTCTGGGAGGTCCTCAGCCCTCATGCTGCCTCTGCGGGAGGCACAGGAAGCCTCCCTTGGTCAGCCCTGCAGCCTTGCAGTCACAGCTTGCTCCTTCTTCTCCCAGCTCCAGCGATTTAAGCGTTCCCTCTCCCTCAAAACCATCCTCCGAAGTAAGAGCGTGGAGAACTTCTTCCTCCGCTCAGGCTCTGAGCTGAAGTGCCCCACAGAGGTGCTGCTGACACCACCAACCCCGCTGCCGCCTCCTTCTCCACCGCCTGCATCCACAGATGGGGGTCTACCCACCCCAGCACCTTCCCCTTGCCCAGTCCCACGCCCCTTGGCACCCCTCAAACCAGTGAGACTGCACAGCTTCCAGGAACATGTCTTCAAGAGAGCCAGCCCTTGTGAGCTGTGCCACCAGCTCATTGTAGGTAGGTACCTGAGTCCTGTGGCAGGCCAGGGGAAGGGCTGGTGGGCACCTGGCAATAAGCCACGGGACATGAGACATGTTGGAGTACTGCAATGCAGTGCCTTTCCTTGGGGAGACAAGTGAGTGTTGGGTGGGGCTGGGATTTAGCTAATTGCTACAGTACTTACCTACCTTGCGTTGGGCCTTGGATTCTTTGTTGCCAACTCTAGGAAAGAGTCATGGGTGGTGGTTGTATCCACTGTTGGCTTTAGGCCCACATAACATCTTCACAGTGGGAGGGAGAGGTGCCAGGCCCTGACACTCAGCTGAAGACTTGAGCATCATTCCTTTCCCCATGCCCTCAACAGGGTTTTTATTTTTTGTGTTTGTTTGTTTTTGTTAGACAGGGTCTCTCTGTGTAGCCCTGGCTGTCTTGGAACTCACTCTGTAGACCTTGCACTCAGAGATTCACCCACCTCTGTTTCCAGAGTGCTGAATTAAAGACTTGTTGTTCTTTGCCCATGGGTGTGTCCTTTCTTGGCCATTTCCTCTTGCTGAACCCACGTCTCTCCTAGGAAACTCCAAGCAGGGCTTGCGATGTAAAACATGCAAAGTCAGCGTCCACCTCTGGTGCTCTGAGGAGATCTCCCACCAGCAATGCCCCGGCAAAACGGTGAGTGGGAGCTGGCATGTGACAGGATGAGCGAATGAACCCCTCAAGGCTGGCTCTTCCTGAGAGGTGGCCCTGGGCTTGGGCAGGGCCAGTCTCTCCGTGGGTCACTATATCTCTGTGTCCTCTCTGTGCCTCCTTTTGCCTCAGTCCACCTCTTTTCGACGCAACTTCAGCTCCCCACTCCTGGTGCATGAGCCACCACCAGCCTGTGCCATGAGCAAAGAGTCCCCGCCTGCCGGTAAGGGCCCTACACCCCATGGCCCCTGTCTGAGAGGCCCTGTAAGAAGTCCCACACATTTCTCAGTTCTGCGCCTGAGTCACACCAGTACTGCCGATTCCTGGTGCTCCCTACTTTCCTTCTCTGGATGCTGAATGTAGCCTTGATTTATGCATTTGTTCATTCGTTCCCTCAACCGAAATCTATTGAGTGTCTACTTAGTTTGAGGCCCTATGCCTCACACACACAATGAAGGTTGGATTGAGTTGGTGTTCCATGGCAGGCATTCCAGCACTCAGACTGCAGGGAAGGGGAATAAGCAGTTCAAAGCCATCATGGCTACGGAGAGTCTTGGACTTCAGGCTGGCAAGTGGCTGCCAGCCTAGGCTACATGAGACACTGTCTTATAAACCAAATGTTAATAATAAATAGAGCTGGTTGGGGTTAGGTTAGCTCATCAAGAAAAGGCACTTTGCCACCAAGCCCGCTGATCTGAGTTCTAGCCCTGGGACCCAGCCAGTGGAGCTTTGGGGTGAGTTGAGGTTGGCAGCTGGGTGCCAGGCACTGAAGGTGGACACTTAGCAGGGACCATCGGAAAGGTGGACCCAGTTTATGAGACTCTGCGCTACGGCACTTCCCTGGCACTGATGAACCGGTCCAGCTTCAGCAGCACATCTGAGTCCCCCACACGGAGCCTGGTATGTGGGCAGACGCACAAGGGGAGCCCTCAGGGAGGGTATCTGAGTATGAGTGTGGGCCCAGGGGTTGATCCTCCTCCTGTCTCTCCCCAGAGTGAACGTGATGAGCTAACAGAAGATGGGGAAGGCAGCATCCGCAGCTCAGAAGAGGGGCCTGGTGACAGTGGTGAGCCAGAGTGAATGGTCCCAGGGACAGGAAGAGGGTGGGGAGGTACTTCACACTCTGGTCTCACCTTGATGTCCCCAGTATTCATAGCCCCAGCGGAGAGTGAAGGATCAGGAGCAGAGGAGAAGAACCCTGGACAGCAGGTGAGCCTGTAGCCCACAGGCCAGAGTGGGAAGGAGTGCCACTTCTTGTCACTGACCATTATGTACATGAGAGCACAGTACATAGGGCACTCACTCCGTCCTCCCTCAGGTGTCCTCCGTCCCTGGGGAGAAGCAACAGTCAAGATGAGGGACATGGAAGGTGGGAGGGGTCTCCAATGTCTGTCGCTTCGCGCCTGCTCTCCTAAGGGCAGGCAGTTCCCCGGTGCAGCACACAAGGGTGTCCTCCCTCCTTATATCAGTCCTGCCCCAGCCCCGAGCTTAGGAAGATACAATTAGGCCAGAGACTCACTGGCTCCTACCTCACAGTGTCCTCGTCCTACCGTCCTACCCCAGGGCAGGCACACTCACAGCATCAGTGGGTGGACCAATGAGGTGACCCACCATCACTGACCCAGAGCTTTCTCCACAGCCCCCAAAGCCATCCCTGCGGAAGGATGTGGGGCCCATGTACTCCTATGTTGCGCTCTACAAATTTCTGCCGCAGGAAAACAACGACCTGGCTCTGCAGTAAGTCCTTTCTGTGGTCTAGCCCCACTGGTCCTACCTAATCCCTCCTGACCTGGGGAGGTAGTGTGATGAGGACCTTCAGGAATTTTCTTCTTGCCCATTTAAATATACTGTGTCCACAGAGAGCCTGGAGTTGCCCAGGGTGATGGGTACAGTCTCCTGTCTCCTGCCCCAATTCTGGGCCTTTCCAGGGATCCTGCTGGATCTGTGGTCTCAATGGCCTCAAAGGGCACTGAGAACCTTCTCCTGGCGGTGAGGGGTATGCAGGGCCCCTAGGTACCCACATGCTGCCCCAGCTCTCTCTTCCCCAGGCCTGGAGATCGAATCATGCTGGTAGATGACTCCAATGAAGACTGGTGGAAGGTGACGTAGCAGGATGAAGTCTGGGGGACTCTGATGAGTAGTGTCCCACCTCCCCTTCAGGTCCCAAAGACTTCCCTTCCTCCCATGACTTGCCCGGACCAAACCCAGAGCCTACGCTTGGGTCTTACTGTCAGAGTTCACCTTCTATACATCAGTTCCCCCTGCCCACCTCATGGCCTTCCAAGGCCAGAAGCCACCAACAGCTGGGGGCTGCAATAAGAGAGTCCAAGGTCTGGAGGATGACGGTACCGGCTCTGAGTAGGAACTAGGTCTAGAGAGAGTGGGGGATGAAGCTGCTGCTCAGGCTCACTGCCAACCTCATCCCCAGGGCAAGATTGGCGACCGGGTTGGCTTCTTCCCTGCCAATTTCGTGCAGCGGGTGAGGCCAGGCGAGAATGTTTGGCGCTGCTGTCAGCCCTTCTCTGGGAACAAGGAACAGGGCTACATGAGCCTCAAGGAGAACCAGGTGGGTTCCAGGGCCCTGCTGGGGTTGAAGCACAGGCATGTACCGAGCGAGGGAGGACTGGAAAGCCTGGCACAGGCGAGGAAGCTGGCTAGAAGTGAAACCCTGGGAGTTGGAGATGTGGCTAAGTTGGTGGAGTGATTGCTCTGGGTTCCATCCCCAGCAGCACATAAACTGGATGATGTGATGGCATATTTCTGTAACCGAGCTAAGGCAGGAGGATTGACCCAGGTTTAAGCCTCCGTAGCAAGTGCCAAGGCTACATAGTGAGACCCCCGTCTCAGAAAGACAAAAACAAACAAAGGGATGGGATCCTAAGGCCCTCCCAGGGGACTTGAGCTGGCAGCTGACAAAGGCTGCTTGATGTCAGAGGCAGTTGGAATAAAACATGGGCACTAAATTATGAATCTGGAGGCTTCGCTGTTTTCTGTTTGTTTGTTTTTAATTTATTTATGTGTATGGGTGTTTTGTCTGCATGTGTTTCTATGCCATGTGCATGCCTGGTGTGCCCACAGAAGCCAAAAGAGGTTTTTGGATCCCCTGAGACTGGAGCTACAGATGGTTGTGAGTCCGTGTGGGTGGTGAGAATTAAAACCAAATCCTCTGGAAGAGTAAACCAGTGCTCTTAACCATTGAATCATCTCTCCAGCCCCTGCTTTTTTTTTTTTTTTTTTTGTTTTGTTTTGTTTGTGTTTTTTTTTTTTTTGTTTTGTTTTGTTTTTGTTTTTGTTTTTTTTTGACAGCCCTGGCTGTCCTGGAACTCACTCTGTAGACAAGGCTGGCCTCAAACTCACAGAAATTGGCCTGCCTCTGCCTGCTGAGTGCTGGGATTAAAAGTGTGTGATATCATGCCCGGCTGCTTTTTGTTTTTATTAGACAGTCTTTTACTATGTAGCCCTATCCCTAACTGGCCTGGAACTCACTATGTAGGCCAGGCTGGCCTTGAACTCACAGATATCTGCTTATCTCTGCATCCCCAGTGTTAGGATTTAGGGTGCCCCTGTGTGGGTTTAAGCACTGACTGTGCCCTCTGGCTTTTTGTATAACCTCACAAAAGCCCTTTTCCCTCTGCCGTCTCCTCTGTGAGATGGGATTTGGAAGGGGCATTGTGGTTTAACCGATTGCCAGGCCTGATGCTGGTGTCCTGCTTGCTATGCTCTGGGTCCTGGTCATCTTTCCTAGGATCTGTCTGCATTAGCTCCATCCACATCAGATACACCAACCCTACCCTTCCCTGGGGCATGTCCTTCTATGTATTCACCCAGATCTGTGTTGGCGTGGGCAGAAGCAAGGATGCTGAAGGTTTCATCCGAGTCAGCAGTGGCAAGAAGCGAGGCTTGGTGCCAGTCGACTCCCTGGCAGAGATCTGACAAACCAAGAGAATCCAGATGCTACCCCTGCCCATGCCTGGCCCTTGCTTCTGGCCTGAGAAGGAAGCCGGCATCTTGGCCAACCCTTCCTCTCCCTGTCTCTTTCCTAAGCATCACCCACCCCCACTTAGAAGCCTTCTGCACCGAGGAAGGTTTTCTTTATTGGGTGGGGTACCCTGAATGGGGTGATCTTCTGGGACTTGGGGAAGGGAGTCAAAAGCAGGAAGAAATGAGGAAGCTACAGGTAGCCAACCCAGTGCCCAGGTACCACCTAGTCGAGTTGCCACAATGAATCCCACCCTGGGGAATCTCCTGCTGTCTTCAGAGACTTTACCGGCCCATACTGCCTTTGCATGCCTAACTCCTCTTTGCCCATGGCCTTCGCTTGGGTCTGTGTAGCCACCCCTTCGCAAGTAGGGCCTTGTGAGAGGGCCTTTCAGCATTCCTCAGCTCTCCACTCTGAATTGAGAGGGGACTGAGGACTGTGGTAGAGCACTGAATTCATCACCTGTCAGTCCTTCAATTCTCAGGAAAGTTCAGGAATCTTTTCCATTACTTGAAACCCATTTGAACAGAGCAGGGGCAGGACTGAGGTCTGGAGAGGATGTGAGATGTAGGAGACTGTTCTGTTAAGGATGGTCCCCACAGAGCCGCCTCATCCTACCTTTGGCTTCTAGAAATTGGTGTCCAAGAAGAGCTTGGACACAGACCCAGCTGAGAACAAGACACTGACCCCTGTTCTGTCAAAACATTCCTCTGTTAAGACTCCAGAAATCCCCATCACCAGAAGCAGCCAGCCGGGGTAGTCTGTGGTTGTGAGTTCTGGTCTCTCTAAAAGCTCTGCCCTCAGATGAACCAAACTTACCCTTCTCACCAGGCCCTACAGGCTGACTCTGGGAGGAATACCTTGAGAGATAGAGGAAGGATATGGAAAGTTCGCTTTGGCCACCAGAAGGGGTCTAGGAACCCCAGGCCCCTGTGGGCGGGACAAAGGACCTCTCTCTCAAAGGCTGCTTTTTCCCCTGGTGCCAGCCCCTCCCTCCAAGCTCGGAGCCTCCTTCTGTGCCCTGACCATGTCAGCCAGTGCCACTCCCAGTTGTGGGCACAGTCATGCCCTCCATACAGTGAAAGGACACAGATTCTCCCGCCCAACACTCCTCGCCCCACTTTCTCCCCTAAGAGGGGACTAAAGCCACACTGCCCTGTTTGCTGCCATGAGCCCCCCCCCCCAGCAAAATCCCCGGGGCGGGCCCAATGCCCACTGTACATGAGGCTGCATGACGGGTCTGCGGGGGAGTTGCTGAGTCCCCAGGCCCAAAATTAAATGTTTCTTGTCTCAGCTTGTCTGCTCTGTATATGTGATTGGGATAGAAAAACCCGGCAGCGAGATGGGGGCGGGTGTGTGTGGGGGGGGGGGGAACTAAGGACAGAAGGGTAGAGGGAGGGTAGGAGAGGTCTTTGATCGCTGAGAGGACGGGTAAACGCTAGCTTGGAGACCACAGAAAGATGGGGGAATGACCAGAGGAAGGAGGGAAACAGAGTCAGGCGGGGAGGTGGGGCTGAGGTCACGTCTGGGTTCCGTGCGCGCCACAGTCGCGCAGGGGGCGGACCCACAGTGCAGTTGTTGACGCAGCCCGCCTGCTCCGGCCTCGGGTGGTGCTGTAACGCAAGGCATCGGCCTTTCCCTGCAGCCCCCAAGCCCAAGATTCAAACATGGTGGAGGGGACAGTGGCGGACGGACGCTGAGGGCTTGAGATGACTCAGCAGCGCCCGTCATCGGGAGGGAGCCTGGCGCGGGAAGAGGGGGCTCGCGCGCGCCCCTCTGCCGCCCACCTGCTCCAGCCAAGCGGCCGCCTGCCCGCGCCTGCCCGGCCACGTCACTCTCAGGGATCGCGTGTCCTGGGCTATTTATAGGTTCAGGGGGGAGCAAGCGAGCCCGAGGCTGCTGCGGGGGTGACAGGGCAGCGGCAGTGCTGACAGACCACAGAAGATGGGGATCTGCCTCTCTTGACAAGAACCCCCTCACCCATCTGAGTCTGGGTCCCGCCTCCACCTTCTAGGTAGGCGAGGTGGGACCAGACTGTGGGGCCTCCTCCGTGATCATCCTTTGGGCCCCTTCATCCAGTGAAAGCCACAGAGATTGAGGGTGGGAAGAGAAGGGCAGCCCTCTCCTAGAATCCCTTGCCCTGGAACTGCAAGGTAATTTCACCCCCCAAGTCTGAAGGCTTTCTTTTCTTTGAAACACGGTCTTGTTTTGAAACCAATACTCTCCCTGCGTCAGCCTGGAAGTTGCTGGGATTGCAGGTGTGAGGCAACATGCCTGGTTCTGAAGGCTATAGAGAGAATTATGTAACCCAGGCAGGCCATCTCCCGAGTAGTTGAGGTGTACATCGCCATAGCTGCCCCCATGGGAGCTCACATAATTAAACACCAGGTGTGGCCCACAGAGCACGCCAGAACTTCATTCTATTTGGTCCTTTCACTGACCCAAGCCATAATGAACCCTTTGGCAGATAAGGACTGTGTGGTAGAGATGGTAAGTGGTCTGCCAGACGTCACATCATGTCACACACTTTATACAACATAAACCTGTCCCTTTCACACTCAGGAAAACTAATGCCTAGAGAAGGCTAATTACTTGTCCTGATTATCAAGCAATCAGTGGCCCAGACATCTTACTGCCCTGTCCTGTGAACCCCAGTGCCTTAAGCCACTGGGATGGAGGCCAGCCTGAGATGCTGGACCAGGGGCTCCAGAAATAGATGCTCCCACCTCACTGGTGACAAGTGGGAATGTTGAATTCAAGCCTTATGCATGCCCAGTGTCTGCCACCAGCCAGCAGCTGGCCTGGAGTTCCCCCCACCCCCAGACTGTTTACCGCACTGCTGAACACAGCAGCTTTTTCGGGTGGCTGGGCCACTGACAGCCTGCAGCCTAGGGCCTGGGAACAGCTGGTGTCCCCGCTGTGGCCTCTGCCCTCCTCTGTGCCTGTTCTTGGGGAATCTGGCTGGGCCAGCAACAGTACTGGCCTGGGGATCCCCAGAAATCTGCTTCCAGTACCATCTCTGACCTACACATGCCCTTCTTCCTGAGCTCACCTGGTACACCCCACCTGGGTTCAAGGGAGATGAAGAAAGGAAAATCTGGGAGCCAGAGATGGGGAGACCTAGAGGGACAAGGGAGTCGATGCTGGAGACCTGGAGACGGGGAAGATTCAGACAGTGAGGTTTTCTGTGTAATCCCATCACATTGCTAGCCTATTCCCTTCGCTTCAGCCTTCTGCATGCCTCAGTCTCCTAGGGCTTGGACCAACTAGGGACCTGCTGAGACACTCAAGGAAGATAGCTACACACATGTAGACTTAGCCTCTTGTGCTTTATAGGAGATGGCCTAGCTTGTCCCTGTGCCAGCTTCACTGATGCCACCAAGGAGGAAGCCAAAGTCAGCCCCACCTTCCCAGCCCTTTTCCAGCTCCCATCCTACATCTGGGGCTCTGCTCTGTGTCTATGCACACGGTACTTCACTATGTCATACCAACAACTGGGAGCCCAGTGCCAGACTTGCGTGGAACCAGTAACTAGACAATGCTGAGTTTCTGGGAAGTCGCTGGGCTTCAGCTCCTTATCTAGAGAGTAAGTTGAGTAGCTTGGTGGCAGTGGCTCATGACTTTACTCCCAGCACTCAGGGAGCAGAGACAGGTGGATCTCTGTGAGTTTGAGGCCAGCTTGGAACAATGAGGCTCCTGAGTGCTGGGATTACACGTACCACCATGCCTGGGTAGTCATACACCTTTTCTTGTTTGTTGTTCAAGACAGAGATTCTCTGTGAAACAGTCTAGGCTATCCTGGAACTCAGTCTGTGACCAGGCCTGCCTCTGCCTCCCGAGTGCTGGGGCTAAAGGCATGTGCCACCACCACCCTACTGGGCTAGTCACACACTTTTTAAAGATTTTTTATTTTTAATTTATTTTATGTGTTTCTGTGAGTGTGTGTTACATGTGTGTGGATGCCCATGTGTGAGGATCCATTGTGGCCTTTGGGAATTAAACTCAAGTCCTCTGGCATAGGAGCAAAGCTCTAAACTGCTAAGCATCTCTCCCAAGTCACTTACTCTTGAATGAAAGGCTGCATCTGCATCGTTAAGGGCTGGAGGGGTTGAGTGGGTGGAGCTGGAGCTGGAACACAGGCTAAGTACATACTGTTTGTACCCTGGGTGCTAAATTGATTGGATTTCTAAGGCCTGGAATGGATTTGATGGTTATTTGGGTTCTTAATGATTGGGGCTCCCTGAAAAGTACACTCCTTCCATTTATTTTCCTGTAAAAGTTATCAGAGCTCATGGCAGGAAGGATGTACTTTACAGGCCTGGGGTGACATTCAGGAAGAAATGACACCACGGTGGAGTGTGGCTCAGTGACAGGGCCATTGTCCTGAGGGAACTGAGAAAAGTCAGTTAAACAGGCTTTTCTGAGAGATACCCTCCAACTTTGCTTAGTTTGCTTCTCTGTTTCTGTGACCGAAACCAAAAGGGTTCATTCAGTTTATAGATTACAGCCCCTTACCATGGGAAGCCAGGAAGAGCTCAAGGTAGGAACCTGGCGGCAGGCAGGGAAGCAAAGACTGTGGAGGGTGCTGCTTACTGAGGGCCTAGGCACCTCAGCAGTCCCATTGGCACTGAAAACCCCCAAAGTTCTTAGAGAGCCATTCACTGGTCCTTAGTCAGTAATGGAAGCCTGAAAATACCGCTTCTGGTTTCAGTGAAAGCAGCAGCATGAATTAGCAGTCCTAGAGGGAAGACTAAGCAGGGAAAGAGACTAATCTTCCTTCTGCAGTGATCCTTTTTGATCTGGGTCACTTCTAGGTGCCAACCAAATTTGGAGGTAGGTCTTCCTAACATCTGTTAAGGCCGTCAGAATTCGTCAGCTGAGTCTCCCTACTCCATACTCGGTAGGTATAGTTTGTGGCAGGTTGACGTTAAAACTAACCATAACCTTTCAAAACAGTCCAATGTCAACCAATCAACAAAAAACTCCAGTGAAGCCCTACCCTACAACTAAAGCAGCCACCAGTGAGCGAACAGCACCATCTCCTGGCCTACAACGGAACCAGTCCCTGTAGAGTGGGCCCAGAGCATATCGGGTCACATAACCCGATTATCTGGGATGGGGTGGTCTCCAACACCTTCTCCCTGATTTGGGCTGAGTTAAGCTTGGCAAAGGCTACCACACTTCCAGGTCTTGGAAAGCTTTACTGTCAGGATAAGTTAAGTCCAAGGTAAGCAAATGCAGGTTGCTACAGTGTCCCTCTGTGCCAAGCCTTGCACATGGCGGAATGGGCGAACTTCTGAGAAACCATTTCCTACCCTGCCTGGAACTGAGGAGGTAAAGCTGTGCTGCCCACTGTTCTCAGTGTCAACTCTTCACTTGTTCCCGTCATCCCACATCTCCTGCAAAAGGGACTGTGAAGACGAGAGCCCAAGTTTCCCAGGATAACCAGAATTCTCACGGCAGACCTGTCACTAGACATCCTGTCTCAAAGAGTCAGTTTTTTGCTCCTCTCCCCACCCCATTGGCTCCTGCTAAGGCTTGGGGGCCTTCATGACCAGGCAATCAGTCTAGATTGCTGTGTCCCATGACACCAAACCCCAGTTCACCTCACTGCACAACCACTTCCCCTCTCATCTGCATATTTGAGGTGGCTGACCCTACTTCATTATACAGCAGATTAAAGAATCAGTGCAAGTCCATGTAAAGTGGCGCTTGTCTCACAGCAAGTACTGAAAACCGGTGCCTGGGGTGGTGGCGACCGCCTTTTACCCCAGCACTCAGGATGCAGGTGGATCTCTGAGTCTGAGACCAGCCTGGTCTACAAGAGTTACTTCCAGGTCAGTGTCTAAAGTCACAGAGAACCCCCCCCCAAAAAAAAGTCGAGTACTTTTGTGACTTGCACCTTTTAGCCAGGCCACTATCTCAGCCACTCTGGAGAATGGATGCATTATCACTTACACCCATGAATTAGAAAAATAGGTTAACTAATTCCTAGGTGCCGCTTCTGTAACAGGGCACTGTAACAGGAGTTTCTGTTTTTTTTCATCTTATATTCAGGATTGGGATCAAGCACCATTACCCACAGAGCCATTACTGGCCTGTATCACCACCTTGGAGGAACTGGCAGGGTCTTAACTGTGTAGGTCATGCAATCCTTTTAACAGGTTCTTCTACTTAGCTCTAAGCTAACCTGGACTGAGGCCAGGCTGGCCTTTTTAAATCATCTGTAAGAGCTAGAACCCTAAGTGTCAAGTCATCATGGGTCCATAAAGGGCAGTTTTGAAATAAGTACTTTGAAGGCAAGGGTAGAAGCCATTCCTTGCATCCCTTCTAAGTTGGCTCACAGCCCTAAAGAAACACCCCCTTCCCATGGTCCACAAGACTCATTCATGTGACTAACTGGGATCCTCGGATCATTAAAGAAACAGCAGCCAAAACGGCTAATAAGAGGGCAACAGACAAAGGCTTGTTTTATTTTAATAACTAATCCTCCTGAGGCCACAGGCAGCCCACTATGTACAGACACTAGGGAAGCTTTATTTCTTGGTCTCTTCCTCCTTGGACAGAGTCTTGATGATCTCCTCCTTCTTGGCCTGGAGACGTTCCTCCCGGCGCTTTCGTGCTTCCTTGGTCTTAGACCTGCGAGCCTCAGCCTGATCACTAGCATAAGAAAAAGGATGGTTAGTTTGGGGACAGGTGAGCATCTCGGAAGACAGAAGTACATCCTAGATCTCTAACCCTCAAGAGCTTCATCAGCCAGAGGATCAGCAGCTCCCGTCTCACTAGGCCAATGCAGACAGATGGGTAGGCAGTGTGGGAATGTACAGGGCAAAGGAGCAGGAATTCAATAGCAGTGCTCACAGCATCAGGCAGCACAGGTCCCTTTTTAGTATTGTTACAACAAACGAAGGTCAGCCTGTACCCCAGGTTAACTCTAAAAGAAACTTACGCCAGGAGCTTCTTGCGGGCCTTGTCTGCCTTCAGCTTGTGGATGTGCTCCATGAGAATCCGCTTGTTTTTGAAGACATTCCCTTTGACCTTCAGGTACAGGCTGTGGTACCTGCAGGTGACAAGAACAGCTCTGGTGATCGATGGGACCAGAGGCTGACACTGTGGGCTGTTCTTCTACCCAGATTCTTTCCATCACCACAGTGACTACTGCTCCAAACCAAGACTTCTCGAGCAGCTCCTACATGGAACTTTCCTGGCAAATTTGATTCATGGGCTATTCTTATGGCATAGGGGATACCAAAAACAAAACTACCCTACTAGAATTAGACAACTCCCTTGGCAAGATTCTCTACTGACAGATCTATGAAAAAGACAGCCAGCAATGTGGCAGATGGCAGGCTTACATATGGCGGTCAATCTTCTTGGATTCACGGTATCTCCTGAGAAGTCGACGCAGGATCCGCATCCTTCTCATCCAGGTCACCTTCTCGGGCATTCTCGCATTGGCAGTACCCTTCCGCTTACCTGCACAAGAATTAGGACTCTATGTAAGACCAAGTCCACTGTTTAAGTCAGTTACAAGAGACAGCCAGCTGTACCTCACTTAGCTCACTCCAAACGTTTAGTTCCTGAACTTACTGAATAAGAAAACAAACAGCAGATGGTTTTTCACAAGACCAATCAGAGCTATACAGAAGAGTGTCTGGACAAACACAAATGCAATTTTTCCTTTGGGGAGTGAGGGCATCAAAGCTGGCCTTGAAACTGCGATCCACCTGCTTCACCTAACATGGAAATTATTGTCCTCTTATTCTATAGGCATGCGGTTACAATGGACAAAAGGTAGTATGCTGGTGGCTTTGTATGCAGTGTGACCCTCATCTCTTTAAACAACTGGCCTAGAAAATGGGTCCTAAAAGCTGGGCGGGGGGCCTATGTACTGGTGTCTGAGCTACCCACACGAGTGCTGGGAATCAAACTCCCATCCCTGCACGAGCACAAAGTGTTCCCAATTTCTGAGCCATCTCTCCAACCCCCAGTTTTAAAATATCCAGTATAAACTATAGCATAACAGACTTAACATTATTAACATTTTCTCCCAAGAACAAATACCCAGTACTAGTGCTAACTTACATCCCAAGAAAATACAAAGTAGTAAAATAATGGCACAAAATGAGATGAGAAAGAAAGTCTTCGTCAATGACTGGAACTGAACCCAGGTCCTTAGGCTACCCCATTACTTAAAAAGGGGTGGGGGCAGAGCCCATTCTCACCTATGCCCATATGCCTGCCCTTCCGTCGAGCCAAAGTGTTTTTCCTGCATCGGGCGCGAGAATGCACAGTCACAGGCTTCCGGATGATCAGCCCATCTTTGATCAACTTCCGGATCTGCTGACCTGGAAACACACAACACACATTTGTTTAGTTACCAAAGGCCTAGCCACAAATTCAGGGAGAGACATTGCTTATGTCCATGACCCAACATTCTCAAAGAGCCAATATCCTGGTATAGTTGTCATTAAAAAAGCACTTCTTCCTTTTAAACATTCACGCTGGGCATCGGTGGTGGACACCTTTAATCCCAGCACTCAGGAGGCAGAGGCAGGTGGATCTCTGTGAGTTTGAGGCCAGCCTGATCTACAGAGTGAGTGCCAGGACAGTCCCCAAAACACAGAGAAACCCTTTCTCAAAAAAGAAAACATAGCAAAAAGCTTTTAAACATTTTACAGCATACTTAGTATACCTGAAATGTGGGTCTAACAAAGGATGACTTGGAACCAATGTCATCTACCCCTCTGCTTTTGTCTTGGAGCCTCAATCTCTCACTACCCCCCATGCAGCTATAAAATGTTCACTTTGCACAGTTTATTAATGTAACTCAGAATGGTCACAGTAACCTCCAACCTATCCTCAAGCAAATGCCAATAAAAGGACCTGATATTTTAGCCCATATTACACCTCCCCTAGAATGTGAGCTTCCTCAGGCCCATAAAAAGCCCTCATTTATCTGATACAGGTAGGTGAGGGTGAACTTTACTCACGGGAGTTGGCATTGGCGATTTCATTGGTCTCATTGGGGTCCAACCAGACCTTCTTTTTACCACAGCGAAGGACGCTAGAGGCAAGCCTCTTCTGTAGCCTGAGCATACTGGAAAACAGAAAACACAATCAGGCCCTGGAAGCCACTTTTGCACAACGACAAACACTCCAAGCAAAATCTTCCCTCCAAACATTACCTAAGAAAATGGACAAAATACACACTATTATCTATATATCGTCATTAAGGCCAAATATAATTCCTAGTCCCCCCAAAAAAAGATTTATGCTATCCCTTCGTGTTCCTTAATAACCATTACCAAATCAAGATTTGTTAAGGCTGTGGGCAGTGCATGTAGATGTAAGAGCCTTAAGCCCAAACTAGGCCTTAGCTATCTGTCTAAAAGGGGGCTTTAAGCCCTTTCAGGTATCTAGAAGTAATTAGTTAAGGGTTTAGTGTTAAATGGATCAAGGATGTGACGAAGCCTGTTTACCCAGGAGGACAGGCGCAGCTCTCTGCTTTCTGGGCTCTTTGTCACAGTAATAAACGCCGTCCAGCGTCCTTCCAGTTTGCTACAGCCGTCCGAGAGGAAGCTAGCCCGGGGGCTCCCCCTCGATAGACGGAGGCCCGGGCCTGCCCGAGACTTGTTCCACGTCACATGGCCATGGTCCGCTAGGCTCCAGGCACGCCAGGGATCCGCTCCCTGCCGAGCAGCCGCCGCACTATCCGCGTGGTCGCCCGCGCCGCGAGCCGGGCGGAGAGCAGCGCCCGTGGACCTTTCCAGGCCTCGGCGCCCCGCACCCCACCCTCCCCAGGCCGTGCGTGTTCGCGTCCTCCCGGAGCTCCCGGTGCGGCCGCACCACCCCCGCCTCCCTCTCCCCTTCGCCATTCCGGGTAGCGGCCCTGATCCCCTACAAGCCCTGCCAGCCCCAGCGGCCGAGAAACCGAGAGCCGCGCGCGCTCACCTCATGGCTGCGGACGCAGCAGCGAAAGGAAAGAGCTTGCTGGCCGCGGGCTCCTCCCATTATCTGCGAAGGGGAGAGCCCAAGCTCCACTCCATGCTTGTCTGTATTTCCGCTCGACTTTTTCATCTTCTTCCATCTCAGACTCAATTACATACTTCCTAAAATTTTGTGATATTAGATGATTAAGATAGATAATCGGTTTTAAACTTTGAAACACAGACGGTGTACCCCTTTCATCGGGTAAAGTGGTTCAGTCCAACTTATCGGCACACATGCGCAGTGACGTTATTTGATCACGTGGTCATTCGGGTGGCCGGAAGTCTCGCTAAGTCGCGCAGGCGTGGTGAGGAGGGTTTGGCCCGATTGCCCTAGTCTTCGCAGAGGGCCCATCGTCAGTGGAAGGTTATTATTTTAGCTGGGAGGAAATTAGCGAAAGAAGCATTAAAGAATAATGATAGCAGAAAGCAAGCAAACGCAACTTCGCATCCATTCTCATAGAGGAAGAGCGGGTATGAAGGCTAAACCACCAGGTTTATCCCGGTGCCCCTGCAAATCCCTAATCTCTGGGTGCTTCCTCCATTGTAGGCTGAACCTAATCCTAATATTTTTGTCATCCACTTGTGAAAATCATATGCATCTACTTTTACAAAGAAAGGTACTAAGCCAGGCAGTGGTGGCGCACGCTTTTAATTCCAGCACTTGGGAGGCCCAGGCAGGCAGGTTTCTGAGTTCGAGACCAGCCTGGGAAAAGCTACACAGAGAAACCTTGTCTTGAAAAACTATTTTTTAAAAAAAGAAGAAGGAAGACATTAGCGTAAGCAAGCGGGACCAATGTTTGGCTCACTGTAGCAAGCAGTTTTTGAGCCATTTTCTTGAGCATTAACCCTAGGAGAATGTCATGGAGTTCAAGAGTTGAAACATCTGCAGGTCTGGAGCAGGGCACCTGGTTTGCTTCCTTAATTCTAGCAGTCAGATGAGATTGAGGTAGTAAGATGGCCAAGTTGAAGGATTCCAGGCAGTCTGGGCTGCAGAATGAGACTCAGTCTTTTAAAAAAAAAAAAAGTCTGGCCAAACAGGATGATACATACCTATAAACTTGGGACGAAGGAGGATCAGAAGTTCAAGGGCATCCTCAGCTCAATATGAAGTTCAAGGCCAGCCTAGAGTACTGGAAACCCTGACATTAAAATAAGAAGGCTGAGATGGCACAGGGTTGAGTACTTGTTGCTCCACCAGAAAACTATACCTGGGTTTCCAACACCCATATCTGGAGGGTTCACAACAGCCTGTTACTCCAGTTCCTTGGGATCTGAGGCCATCTTCTAGCCTCCTCATGTACCCATACATATTAGGCTGGCATGCATGCCCACAAACACATACACCTAAACACACACCCCTTTTTAAAAAGTTCAAGATCTGGAGCTGGACATGGTGGAAGCACTGTAATCCCAGCACTTGGGAGGCAGAGGCAGGCAGATCTCAGTGAGTTTCAGGCCAGCCAACCAGTCAGGGCTGTTACATGAAGAAATCCTGTCTAAAAATACAACAAGCAAAAAACCCAAACAAACAGAAAAACAAAAAAGTTCTAGATCAGGGTTTTGGTCCTCATTCTTACTTGGTTCAAGAGTCTTTCTCTTTTATGTAACCCAGATTGGATGGCCTTAACTTTGTTTTCCACCTCTACCTTCTCTCAAGTGCTAGAATTGCAGGTGCAGGTCTGTGCTTCCATGTTTCTCTCTGTCTGTCTCTCTGTCTTTGGTTTTTTGAGATAGAGTTTCTCTGTGTAGCTCTGGTTGTCCTGGAACTCGCTTTGTAGATCAGCCTGGCCTTGAACTCAGAGAGATATGCCTGCCTCTGCTTCCCGAGTGCTGGGACTAAAGGGATGCACCACCATCGCCCAGCTAAAAATGCAGCTTTTTAAAGATCTTCATTTTGATGGTGGCACACACCTTCAGTCAAAGCACTTGGGAGGCAGAGGCAAGGCAGATCTCTGAGAGTTCAAAGCCAGCCTGGTCTATAGAGGGAGTTCCAGGCCAGACAAGGCTACATAATGAGCCAGCCATGTCTCAAAACAATCAAATGAGTAAAACAAAAAACCCACTTCATTTTACAACTTAAGTAAAAGACCAAGAACACAGGTCTTTCTTTCTCCTCCTCCTCTTTTGCTGTTGGCCTTACCTGGCCTGAACTTACTGTGTAGATCAGGCTGGCCTCAAACTCACAGAGAGGCTTGCCTCTGCCTCCTGAGTACTGGGATTGAAGGCCCCTACCATCATGCCTAGTTGGAGAAGCCCATACTTCCCTCTCAGGCAAGGCTCTTTTGTCTTCTGTGTGCTGGTGGAAACCCCGCCAGTGTTGGCGATATTCATGCAAGGATACAAAGTTTCATCAGGGTTCATGGTCACAATGATGTGACCAAAGAATGAACATTCTCTTAGATCCAGAGTGAGGATGACCCTGAAGAGCTCAAGGCACTCAAACAGAATACAGAAATCTGTTTATATTTGATGAGCACTTGACCTTGACAAGGCTTCACTTGGCCTCTCAACTCTGTGCTCTCTGTGGATCACAGAATAGGGTGAAGGGAGGAAATAGTCCTCTTGCCACAATGACCCCTACACTGCTTTTCACAACACCTCCAGAACCTTAGCATCTTTTTGTTGTTGTGGGGCCATTTTTTGTTTATTCATTTTTTTTTTTAATGTGTAGCCCAGACTGGCCTTGAACTCATGATCCTCCTACCTCTGCCTCCTTCAGCAAATCCTACTGGCATGTGCCACCACAACCCGTTCATTGATGTTTTCTAATTAGTTCTCTATATGTAGCTGAGGCTGGCTTCAAACACACTATGTGGTCAAAGCTGGCTTCTAGCCCCATTGTCCTGCCTCATGCTGGAACTGCTGCTGTACACCATCACACCCAGCTTCCAAACTTCTTATAGTTTTCTCATCTTTGCTAATAATTCCGGTAGGCAAAGGCACCATGGTGCCATGAACACCATTTATAGGAAACTGAAGTACAGAGACAGGGTCTCTCTGTATAGTCCTGGCTGTCCAGGAGTTCACTAAGAAGACCAGGCTGACTTCAAAATTCACAGAAATCCTCCTGCCTCTGCCTCCCTTGTGTTGGGATTAAAGGCATGCTACACCCCACAACCAGAAAGAGCCTGAGCCCAATTAACATCGGGTTGCTAGGACCCTAGTCCTCCCCACAGGCCAGGGACATTTGTTCCCCAGTCAAGGATAAAGGAAGGCCAATCCTAGGTCAACCGACATTCATGGCATCTGGTTTTGAATAGTGCGTCTCCATTCATTTTCATGCTTCCTCCTGTTTTCTTTCTGTTCTAAGCCAAAGGGGGACTTATAGTAACTGATGAGGCAGAAGCACTTCTGGGTCCCTGGACAGCATTCCTACTGTCCCTGTTGGCCTCTCCCTTTGGACCCTCACCCCATCCTCAGTCCCAAGCCAACAGCACTAGAGCCAGGCTGGAGAGGGAGGTCTACGCTGCGGGTTTCATGGCGACCTCGGTCCCATACTGGGGAGAAAGGAGTTAAAGCCAGGTCCCAGGATCACAGGGACCGGGAAGTTCCGGTGGCCCAAGCAGGAGTCTGTCAGGAGACCCGCTGGGAGAGTAGTTTGGGACAGAAAGGGAGGCAGTACCAACCTGCGCTTCAGCACTTGGTACTCCCTGGTAAACGCCCCCACCTCCACCCCAGCCTTAAGGCCAGTTTCCTCTTGGTCCCCTGCAGACTGCCACCAACCTAGGCTAATAGGAGGACAGCGGTCAAGCCCCTCTGGGATCGGGAGGCCAGCTGGGCTCCACCACCCCGCCATTGTGTGCGCGTTACCCGCGGAGGGGCTCGAGGGGCGGGGCCGCGGCGCGGGGCGGGAGCGAGGGAGGGGCGGGAGGAGATGCTGAGCCTTCAGGGGCGGAGGCGGCGGCGGCGACGGCCGCAGAGACGAGAGCGCGAGCCGGGAGGGCGGCAAGGCGGCGAGCGTGCTGCTCGAGGTCGGACTGGGCGACTGCACCCGGTGCTGGCTGCGCGACGCCGCGCTGCTCTCGGCTCGGACGGCCTCTCCCATGCGCTGAGAGCGCCTGGCTTGGCCGGGCGGGCGGCCGAACGGGAGGATCCTCTCCATGGTCCAGAAGAGCGGAATGTCCCGGGGCCCTTACCCACCTTCCCAGGAGATCCCTATGGAGGTCTTCGACCCCAGCCCACAGGTGAGGGGAGGTGCCGGGCTCGAGGGAAAGGGACCGCTCCTGCGGACCTTGGGGTTGGCTGGAGAAGCTCCGGGAAGGAAAGGGTTATATGCCCGGCGTGGATGGGAGATGGGTGTCTGCGCGACCCCCTATTCTCGAGGGTTAATGATCGATGGACTATTGGCCGGAGTTGGGCTGCGGTCCTGCGGAGCGGAGAGGGGGTGGGTGGGATGACTGTCAGCCTCGCCTCCAGGTCTCCCCCGCGTCCAGGTCCCTGCTGTTAGGGTACAGGCTCCAGCGGGCTGACAGCGGGGTTGCTGATGGGGGGTGGGGGAAATCCAGGCCTTGAGAAGAGGAGTTGGAGACTGGAGAGCGAATCAGGCGAAGGGGGCGACGCAGAGCACGTTTGGGGGTGCTAGCGGGTGTGGGTGGGGTGGGGGTAGTACTGGGAGAAGGCAGAAACGATGGTCAGAGGGCGTTGCCAACAGGCCTTCGAAGGCTCAGACACTGAAGGTGGAGAAGGAACCAACCCTGGGAGGCCCTCGCCTAGTCACCTGGTCTCCATCCCTCCCTTGGATGTTTCCCTCCCCCCAACACCCACATTGGTTTACCCCTCCCCCCTGCCCCAAGGGGTGGGAGCCTTCAAAGTTTGGAAAGTTGGATGGGTGCCAACTCACTGTCTTGGAGGGGAGGAAGCTGTTTTACCTGGGGGAGGGGCTCTGCCTTCTCCCGCTCTCACTTTTTCTATGGTCCCTGGGTTACCCCCAGGTAGGGGCATTCTTAGGCATATAAAGTCCCCAAAGAATGACCAGTAGGGTATGTGGTGGCCATGCCAGGGGATTTTTCTCAGACTTGTCCTTCTCCAAGGATAGCATTAACTCTTGCATTGCTGTGGCCAGACTGGAGCAACTGTAAGCACCAGGATGTGGTTGATGGGTGTGTATGGGGGGGGGGTCAGGTCGGACCTAAAAATACCTCATTTCTCCACCCCAGGCCCCTTGGAGCCTGGGTGGCAGCTGACTGATGCCTTCCTTTCAGCTGTCCCCTGTCCCTCTGAAGGCCACTCCCTTTGCTCAGCTGGGTTGGGGTAGTGATGTGAAAGAGTATGAGGTTCACTGGGGGATCCTCTTAGGTTTGTAGGGAGACTCAAAACTAAGTTAGCTATATGTCCACTTTGAAAGAAGGAGGAGGAAAGAGGATCATGGAAGAGCATGTGTGTGTGTCAGGATCTTATGTAGTTTAGGTTGGCCTTGAACTACTGATCCTCCTGCCTCTCTACCTTGGAAGTGTGGAGATTACTATGCCTGGTTATCCAGCCTTCTCATTACCAGGTCTCAGGAGCCAGAGCTGCAGTGTGGTAGAGGCTCCTCTAGGGTCTTCAGTCAAAGAAAGTCTGGGGGCAGGGGCTCTTGGGCATTCTGCCCATTCTATACTGGACAAGGGCCAAGTATGTTGGGGTGGGGGGGGGGTGAGAGAGAGCAAAGAAGCAGCTCCCTTGTAAGAAGCATAGAGATGCATGAAGCCTTGGTTTACCTTTGGTATCTGAGAGGTTGGGCAGGAACCCCCACCCCTGTAAGAGTTCAGTAAGATTGATTGATTAGCCGCCTTACCTTGGACTGGCAGGGCTATGTTCTAGTCTCAGCTTGGGGCGGGGCCAAAGTGGCCTTTTGATTGATGGAGCCGGGTTAGTACTGTGGGGAGGGGGCATGGGCAGCAGCGACTGGGGTGGGTGTAGTATGGCCCCTACCTTGGGGAAGAATATAAACACCAACTATGAGGAGGGAGGCTGAGGAAGGTCCTGATGGAGGTGCCAGTGGGAAGCAGAGCCTACTCAGAGGCACCAGGCCACAGGTTGATGATTACTTTCCAGACACGGTTGTGCCTCCTCCCTCTTTTCCTTCCCCAGAAATGTGGCTTTGGGTCCTCACGAGCTGAGTGTCTTACCCTCCCTACTCTAGAAAGCAGAAAGCACAAGAGTTGGGCTCAGGGGAGGAACCAAACCTGGCCCTGGGTTGCCTTCCCTCCTCTCTCTGAGGGCACAGCATACTCTGCCCCCTCAGCAGGGGAGGGGAGGGAGAGGACAGCCCCCTCTCTTCCTCCGCCCCCCAGCACTGCAGGCAGCCTCTCCCTTCCTCCAGGCTGCTGCAGCCTGCCCAGCATCTTAATTAGCTTTGCTGCCTAATGAACCTCCCATTCCTCAGGCCCTCCGCTTCCCAGCCTTTGGCTTGATTTGGGGATTCCTGTGTGTGCATCCCAGGCTCTGTTGCACAGTTCTTCCTGGTGGCTGTGGTCTGGACAGTGTCAGTGAGGTGGAAAACCCTCTTCCCTTTCTGGCTGGCCACCTCTAGAAGGAGAAGCTGGGAAGAGGGGTGGGGCAGAGCAGAAAGTCCCGGAGCTAGGCCCTGAGCACCAGCCCTGGTAGGAGGAGAACTGGGAAAAGGTCTGTCTGATTTCACTCTTGTTCCTTCTCCACCTCTCCAGGGCAAATACAGCAAGAGGAAAGGGCGGTTCAAAAGATCTGATGGGAGTACATCCTCAGATACAACGTCCAACAGCTTTGTCCGACAGGTAACCGGATGGTGGCTTGGGAGGGAGATGTAGATGGCTGGCCTGCGACTCACACCAGGCACACTTTCTCATATAATTTGTCACCCGCCTGGAACCACCATAATACTCTGACACCCTGTGACCTCTGCTGGATGTGCTGTCAGCTGCACCCACTGCCTCAGCCCCCGCCCCCGCCAGCCCCTCCTCCAGCACCAGCTACCAGCCTCTGCCTGCCTGCCTGCCTGCCTGCGTCATCTCATTCAGGGACAGCCTGGCCTGCCTCCTCCTGGCTTGCTTCGGGCTGTCACCCACTCCCCCTGCCGGCTGTCTGCTTCCATGTCCTCCCCCAGAATCTGTGACAGGGTGGGGCTGAGGCAGGTGCTTGGAAATAAGCTGAGACACTGGGCTCTGGTTAGGTATGGGTCAGGAACACATGCTCCCCTCTTCAAAAAGGACTCTTCAGTATGCACAGAGAGAAGAAGATATGGGTGAAGAGGTGTTTCACTTTAGAGAGCTCTAGCCCGCATCACTAGCTCAAGTGGGTGCTGACAGTAGCTCCCTGGGCCCTCATGCTGAGCTGGGAAAACTGCCACTTTCCTCTCTTCCCTCAACCCCAGGGCATCTTAGGCTGGGGAGAGGCAGTGAGGAGGCATGTGGTTGCTATGACTACTGAGCATCTCAACAAAGTCTGGTACCCAAAAAAGGCAAGAGGGGCTTCGTATCAGAAAGGAAAGGAGTACGGTTAAGGAGATACTAGGCAGAGCATGAGGGAGAGGACACTAGACAGGAGGAACCCCCTGGGGTGAGCCCCACTATGTCCCAGAGAAGGCAGTAGCAGGCTGAGCCATTGCTGACTGGAGTGAGTACTTTCTTTTTGACCCTTCTATCTCTAGGTTTTTGCACATGTGAGCCCAGGCCTAGCTCCAGAACCTGAATGGAGGCCTTGATCTGAGTGTGTCTAAAATACACAAACAGTCCAGAAGTCCTTTCTTTAACCGTTCCTTCAGCCCTCCTTGTTCCAGAACTGGGCCAAGGCCAGGCCTAAAAGAATTAAGATGTGCTTTGTTCTTACTCATGGCAGAAGGAGCCTTCAGTTTCCCCTTGCCAGCCAAGGGGCTCAGACCCCACAGCCTCCCATCTTCCTCCTCTGAGCTCCCCAAGTCCTACCCCCAGTAGGTGGCAGGAGTGGGGGGCAGACCTTGCCACATCTCTGAGCTAAATATACCCTAGCAGTTTGCACATGTAGCAACTCTGCTTGTAACCTGAGCCCCTGGGGGAATGGGTTGTGTGGGCCACCCTAGGCCAGCAGGGCTGGGCACTGAGGGTGCCCGTGCCGGGATGGAGGCGCCCAGCCGGACCCTGGTAGTGGTGAGCTGGGGATGGGGCAGGTGTGGCTGGGTGGAACAATGCCTCAAATGGCAGTGGAGGGCTTTTCTCCAGCCCATCTCCTTACTTCCAGACTGTCCTGTTTCCCATTTCTGATTGTGTGTATGTGAGTGTGCATATTCGAGTCTGTTGGGGTCAGTGAGTGCCTCTCTGCCTGTCCACCTCTGCTTGTCTCTCTGTCTGTCTGGCCATCTGTGTTCTGTTTTGGGGGGCTGTAACAGGGGAGAGTGGGGGCTCTTTTGCTTCTCCCTACCCTGGCTTTGTGTCTCTTTTCTAGCTTTAATTAGTGACCTAAGTTCTAGCCCAAGCCTCCTGCAGGGAACCCCCTGCCCCCATTCTCAGATTTTCCCTAGGAAGATAATGCCTGTACCAACTGATGGCCAGGGGTATTTGGGGAGAAGTAAGTCCTGGTCTCCTCTCTCCATGCCAAACAGTCCCAGCCAAGTGACTCTTTCCTGCCCTCAGGAGAGATCCCTCACATCCCTGTGATTCCCATGTCTTCCCCATATTCGGTCCCAGAATTGTCTCTGTCACCACCCCAGAAGTCACAAGTCCCCACATCCTGTCCTCTGCCACCCTTAGTCTCCCACCGTCAGGGACATAGACCTCTGGGCTGCCCTTGGTGACTCGATTGTTCATACCCAGCACATATCACATACTATGGAGTATATCTTTTCCTTTTTTTTTTTTTTTTTTTTTTTTTTTCTTCTTGAGACAAGGTTTCCTTTGGAGCCTGTCCTGGAACCTGGAACTCACTCTGTAGATCAGGCTGGCCTCAAGTTGTTGTTTTTCCTTTTTTTTTTGAGTACATATTTTCAAGCACACTTTTTATATTTCCAAATAAACACACACACACTCTGTACATTCATGACCAGTGCCATGACATCGGCATCGGTAGGTTCCGTGTGTCTCATACATATGGACATGTCTCTGCTAGAGTTCTGTGAACTCTGGGGGTATGGTGACTGTGGTCCAAGTTAGCTTTACCTTGGCATTATAGCAGCCTGGTTTGGGGCAAAGGCTGCTCCATGTTCTGCCCTTCACTTGCATCTCTTATCTGAACCTCCCTGAAAATCATAGGAGAGCCTGGGGTTGGCTCTGAGTGCCTCTATTCAGAAATTCCTAGCTAGAGGGGTAGGAGAACTAGGCTTCTTGCTCCCCTGATCCTCAAGCATTATTTTTGGTGGCCTTGTCATTCCAACAGGCCATCCATGGACAACAGTGAGGATTCAGGCCTCAGAAGGTGGCTACCATGCCTGGAAAGGATGGTGTTGAGTTTCTGCTGTGACTTCTCACTCAGCCATTCAGGGGGCAGGGCAGGGAAGGAGGAGCCTGGAGTTAGATTCATCCCCTGGCTCTCCTCCCTTGGGCTGTGTCCCTATCAGGTTCTCACCCCTCCCAAGCCCCAAGCAGCTGTCATTAGGCCTGCCTTAACCCTCCAGCTTGCTGCTGTCACCTTCCTAGGGTCACACTCATCCTACAGGCTTGCAGACCTTGATCCCTGGACGTCTCTCCTAATAATAAATAATACCTCTTTCTAGGCCTTGTGGCATTGTGCTGGTCGGATAGGACTTTAGATCTTTAGGATGGGTAGCACCTCCATGCCTTCCCAGGAGCTAGAAGTGACACTGCCTGAGTCGGTCTCCTCTGTTTTCAGGGCTCAGCAGAGTCCTACACAAGCCGCCCATCAGACTCCGATGTATCTCTGGAGGAGGATCGGGAAGCCTTGAGGAAGGAGGCAGAGCGCCAGGCCTTAGCCCAGCTCGAGAAAGCCAAGGTGAGACAGATGAGGGGAAGGGACCCTGTGGGTGTTGTCCTCATCTTCTCCCCTACCCCCATCCCAAGAGAGCCTGGGCAGATCCAGTGCCAATTACTTGCAGAGATCTGTCTCAGACCTCATGGTGTCTTTCCCTTGTGAAGAAAATATGGGCTGTGGTATCTTCCTCCTCAGACAACATTCAACTATTTGGATAGTGATGCACTTTCCACATAGCTTGATAAGTGATGAAACGTTCTTCCTAGGCTAGGAATGTAACTCAGCGGTAGAGTGCTCATCGATTAGCTTGCAATGGGCCTGGGTTCAATCCTCAGTACCACCAGGAAAACAACCTACTTTCTAGAATCAAACATCCTGGGTTGGACTCCCAGCCTTAGTTGTTTGTTGTGGAGACAGTGTCCTGGGCGGCCCACACTTGCCTTGACTTCCAGTTTTTCTGTTTCAGTCTTCAGAATACACCTAGCTTCTAGCTCTGATCCATACCCCTACACACACACACACATACACACACACACACACACATACACACACACACCCCTGGCTTCTAGCTCTGATCCATACCCCTACACACACACACACATACACACACACACACACACACACACACACACACACACACACACACACACAAGATTGAACTTAAGGCCTTATTCATGACAGATGAGTTCTCTCATGGAGAGTTTTTACATTTTGAAAATCACCCTTTTTTGGGGGGGGCCACTATGCTGTACTGAATATATAGAAGTCAAAGGACAACTTGGGCCAGTTATCGACTTCTACCAAGGGACCCAATTCAGGTGTCAGGCTTGTTGGCAAGTGTAGCATGGTAAATAAGAATCTGGGAAACAATAGACTGATGGATGTTTATTTGGGGAGAAATCACTTACACCAGAAAAAGATGACCACCTCAGGTTCCCGCTCCAAGGATGCCTCCGAATGCTCTCTGTCTCTGACCAGGAAGTAAGAGAGTGAGCTGGGTCACTCATGCCGGCCCCCACCTGTCCCCCTGCCCCAGTGGGCACGGTCAGTGCAAGAGGTGCTGGTGGGGTGGATCTCTTTTACATGCTGAGCCATCTTGCTGGCTCTCCTCTCTGATGTTTGAAACCGGGTCTTATTCTGTAGCTCTGGATGTCCCAGAATTTACAGTAATCCTCCTTCCTCAGCCTCCCAAGACGTGGAATTACAGACTGAGCTACCACACATGGCTGACGGTAGCTCTGTGGGCGCGCATGTGTGTGGTGTGTGCCCTATACATGCACAGAACAGACTAACCAGTGAACCTTCCTGAGATTCACTTACTCTGCTCCTGGAACCACAGTGCTGAGGTTCCAGATGTGAACTGATGTTCCTAGCCTTTACATGGGTACTAGGATGTTTGTCTAGGGATGGGGCACTGCCACCTCAGGAGAGGATGCTAGCCAGAAGTCTGAGGGCCCATCTCTGACACCCTCCTCCCCTGTGTACAGGGCACAAACACTTGACCTACTGAGCCATCTCACAGTCATGATGATAACTTTTTGCCACCTTTTCATGACACCATAATGTGCACAAAACAACATGCTCTTGGAAGCACCAACAATGTTAAATATCAAATTCTAGGTTACTTTTTAAGATTGCTTTATTTGTTTGTTCTAAGACAGAGTCTCATTATATAGCTTTGGCTGACCTGGAACTTATTCTGTAGATCAGGCTGGCCTCAAACTCATGGAGATCCCCGTCTCTGCCACCCAAGTGCTGGGATTTAAGATGTGCACCACCACACCAGGCTTTAACAGTTACTTATTTATTTATTTTTAGTTATGTGTATGTCTGAATGTCAAACATGTGCAGTTGCTCACAAAAGCCAGATGGAGGCATCGGACCCTTGTATCTGGAGTCACAGTCCATTGTGAGGCACCTGATGCAGGTGCTGGGAAACAAACCGTGGTCCTTTTCGCCACTGAGCAATCTCTCTAGCTCCTAAAGGCAATGTTCTCCTCGGGCTATCTGTCCTCATCTGTGTCTGTGGTGGTGAAGGTGGTTATATCAGTGCATTTGAAACCAGTGATCATTACTAAGCTGAGAAATACTATGAATGTGATCAGCTTAGCTTAGGCTTAAATGAAAGCTCAAAGCTCCAGAAGAATGCCAGCCTGGACTGGGGCTGTAGTTCAGTTGGTACAGTGTTCCACTAGCATATTCGAGGTCCAATCCCCAGTATCACAAAAATCAGACTTGATGGCACACACCTGTAATCCCAGCACTTGGGAGGTAGAGGCAGCAAGGCAGAAGTTCAAGGTTATCCCAGGCTAGACTATGCCATGTGAGACCTAGTCTCAAAAAACAAAGAGAGGGAGAGAGAGAGGAGGAAGGAAGGGGTGAGGCACTGGTAAGATTGCTCAGTAAGTAAAAGCACTTGCTGGACAAGTCTGACCCCCAGGGTTTAATTCCTGAGACCCACAGTGAAAGGAGAGAATTGATTCCTGACCACATAGATGCTATGGGATGTGCACACTCATCCTCAAAAACTTCTCTCTCTCTCTCTCTCTTCTCTCTCTGTTTCTTACACATACACAGGTTTTTTTTTTTTTTTTTTTTTTAAATTAAACCAAATCAAAAGTAAAACAAAAACTAGAAATCAGCATCAACAGTGGTGAGGGTATAACAGGCTCAGTGGTAGAGCATCCGCCTTGTGTACAAAGCTTTGCTTTGATCCTCAGTCCCATGAAACAAAATAATAGCAACAGATATCTTAATAAACAATTATGCATTTCAAAACTTGATTTTGAGGCATAGTCTTTTCCTGTAATCCAGGCTGGCCTGGAACTCATTAGATAGCCTAGACTAACCTGAACTCAGAGACATCCTCCTGCTTCAGCCTCCTGAGTGCTTGATGACAGCAAGGAGCCCTGGCATCTCGAAATAAATAAATAAATAAATAAATAGATCAAAGTGGAGATAATAGCATCTCTAAGGAAAGCATAGGATTTTGTGAGTAAACAAGGTGGCACAGGCGAGGTTGGTCACACTGTGCCGGCCACAGCGAGCAGCTGCTTTGCCATTCCTGTGGTCCTTTTCTCCCAGTGTCATTCCCCAGGCCTCCCTCCACTGTGGTAGGGCTAGATTCCGTTTTTAAATACTTTAAAATTTATCTTGCTTTTCTGTGTCGTGTTGCATGTTGCGTGATGTAGAGCTCAGGGGACAACTTGTGGGAGTTGGGTCTCTCCTTCCACCATGTTAGTCCCGGGGACTGAACTCAGGTTGTCTGTCAAACTTGGTGGTGGGTACCTTTACCTACTGAGCCATCTCTCCAGCCTTGAATTCCAGTTTTTGTTTCTTTTTCTTTTCTTTTTTAAATAATTACTGTATTATTTTGATGTGCATTGATTGATGTCTGTGTGAGGGTGCCGGATCCCCTGGAACTGGAGTTAAAGATGGTTGTGAGCTGTCCTGTGGGTGCTGGGAATTGAACCTGGGTCCTCTGAGTCATCTCTCCAGCCCCTATTCCTTTTCTTTGTAATCAGTTAGTGTGTGTGTGATCTTGTCTGTGTTTGAGTGTGATACTGTATGTGTGTGGACATACCTGTTGCAGCATACAGAAGGCACCTTTGTAAAGTCAGTTCTGTCCATCTGCCTCTACTTATGTTCTGGGGATCAAACTCGGATTGTCAAGCTTGTACAATAAATGTCATTACCTGACAGCCATCTCCCCAGCGCTGCCCTCCCTGCCTTTTTATTGTAAGGGTTACAGAGAACCACACAATCCATTCAGTGTGCATTTCAATGAATAATTTACAAAGCCAACAACCACATAGTCACTATCCCAGTCAAGCACTACTTGGCCTTCAGCCTTCTACTTTCATCCACCTTGTGTATCTCCTCTAGACCAAACCAGTGGCTTTTGCTGTCCGGACAAATGTTGGCTACAATCCTTCTCCAGGGGATGAGGTGCCTGTGCAGGGAGTGGCCATCACCTTTGAGCCCAAGGACTTCCTGCACATCAAGGAGGTGGGTTGGACGCTTGACACCTGGAGGGAGGTAGGGGTAGGGTGGGGAAGGAGGGGTGTGTGGGTAGGGGTGCCAGAAGTGTCTGGAAAACTAGTGGGAAAAATCTGCTGAGTCTAGCAGAGCTGGGCTGAATCTGCTGTGCAACCTCAGGCAAATCTCTTCACCTCTCTGAGCCTCCTAGTTTTCGTTGGATGGCAATGCCTAGGTCACAAAGATGTTGAGAGGGTTTGTTGAGTTGTGTGATAGAGTGACAGTGTACCTGGTGCATGTAGGTGTCTGCTTGCACACAGACTGCTGATCTCCTTCAGTGTGGGCCTTTCAGAGAGGGTCCTGGACTTGGCCTTGTCTTGGAAATTGGGAGGCTTTCATCAGAGTTTGAAGCTGTGTGTGTGTGTGTGTGTGTGTGTGTGTGTGTTATAGTTTCAGGGAGCCATCTACTGGCAGGGCTGGCCCCCCGAGGGTAGCTGTGCTGCCCACCAGTCTCCCTCTTGGTCTTTCGTTCACAGAAATACAATAATGACTGGTGGATTGGGCGGCTGGTGAAGGAAGGCTGCGAGGTTGGCTTCATCCCCAGCCCTGTCAAACTGGACAGTCTTCGCCTGCTGCAGGAACAGACCCTGCGTCAGAACCGGCTCAGCTCTAGGTAGGGAAGAGTCCTCAGGTCATGGAGCTGCCTTGGCCTTTGGGGGAGGGGGCTGGAGAACTACCATGCATGTACCCATGTCAGAGCCAACGTCCAGAAGCCCCACGCCCACCCGTGCTCATCAGCCCCTTTGCTTTTTCTGCCCACACAGCAAGTCAGGTGACAACTCCAGTTCCAGTCTGGGAGATGTGGTGACTGGCACCCGCCGCCCCACACCCCCTGCCAGTGGTAAGAACGGCTTGCAGCCCAGGGGAGGGAGAGTTCTTCCTAGGTGGGGGTGGTTTCTCCATGGGGGAGGCCCTTCTTCCCAGCAATAGGAGGTACCCCAATTCTGAGTCCCCCATACACACACAGTGGTACCTCTCCATCAAGGGTAGGATAGCCTACAAGCCGAGCCTGTTGTGTCTCTCCTGTCCCCTCTCTGTGGTAGCTCCATCTCTCTGCCTCCCCCCTGCCCTCCATCCCCCATCCATTCTCCTAGCCCTGTTCCATTCACCTCTTCTTTCTTTTTCCCCCATCCTTCCTTGTGTTCTGCATTGTGTCTTCACGCTCATCTCACTCTTCTCCCTTCACCTCCTTCCTGACTGGTCCAGGTAACGAAATGACTAACTTAGCCTTTGAGCTAGACCCCCTAGAGTTAGAGGATGAGGAGGCAGAGCTAGGGGAGCAGAGCGGCTCTGCCAAGACTAGTGTGAGCAGTGTCACCACGCCGCCACCCCACAGCAAGCGCATCCCCTTCTTCAAGAAGGTAATTCTGTCTCATTTCTTGTGAGAGGAGTCAGGACCCAGCTCTTGGCGAAGAAAGGGGATGGGGTGGTCCGATGTGGTCCAGTCTTTACTTCAAGCCCGAGGGCTTTCTGCCTAGCTGGATGTAAGGGGGTGGGACACGATAGGATGGAACCATCCCTCTCTTTACAAAACCTCACTCCCAGGATTGTAAAGGATGGAATGGTATTCATTAGCCCCTTTCCTACTCTGTGAGTAGATGTATGAGGGGGTCTACTGAATACAGAGCAGGGCCCCAGGGGAACCCTTAAAATATACCGGAAGATATCCGACGGAGCAGAGGGTGGGCTCTGAATTAGGGTCTTCCAACTTTTCTAGCTTATTCCAGAGCTAGACTAGAAGGGCAGGAGGCATATCCCTCTATTCTCAAGTCCTGCCTCCAGCCTCCAAGGCCACCTTTGGCTCCCCTTGGCCCGGGGTCCCATCCCCTCTCTGGCTCTGTCTGTCACTAACACGCATGCCTGTTATTTTTCCTCGTCTGCCCACTCTCTTGCCCCTCTTCCTGTCCTGGCTCCTTCCTGGCCTTCTACCCCTGCCTGGTGCCTTTCCCTCTCTCCTTCCCTTCCCCTCCTGGCAATCTCTGGACCCAGCCAAACAGAAGCAGAAGTCGGTGAGTATAACAGCTTTCTGTGTCTGTCCCATCCCGGGATGAGCTGGGGGACCTTCTAACACCCATTCCCATATCTTTGTCCCTTTACCTTCCCTTCCTGGTCCTTCCCAGCCACCCCTCCTCCCTCCCGTGACACACCCATATCTGGGCTTTGGGGTCAAAGGGAGGGAGGGCTGCATGTGGGGGCCTGGAGACTTGGGGAGAGGGGCTGATACCATCTCTACTCTGGGGTTTCCCTTCCCTGCTTCCCTCCCAGACAGAGCATGTGCCCCCCTATGACGTGGTGCCTTCCATGAGGCCTATCATCCTGGTGGGACCATCGCTCAAGGGCTATGAGGTAGGAACTCTAAAAGGCTGTGCATCCAGATGGGCTCAGACCTTCAGAGTGTGCATAGAAAGATCTCCCAGAGATCCTGTCTACTCAAAGCCCACGCCCTTCAGAGAAAACCCCCAGAGGGGCCTGACCAAGTGCATTCAGGAGGACCCAGTCTCCCAAGGAAAGTTCTAAGAGCCCTCTTAGAGACACCACATAAGGACCAGTGGGACTCAGCCTGCATTGGAGGCCCCAGGGAAGATCCCCCCCCCCAAAGGCCCCTTCATCTCAAGAAATTTGAAAGAAGGTAGAAAGGGGAGTCCAGATACCCAGCAGGCTGACCTCCTGGAGGGTTCAGGGTTCAGGGCCTGATTTCTCCCTCTCCCTGCCCCCCAACCCCCACAATGACAGGTGACAGACATGATGCAGAAAGCGCTGTTTGACTTCCTGAAGCATCGGTTTGATGGCAGGTGAGACCCTGAGAGCTGTCTCCCACCTTCCACTTGGGGATGAACAAGATGTCTGGAGGAACCACTCGGACTCTTAGACAGAGACAAGGGCGGCAGCCTAAAACCTGTGAGTGGACAGTATGTTCTCACCCACCCAACCCCTGACTTCCTCCCTGCCTTGGTCCTTCAGGATTTCCATCACTCGGGTAACAGCTGACATTTCCCTGGCCAAGCGCTCAGTCCTCAACAACCCCAGCAAACACATTATCATCGAGCGTTCCAACACACGCTCCAGCCTGGGTGAGTCGCCTACCTACTCTCCCCCTCCCGGCCTGTTAGCGTGGGTGGGATGTGCTGGGAATTCTCTCTCCTGGGGGCACCTAACAATCCCTTTCCCTGACTCCACGGCCCAGCTGAGGTACAGAGTGAGATCGAGCGGATCTTCGAGCTGGCCCGGACCTTGCAGCTGGTGGCCCTGGATGCTGACACCATCAACCACCCGGCCCAGCTCTCTAAGACATCGCTGGCCCCCATCATTGTTTACATCAAGATCACATCTCCCAAGGTGGGTGCAGGAAACTGGCTCTAATGGTAGACATGGTCTACAAGGAATGTTCGGGATCGGGGCTGCTTGGTTCATGCTATTGCTTCTGATAAGCTGCCTTATCATAACCCTGGCGCCCCCCACCCCCTACCATAGTTCCCTTCTCTGTAAGACTCATGTGGATATTGGTACCACACACTCTAATATGGGTGGAAAGTGGTCTGTACCTTCTGTGTATTCAATATTGTAAATTTTATTAGGGTTACACAGGTCTATCTCATTTCAACCCTTTTGATCCATCATTGGATCAAAAAAGAAAAGAAGGGATCTGGTATGCTTTGTTGCAATGTCACCCAGTTATGTGGCTGTTGGAAAGTTTGGAGTCTTCTAATGTCAGGCCCTTTTTGCTGTGCTATCTTCATGTGGACTTGATACAGAGGATAGGATATTGGCGGGGTTTCGTTTTCATCATGTTGTGACTCCTCGAACTTTCTCCTTCCCGTCCTCCTTTAAAGTTTTCTTCTTTTTAATCATGTGTCTTCATGTGGGTATGTGCATGTGTGTACAGATGCCAGAGACGTGGGCTCTCTCTGCAGCTGAGTCTCAGGTGTTGGGGTTGTCTCACATGGATACACCAGGAATTAAACTTGAGTCCTCTGCAAGTGTGGCACATGATTTTTTTTTTTTTTTTTTTTTTTTTTTTTGGTTTTTAATTTTTATTTTATTTTTGCTTTTCAAGATGGTTTCTCGGGGGCTAAAGAGATGGTGCAGTGGTTAAGAGCACTGACTGCTCTTCCAGAGGATCCAGATTCAATTCCCAGCACCTACATGGCAGCTCACAACTGTCCTTAACTCCTATTCCAGGGGATCCAATACCCTCATAAAGACATTCATGCAGGCAAAATACCAATGTACATAAAATAAATAATTAAAAAAAAAAAGATGGTTTCTCTGAATATGAATAGCCCTAGCTATTCTGGAACTAGCTCTGTAAACCAGGCTGGCCTTGAACTCACAGAGATCCACCTACCTGGGATCAAAGGCACCACCACCCAGTACAGTACTGTTTTTTTTGTTTTGTTTTTCGAGACAGGGTTTCACTGTATTGCTTTGGAGGTTGTCCTGGAACTAGCTCTGTGGACCAGGCTGGCCTCGAACTCACAGAGATTCACCTGCCTCTGCCTCCCAAGTGCTGAGACTAAAGGCATGCACCACCTGCAATATTGTTCTTAACCACGGAGCCATCTCTCCAATCTTTTTCTTTCTTTTTTATTTTATTTATTTGTTTGTTTGTTGTTTGTTTGTTTTTTGAGGCAGTATTTCACTGTTTAGCTCTGGTTGTCCTGAAACTCTCTTTAAAGACCAGGCTGGCCTTGAACTCACAGAGATCCGCCTGCCTCTGCCTCCCAAGTGCTGGGATTAAAGGCGTGCGCCACCACTGCCCTGCTCTTTTTCTTTTTCAAGACAGAGTCTCCCTGTGTAACTTGAACTTGCTTCCTCTGCCTTAGCCTACCAAGTACTGGTATTCAGACATGTGAAATCACACCTGGCTCCATGAACTTCCCCTTCTCTGTGTTAGTGTGGGAAGAAGAATTTAGGTGATGGTTTTGTTTTGTTTTGTTCTAATCTGTGTAGCTCCTGCTGTCCTGGAACTCACTGTGTAGATCATGCTGGCCTCTAGCTCATGCCTACCTCTGCCTCCCAAGTGCTGGGATTAAAGGCGTTCTTTACCACTGCCCAGCTTATTCTTAATTTTTTAACAATTAATTTTGAGGTAGGGTCACATATAGCCTAGGCTGGCCTTGAATTTAATGATCCTCCTGCCTCAGCCTCTTCAGGGCTGCATTACAGGGATAGGCTACCACACCTGGCTCTCTGAGGCTGAGGGCATTAGAGGCCCAGTGTACAGTGTACAATCCAGTTGATGACGGCAGCTGTGGTAGGGACTGTCTGTCCATGGGAGTGTGTGTCCTGTGAGCTAAGAACCCTGTGCCGTTTTCTTGACCTTCCTGAGTCTTTAGTTCCTAATGATATAACTGGCGTGATGGGATTTACATTCTTGAGGGTGGAGAGGTTGAAAAGATCAAATGAGGTAACGGATGCAAAACATCCCGTGGCCTAGAATGTAACAGAGATTCCATTTCCCCTTTGAGGTTATGGGCGTGGGCTCGCAGTGCCTGGGCCTCCTACTTAGCATTACTGTGTTCTCCTTGCAAGTCTTCCAACAGCTCTGTGCCCTAGTTTTCCCATCTTCTACCTAGTCACGCTTCAGTGGTTATTGTGAAAACTTAGTAAGTGGATTAATTATGCAATAAAGCCTGGTGCCCACGAAGGTACCATATTCTTTCTGTTAGCTTTGTTTTCAGTTTTTGAGATAGGATCTCACGTAGTTCTTCCTGGCCTCACATTTACTGGTCCTCTTGACTCTGTTTCCCGGCTGCTTAGGATTTCAGCCACATGCTGGCCTGAGTCGCCATGCTCTGGCTTTTAATTTTGTTTGTTTGTTTTGAGATGAGGTCTTCTGTATCCCAGGCTGGCCTCTAACTCTCTGTGTATCAGAGGGTGACACTGGAGACATTGAACTTCGTCTGTATATGCAGCTGTGTGTGTTGGCAGGGGCAGAGGAAAACATTCAGGGTCATTCCTCAGGTGCTATCTACATTTTTGAGACAGTGCCTGTCACTGGTGTAGTGGGCTAGGATGACTGGCCCCAGGGATCCACTATGGATCTAGTACCCCAGCACTAGAATTGTAAGCCCACACCACCATGCCCAGCTTCTTATGTTATTTCTGGGGATCAAACTCAGGTCTTCAGTCTTAGGAGGCAAGTACTTTGCCAACTGAACTACCAGCCTGATCTTGAACTTTTGGTCTGCCTGATTCTACCCCTTGCCATTTCGTTTAATTGTTTCACTACTAGGGATCCAACCCAGAGTCTTGTAAGTGCCAAGAAAGTGCTATGCCACCAGGCTATACCTCTAGCCCAATTTTATTTTATTTCAATTATTTAATTAATCTTTGTTCTTGTTTTCATTATGTAGCCAAGTCTGGCGTCAATCCCCAGACCCTATTGCATTTGATTCCTGAGTACTGGGATAACAGGCCTGTGCCATCTGCCCAGCTTCAATTTTATTTTATTTTTGTTTTTATTTTATTTGAGACAGGGTTTCACACTATGTAGCCCTGACTGGCCTGGAACTCACTATGTAGAAGGTTAACTTTGAACTACAGAGATCCCCTGATTTTGCCTCTGCCTCCTGAGTGCTATGACTAAAGGCATTCACCACCACCCTGGCCTTTCAATTTTATTTTTTAATAGATTATAAGCTTGGTATGTATGAGCCCCTGGATTCAGTTCTCAGCACATACTTAAAAAAATCTTATGCCTTCACCCTATTTACTTCAGCATGTGTTTCTTAAAAGGGTAAAGCAGGAAGATCAGAAGTTAAGGTCAGCAACAGTGTAAGGAGTAAAGTTTTTCTGCCCGCCACTGGTCTTGTCCTGCGGCCGCGCCAGCCCCAATTAACATACAGAGACTCTGTATTTGATATAATGCTATTGGCCCGGTACTAGTTTCTTATCGGCTAGCTCTGTCTTAAGTATTAACCCATTTCTGCTGATCTATGTATTTTCACGTGGTCTTCTCTTACTGGGAAGCCAGCCAACATTCTGGTATAGAGACTCTGTATTTGATATAATGCTATTGGCCCGGTACTAGTTTCTTATCGGCTAGCTCTGTCTTAAGTATTAACCCATTTCTGCTGATCTATGTATTTTCACGTGGTCTTCTCTTACTGGGAAGCCAGCCAACATTCTGCTTTCTCCAGACTCTCCATCTTGACTCCTCCTTACTACTTCCTCTTTACTCCTTGTCTCCTAGTCCCTCCTATCTTCCTTTCCCATTGGCCAACAGTGCTTTATTCATTAACCAGTATGAGAAACATATACAGAATGACATCTCCCATCATCTCCTCTTTTCTGTCTAAATAAAAAGAAGGGTTTTAACCTTAACATAGCAAAATATATAACACAACAGTTATCAAGAATCACAGTTAACAATATTTAGTCCATTAACATTTATCAAGATTAAAATAAACTATTCTATCATATATTTGTAAGTCTAAAGTCCTATATGTAATTTATCTTTAAGCTTAACTAAGGAAAACTATAACCATAACTATCTGTCTTCAACTCCTTCAAAGACCACAGAAGGATAGTATATAAACTCTAGAAATGACAGAGACATCTTGCCTTGTCAGTCACCTAAAGTTCTTCTGTAATCTTCCATCTTCAGCCCATAGGCCATAGTGTGTCTAGCAGACTCTTCAGCAAAGTAGGAAACCTTAAACTGTCTTTTTGTATTGGCAGTTTGTCAGTCACTTTTCTCTGTGTTCTGCAAACTGTCTGGCAGACTCTTCCATGAAGCAGGAATTCTGTAGCAATGTCCATCTTGAATCAGCAGTCACTTTCCTGTGGGTCCTGCATGTCCAGTTTATACAGCATAAAGTCAAACAGTCCAGACAAGAGCAGTATCTTGTCCAAATGGCTAGTCTTGCCATATTGGAAGTAAACTTCATAACGAGTTTCTTCAATGTCCATCTTCCTTTCTGACGCAGGTGGTGTTGCCAGGAGCATTTATGTCTCACTGTCAAGAAAAACCCTAAACCATTTTAAATGCCATATTCTGTAGGTCTTTGAAAGGTTTGAAGAATGCCTATTTACCTCAAATACATCTCTATATATCTAGAAAACCTAACTGACACTATAAATTTTGACTATTATAGGTAACTATCTATAATTTGTACTACATTATACATTACATTTCTAAATGAGCTGTATAAACACAATACCTAAACAAGAGGAGAAATATACATATCACAAAATTGAACTTAAAGTTTATCAATAATGAAAATCCATTCCAAAACAAAGTATTCATATCTATACCATAATCCCCTTTTTACCTTTAAAAATATTGGTTGTGATCATTAACCATTTATAACTAACCCCATTTAAATGAAAACAAACATTATAAACAATATTTGGGAATTTGGGTGTCGTTCTTTCGGGGATCCTAAGAAGATGGAGAAATCCTGGCTGTAGTCTGTAAGGCCAGCCTGGGCTTGTCTCTGTGTCCCTCCCCCCCATATTGTATGTTATCTAAAAATGTGCTGCACACCTTTAAAGGTGCACACCTTAGGAAGCAGAAGTGGGTGGGTCTCTGTGAGTTCAAGGCCAGTTGGTCTTTATATTGAGTTCCAGGTCTGTAGCCCAGATTCAGCTTTCTTCAATTGTTCCAGTAGTACCCCTTTTGATACCATTTTCTGTAGGTGGAGTTTTCCTATCCTGGGAGCCATTCCCAAATTACCACACAGATGCTTATATTAATTGTAAATTAATAAGCCAATAGCTCAGGCTTATTACTAATTAGCCCTTACATTTTAAGTTAAGCCATATATATTCCTTATTTACCCCCTACCACATGGTGGTACCTAATTAGTATGGTATGTTCATCACCTGCTCCCTCTTCATCTAGCTGGTGACTCCCCAGACTCTGCCCTTCCTCATTCCAGTATCCTCAGTTTGATTATCCCTTCTAACTTTATCCTGCATAGCTATAGGCCAGTCAGCTTCTTTATTAGCTATTGAGCGTAATACATATTCACAGTGTACAGGAGGATTATTACACAGCAATTTCCCATAAACTAGGAGGCTACCCAGGATCACACTGTATGTAGTATTTTTTTTTCTAGACAAGAGTTTTCTCTTGTCTAGGAACTTGCTCTATAGGCCAGGCTGGACTTAAACTCAGAGAGATGCCTGCTTCAGTCTTCTGAGTGCTAGGATTAATATAGAGTAGCTCTTCAGCTTTCTTTGGATTTTATGGCAATGACATTTTGCAATACTATGTAGATGTTCTCTCATTTGGAGTTTGATGTTCCTACCTGGATGGATTTAGTATTGGGAGGACTAAATTGATTGTGTAAAGAAGCACAGAACAACTTGGTAGAGTGTGGCATGTGCCAGCTAGTCAGAAGAGTAGGCAAGAGGCAGCAGATCACTGGTCCCCAGGACCTGTTGGATGACATAGCAAGCCTTCATCTCAAAAGTAAACTCAGAACAGTGCTAGTAACCAGCAAGGAACATTTCCATGAAGGATGACTACTGCTAGTCACATGGACTAGAGGGAGTGAGACTGGAGGAGGAAAATAAGACTTGTAGATAAGGTGTGTGTGTGTGTGTGTGTGTGTGTGTGTGTGTATGTGTGAGTGTATGTGAGTGTGTATTGTGTGAGTATGTGTATGTGAGATATTATGAGTGTATGTGTGTATGTGTGTGCATGTGAGTATGTATATGAGTATGTATTGTGTGAGTTTGTATGTGTGTATGTGTGTGAGTGTGTATGTGTGTGTGTGTAAGTTGAATGTATCCTTGAGCCTGAGCCTTGTGTAGTGGACATAGAGCTTGTGAAATCATTCTGGCAGAGGTGCTCAGGGCAGGGAATCATGGAACATTCCACCCATCTGACTCTGATTTCCCACTGGCTCCAACTAGAGTCTGTCTTTTAGACTTGGTTCATTGCCTGTGTCCTTCTAGCTCCCTCTCTTTCCCTCAACCAGGTACTGCAGAGGCTCATCAAATCCCGAGGGAAGTCTCAATCCAAACACCTCAATGTCCAAATAGCAGCCTCGGAGAAGCTGGCCCAGTGTCCCCCCGTGAGTGCTCAGAACTGGGGGAGGGAAGGGAGGGTGTGCATTTGGGTTCTCCTGTTTCCTTCAGCCTGCATGGAAGACATCACCTGGGTTATAGACTGGTCCTTGGATAAAGAGGGTTGGCTGGTGGGCAAATGACTGAAACACTCATTAGTGTAGAGCCAAGCCCTGGTTTCCTTACTCCTAGAATTTGAGGGAGTCGGGCTCAGTCCTGTAGTTCTGTCCTTCGTAGGTCTGCGTGTCCTGTCCTTGCTCCACATCCAGAGGCCTTTTAACCTTGTCCTTCAACCCCTTGACTCCACCCACTGCACCCAGGCCACACCTTCAACCCTTGGTCACGCCCCCGCTCATCCCAGCCCCGCCCCTAACCCCACCTCCACAGGAAATGTTTGACATAATACTGGATGAGAACCAATTGGAAGACGCCTGCGAGCACCTGGCAGAGTACTTGGAAGCCTACTGGAAGGCCACACACCCGCCCAGCAGCACGCCACCCAATCCGCTGCTGAACCGCACCATGGCTTCCGCAGCTCTGGCTGCCAGCCCCGCCCCCGTCTCCAACCTTCAGGTACAGGTGCTCACCTCGCTCAGGAGAAATCTCAGCTTCTGGGGAGGGCTGGAGGCTTCACCGCAGGGAGGCAACGCGGTGGCCCAGCCGCAGGAGCACGCCATGTAGCAGGTGTCTCTCCGGTCCTCCCTCCCACCCTGGAGTGCAGGGAACATGGGGAAGGAAGGGAAGAGCTTTATTTTGTAAAAAAATGTGGTGAGCGGCAGCGTCTGGTGTCTGTGGTTTTTGGTGGGACTGGGGGCTGGCTGGTGCTGCCTCCCTGGGACTGGTCCCTTAGGACTGCACCTGCTGCCCGTTCTATCTGAGGCCTGATGGGAGCCCTTGTAACTCCTAGGTAGAAAATCCGAGGAAAATCAATAGGCTTGTTCATTGGACCCTACACCCTATTCTTTTTTGTTGTTGGATTTTGGAAACACAGTTTCATTGTGGCAATAGCTGGCCTGGAATTCCCAGTGTTCCATTCAGGCGGCAAACTGGAGGCAATCCTCCTGCTTCAGCCTCCTGGATGCTGGAATTACAAGCTAGCAGTACAGTTTTCAGCTCCACACCCACTTTAGATCTAACAGAGTGGGGGCCATCGAATCCAGAGAACTTGCCCCTCCCCAGCAATCCTTGAGGGACCCAAGCTGCAGCGTCTCTGTATTAAGCTGTGCCTTCCACCGTCTCCCAGGGAAACCGTCCAGGAAAGGCTCTCCTCCCACGGAGTCACAGCCCATCTCTGAGCCCACACCATTAAGTCTATGTCTGGGTTAGAGCCAGAACACCATGAAGTCATTCTAGACTGCTGCATCTCAAGTGTGTTTTCAGCAACAGATCTCACTTGTTCTGAGAAGCTGAGCCATCCTGGATCTACTCTTGGGGAGCTGGGGAGCTGGCCTTCCCTTCCCTGCCTCGGGGCCTCAGAAAGTACCTCTTGCTCTCCCCACTCTGCCATAGAGCAGTTCCAGGAAGCAGTTTGGGAAACTGGTGCTGTAGTCTATTTCCCATCACACTCTAACCAGGAAATTTGGTGCCGCAGAGAGGGTATCATTTGCTAAGTCATATAGCTCGAGATGGCAGGCGCTGTCAGCCACTGGTGACAAGGGCACTGGGCCATCTCATGCTCTCCAGTGGGTAGGGAGATGGGGTGGGGGGAGACATGGAATCATTAGCCATCTTCAGATAGGCTGCTTGGAGCCCTTCAAGGGGGCAGGAGAGGAACCCTGTCAACCTTGGAGACTCATTTGCGTAAGGCATGGGAGAAGTGTGGGATTCTGGAAGCCTGTGACTGAGGTCTAGTGTGGGCAGAGGAAGCTGGGGTCAGTGAGTTGGAGCTGAAATCTCAGTGTATTTGGAAAACTGGAGGATTGACTAACCCGAGCAACCACTAGTGAGTGGCAATACTAATGAGCTGTTAACGATGATTAACCCAGGAAAGCATTAATAACATGCATTGAGGAACGGGTGACTAATGATTCAGGGCTCCTTACCATGGTTACCAGGAGAGGTCATGCCCAGATGCAGTTGGGTGCCTTTGGGCTGCTAGAGGAGCAGATAACCCAAGCAAATGGCCTGTGGCCTGCCCTCAGACGGAGCTCTAAGAGCCAATCACCCTGGTCCTGAGTGCCCCTCCCCTAGAGCCAGCGCCCTCCAGGAGCCAGGCTGGTGTCTTGGCACCATCACTAACCTGCCTTGCTTTGTTGTGTTTTTCTCACCCTGCCTGATCTGCATGGTGCGTGCCGTCTGTCTGCTAACCAGGGACCCTACCTTGCTTCCGGGGACCAGCCGCTGGACCGGGCCACTGGGGAGCACGCCAGTGTGCACGAGTACCCCGGGGAGCTGGGCCAGCCCCCGGGGCTTTACCCCAGCAACCACCCACCTGGCCGGGCAGGCACCCTGCGGGCACTGTCCCGCCAAGACACGTTTGATGCTGACACTCCGGGCAGCCGAAACTCTGCTTACACGGAGCCGGGAGACTCGTGTGTGGACATGGAGACAGACCCCTCAGAGGGCCCAGGGCCTGGAGACCCTGCAGGGGGAGGCACACCACCAGCCCGGCAGGGTTCCTGGGAAGACGAGGAAGACTATGAGGAGGAGATGACCGACAACCGGAACAGGGGCCGGAATAAGGGCCGCTATTGTGCTGAGGGTGGTGGGCCGGTTCTGGGGCGCAATAAGAATGAGCTGGAGGGCTGGGGACAAGGCGTCTACATCCGTTGAGAGACAGGGGCAGCATTGGGAGAGGAGAGGCTCTGAGCCCGGGGAGGGGAAAGAAGAGATGTGTCTTGCCTCCAGGAGGCGCTGTATCCCTCATTTTCAGATGCCTTTGCTCAAAGACGGGTTTCTTCGGTGGTTACCATCCCAACTCCTGGGAGGCCCTAAACCCCCAGCTGTAGGTTCTTCCCTAACTGCTGTGGGTGGATGGGGGAATACCTACTTTCTGAAGTGCCCCCGTTCCCCATCTTAGGGGGCTCTCTCCCTCCCAGAGAAAAGGTGCACTTCCTTAACTCTTTCTGCTGTAAGTGAAGGTCCTAACTGGGGTGGGGGTGGGACTTCCTTTGCTAACATAGAGGTATTTGGGAAAGGTTGGGTGCTTTTCCTGGATAGGCCGCTGAATATTCCCCAAATCCCAGACACAGGGTCCTTCACCATGTCCATTCCATAACCTGGTTTACTAGCAGCATTCTCTGGCCGGTGAAAGCCACAGCTTGGAAACCCATGTGGAGCTTGCCCTGGGAGCAGGGCTGGGTAGAAACTGACAGGAATCAGTTGTGCACTCTCCAGGGTCATGGCAAGAGCCCAGGACCCAGAACTTTGAGAAGTGTGCAAATCAAGATGCTGCCCCTTCCCCATACCCCAGCCCCTGCCTCCCCCAGGAATGAGCTCTGTCTACAGCATCCCCTGCCTGCTGCCATCGGAAGAGAGGGGCCCTCTGCATCTGAGCCCCACATCTCTGTGCCACCTGGGTGTGGAGACCATGAATATTTGGTCCACCTCATTCTAAACCAAAACCAAAAAACAAAACAAACAAACAAACAAACAAAAAAAAAAAAAAAAAACTGCTCCTTCACCTTCACCCTGAGGCCCCAGGGGAGAGGTTCTGTGGGTTGGTGCCCAAGAGGTGACATCATCCAGGGGCTGCCTGAGAACCTTGGGTTTCCCCTAGGGGTCTTGGTTGCTGCTGCTTCTCTGTTTTTGCCTCTTGTGGTTCTGTTCTTTCCCAGTGTCCATTTTCCCCCCAGAGGCCTTGGGAAACTATTAGCCTCAACAGCCCTGTAGTCCAACAGCCCTGCCCCTCCCCAGCATCACAGCTGGTCCAGAGAGAGCCGATTGTGCCAACGAGGACTGGGCCCTGCCCAGCTGCCCACCTCAGGGATGGGCACCTCACGCCTGTCTCGCCACCTGTGCCAATGTCCCACCCCTCACCTGGGGGCGGGCTGCAGCTCCCACTTACAGGTTAGAAGATAGCACTGCCCAGCCTTTCGCTCCCTGTCTTGTCCTGTGCCCATCTGTCTGTCTATTTGTCTGTACTCCTCTAGGAGAGATATTTTGCCACATATAAAACCGCAGTCCTGCCCTTTGCGGCCACCTCCTGAGCCTGTTTCTTTGTTGCCACCACACACACACAGCCTAGCAGCCCACTGCCTCTCAGTAGTGGGAGCTGAGGACCTATGGGGGAGCAAAGGGGGAGTCCAGGAAAAAGCTGTGTCCTGGCTGTTAGGACAAAGGAGAGCTAGTACTTTTCTTTAGCGGGTTCTGAATTGTCTACAGGTATTCCTCATGGAGCCATAAGCTCACATCTTATCTGTTTAGGACCTGCAGAGGTGGGTGGGGGTGATGCTAATCCTGGTGTTGCTCACTGGGTGGGCTCCAGACCTACTGGTTCACATCTTAATACATGAGCTTTTTAATTTTATTATTTCCTTTCTGCTTTGACCTCCCAGTACTCTAGTAGCCCACCTCATGAGGGAGGGGTGATTTCCGTGGCTCTGGGATTCTCCCCCCACCCCCACCCCCCGCCAAGCTTGAACTCACAGAGGTTTGTCTGCCTCACCTCCTGAGTGCTGAGTTTAAAGACATGTCACCATGCCCCCACCAGCCACTTTTTGCTTTTGTATTCCCCTCTCCTAAGACAGGTACTCACGCTGTAGACAAGGCTCACTTGGAGTTTACCATGCATCCCAGCTGGCCTGGAGTTGCTTCAGCTTCCATAGATGCTGCTAGGTGTGTGTGAGCCACCATGGCTTGATATTTTATTTTGAGACAGAGCTTGCTATGGAACCCCAACTGACCTGGAATTCATGTAGTTGAGGTGGGACTGAAACTCATAGCAATTCTCCTGCTGCAGCCTTCTGAGTGCTGGGATCACAGGGTTACACATGTGCCACCATGTGGGTCCTGAGAATCAGCTTCGGGGCTGAGGAAGTTACCCACTTCTATGAAGAGGTGATAGATACCAGCCAGCCTCCTGAGATGTGTGAGGAAGACACCGTAAGTAGGTGGAGGTCCACCATCACCAGCTGACAGATGTGGGCTGTCACCCATATCCCACCTCACGCAGCACCTGCAAGCTTCCCCAGCCTGCTGGGTCTTGTTTCTCGGGGGACAACTCTAGAGGACTTGAATGTGTGGATCCTCCACCTGAGTGCTGCCCAAAGTGCATGTTTGTGTGACAATGACAGTAGATTCCTGATGCCCCCAGATGAGGAGCTTGCAGATCATGGATGGGGAACTGGGTCAGCCAATGCCAGAGTCCCTTGGGGAATTGATAGCAGAGCTGGTGAGAACCTTGCTCTGCCCCCCACCCCAGCCTTCTCACTACCTTTCAATCGAAGGGAATCAGTTGCTCACTTCTGTGTTTAGCTATAGAACCAGCATTTATTAAAGATCTCCTATATGGTAGGCTCAAACAGGCCACCACAGATAGCACTCGGAGTTTCTTGCTGTGGGGAGCATGTAGTACTGGGGGTACAGAGAAGGTGTGGAGTCTGGGAACATGGTTAGGTTAATCTAGACAGAGGAGTGGGAGGAAATTCCTAATGCAGAGGAAGAGGGAACAAGCATGACACACTATTGGCATCTGACTAAGTGAGCTTGGCAGGAGCAGGTCACAGTAGGCCTATGCTAAGGAGTCTGAGTTTTGTTCTGAAACTGATGCAGGAATTGAAGGATGTAAGTGGCAATCGCAGGACAGGGGTGCAGTGTAGAGTCTGCAGCCTCCCCTGCAGACAGCGCTGATACTCCAGGTTGAAAAGAGGCGAGCCCAGGCCACAGTGGAAGGCAGGCACTGACCGCCAGAGGAACCCTCCAGGATTTGAAGCTCTCAGAAGGGAGTAAGTTGGAGGTGGCATGCGAGAAAATTGGGAGTCACCAGGGGTGACTTCAGCCCCCACAGATATTGAATTTTGTGGTGCCTGTGACCCCCAAGTTCAACTAATTCTGCTCCACGGAGCACAGACTTTAGAAAGGTGGGGGTTGGGGGGTTGAGGAGGAAGCAGGTGTCTGAACATGCTCTGCCTCCTGTACTCTTTCTGCCTACAGTTGCATTTGCTCAGAACTTAGAGGTGGGCATTTCTAGCTGGCGTAGATAATAGAGATGAGGAGAAAGCCTGGTTTCTAGGTAACCGCAGCCCTCTACCCACTCGGGCTGCTCAGTCAGCAAGCTGGTGGCTGTTAACACTCGAGGATTTTAACAGCTATGACGTCAACTGGCCTTGCTACCACCATCACTTCCAGGCCTCAGAAAGCAGAGGCAGGGACTCTCCTAACCAGTACCTTTCCTAGTCATTGCTTCTCTGACTAGCTGCTTCCATCTCTGGTGGGCACCGCCCCAGTGAGCTGCAGTGGGATAAGCCACACACCCCAGATTTGCCCCAAGCTTCACTTTCCGGAAACTAATTGGTTTGAACTGAGACCACTTTGCCTAGGATGGGACCATGGTTCCAGGCTAATATCCTGCCTTATTTTAGCCCAAGTGATGGATTTCTTGGTGAAGTCTGTCTAGGTTTCCTTCTAAATCAAACCTCAAAGAACTGTGTCTGCAATGCTCTGGCAGCCAGAAGAAGAGGTTGGAGTCCCTAACCTACATAGATGCTAGGAACCAAATTCTATTCCTCTGGAAGAACAGCAGGCGGTGTTTAACCCCTCACTGAGCCATCTCTCTAGCCTGCAAGGCATTTCTTACCTGTTTACTTAATATGCTTGCAGAGTGTCACTTTCAATTCTGCAACTGGGTGACAAAGCAAGATGCCTTTCTCTCCCTAGGAACTAGATGGCAACAATGCTTAGAACACTGGTGATTCTCCGGATACTCTCTATAGCCCTACCAAGTCTCACAGCCTCAACACCAGCTCCTTTCCTAGGGGTTTAATGGAATCAGACTGGATGGACTGTGTGGATTGTGGTGGTCAATTTTGTATTGGTCTAACTCTCTGTTCATCAAGTAAAGTGGGGTGAACATCTGTTATATGCATCTGGGTGAGCCCATGGAGGTCAGTGGCCAACTTCCAGGACTTACTTCTATTTTTCTTTGCTCACTACAAACATCCAGGCTTTCTTTAGGCCTCTTACACTGGTACCCATGTTCCTTTTTTGTTTGTTTGTTTTAGTTTTTTTTTTTTTTTTTTTTTTTTTTTTTTTTTTTTTTTTTTTCGAGACAGGGTTTTCCCATGTAACAGTTCTGGCTGTCCTGGAGCTTGCTTTGTAGCCCAGGCTGGCCTTGAACTCAGAGATCTGCCTGCCTCTACCTACCAAGTGCTGGAATTAAAGGCTAGAATCACCACCACTCAGCTCGTTACTTTTTAAACACCCTAACTGCCATTCCCCAGGCTGTAGCTTAACTCATTCTAATACAACCCAGTAACTTCTCTCCCTGAATCATATGCCAGGCATTGGACAAGGCCCCGGAAGTGGGGAAACGTGCCAGTGAACAGGATTCAAGCTCCACACTGTAGGAAACAGACTTCCAATCTACAGATCCCAAAGAGAGAGAGGTCTGGGTAGCAGCAGAGCCAAGCCAGACCTTGGGGAACAGGAGGTGATGGTAGCAATGCAGTTAAAGGCTTCCTGGGATTCTCCTTTCAAAGCATTCAAGGTAGAGGAGGCACCAAAGCACAGACATGTCTGAGAAGATCTGGAAAAGAGCTGGGCCTATCTGAGTGAGGACCAGCATATGCAGAACCTGGTGGGGCAGGCTGCAAAGTCAGGCAGGGGCTCTTTATGGGGGCCAGTGAAGGCCACTTGAGGCTGCTCTAAACCCAGTGGGAAGCAGAGAGTCATCGAAAGCTTATGGAATGGGGGGCCAGTGACCATGACAAGTCCTTAAGAAAGGTGGGTAGGGCATGAGGAGGAAGAGGAGACCCCAATCACAGTAGGGGAGGTAGAAGCAGAACAGGAATAAAGGGTCACTCACTCCCTTAGGAGAGGGAGCCCAGGCATAAGGGGCTGTAGGAGGCTGCTCCCAGTGTGTGTGTGTGTGTGTGTGTGTGTGTGTGTGTGTGTGTGTGTGTGTGTGATATGACTGGAGCTGCTTTCGTGGAGTCTACCTTGACTTACAGTGTGGGAGAAGACTATCAAAGGCTTCCAGGTTTCTCAGGGCCAGACTGTGGTGTCTGGGACTCTCAATTTCTCAGCCCAAGCTCAACTGGCCTTTCCCATTTCTCTTTCCGGTTTCTGGGTTTCCCCCAGGTTTTGAAGTTCACAAACACATTTTTTTTTCTCCCTCCTTCTGCTGGACCTGCTGCATCCTTTGTGACACATGTCACCCTCTGTTGGGTTTGCCTGTTGCTGGAGCCTATGGGCCAAGCACTCAGAAGGTTGAGGCAGGAGGATTGCTGGAATCCAGGAGTTTGAAGCCAGCCCAGATGACACATCACATATTGAGGTCTTCTGTAAAACAAACAGAAAAAGATCAACAAATAAAAAGACCGTTTCTCCTCTGCTGAGAGTGATGGAGTGATGGTAGGTGGAACTGACTAGGGTACCCACAAGAGGAAAGGAGACCCCTTTCTTTTCTAGGGGAGCCACTTTAACTGGACCCAGAAAACTCCCTACTAATGAATCAGCTGCAAACAGGCTGATAGCTGGGATGTGATCTGTGAGCCTGCCTGCAGTTATTAAGAATATATTTTAGTTTTTGTTTTCTGTGTAGCCTTGGCTATTCTAGAACTCGATCTGTAGATCAGGCTGGTCTCAAACTTAGAGCTCCACCTGCTTCTGCCTCCTGAGTGCTGGGATTAAAAGCATGCACTGTCATACCTGGTCATAGTGATTTTAAAATTTTTATTTATATTATTTTTAATTATATATAAGCATGTGTGTATATATCTGCATGTGGGTATGTGCACATGAGTGCGGGTGTTAGCAGAGGCCAGAAGCACCAAATCCCCTGACCTGGAGTCAACAGAGAGTTGTGACTGTCTGATGTGAATGCTGGGGACAGAATTTGGGTCCTCTAAAAGAGCAGCAATGCACTTAACCACAAAGCCACCTCTTCAGCATTATTGTTGTGATTTTAAGCATGCCCAGCTGAAGATGGAGGTTTCTGTCCCGCCTGGTCCCACGCCATTTAGTCCCAAATATACACACAGAGGCTTATATTAATTATACTCATGGCAATACATAGTTTAATAGAAATGGGTTAATAATTAAGAGAAAGCTAGCCAATAAGAAGCCTGAGACATAGGTCAAACAGTGTGTTTATTTAGGAATAAATGGCTGTTGGACCAGGCAGGATAGAAACTACTTCAACAACATCCTGCCTGTGACCCTTTGGCTGCGTACAATTCATATAGCTAAGGATAACTATGAACACCACCTAACCCAAAATGGGAAAACTTAATCATATGTAATTAGGGGCTAGAGAGATGGTTCAGCAACTAAAAGCATTTGCTATTCTTCCAGAGGACCTGAGTTGGGATCCCAGTATCCTGATTGGGATCTGAGAACCTCTTCTGGCTTCTAAGGATACACATAACACATGTACTCATATATGTGGTGCTTGCACACACACACACACACACACACCTAAATAAAAATTAATATTAAGGAACCAGGATTAGTGGCACACACATTAAACACTGTGTTGAAAAACAAACAAAAACAAAATCTTTTAAAATATTACGAGATTGGATTGGCAAAAACATTCTGAGGGGTTTTTGTTGTTTGTTTTGTAACTCAGTTGCAGGGCTCTCCAGTGTGGGGACTTTGTAGATGACAAGGCTGTGTTGCAATGTCAGAAAGTTGGACCACCCTTGGAGAGTGTTGCCCCAGTGGTGGCTATAGTGAGAGGAAGAGCAGGCGTTTGCTTTGCACATTGCCGATTCTACTTGCAGCTCTGGAGCAGATGGTCCAAACTCCTCAGTTTCCCCAGGGTGAAGAGGACTTTGGGATTTTCTTTGCACTTTCAGGGCCCTGGTCAGGTACCTGGTCTTCACGGTGACATCCCTTAGACCCTTAGCACTGGTAAGGTACCAGCATTCCGTGGTATTCCCAGGATGAAGTTGGGGTTTCCCCAGCTGATAGGAGCACCAGGTTCCACAGGCAGGGCTTTGAGCACTTGAGACCAGATCTGGCTCTGAAGGCGGAGCCCCCAGATCCACCGGCCTACCAGTTCTGGGAGTGATATGGGGCACATGATAGCCAAACTGATGCGAATCTTTGGGAGCCAGGGTAAAGGGTGCACCGGACAGCCCAATGATCTCTTTGATTCCGCTGTCTTCTGGGGCTGTTGGGATTGGGGGTCGTTGGAGAAGACCTGGAAAGACCGACTGGGAACCTTTGGCTTCTAGAGCCCGTTGTGTGAACTCCCATATGCCCCAGGGACTCCCCTCCTCTCCCCTTCGCACCTCTGCTTCAATGTGCTCAGGTGTGGGAAACCCTCCTGCCCCTACCCCACCACCCAGCTGGGGTAAGCACAATGATGATTTAGAGGCCAGTATGCTTCGGATCCTCAGGCACTCCCTTTTTAGAAATGTGGAGGGAGATGAAGATGGGGTCAGCTATCTCTTCCACATTCCTGGAAGAGGTGCTGGCATCCGGTCCGATGGCAAGTGAAGTGGTACAGTCCCCAGCCAGCGAGGGATGCGTTTCCCAGTTCACTCTAGGGATTGGGTGCGGGGGGGGGCGGGGGGGGGACGCGGACAGGACGATGGACCAACACAACACAGAAAACTGGGATACCGAGCTCTACATCAGTGTGGTTGGGTTCTGAGATGGCCAGGACAGGGGTGGGGTCGGAGGAGGAGAGGGCACCCAGTCAGGAGTGGAGGGTGAGGAAGAGGCCAGGGCATGATGACTACTGGGGACACCCAAGCCTATGGTTTTTGGGGTTGGCTCTGTCCTTCCCTTTCCCCTGGATGCCTGCAGAGCAGAGTCATCATTGTGGAACTGAACAATGCTCTACCAGTTGTAACTACGTGGGAGCATTGAGGGTTGGGCCTCACACCACTCATTTGGACCAACCACCAGAGCCCTTCCCTGCGGTTCGCGGGCAGGGGCAGACGTGAGGAGTGATGGGAGGACGCTGGTGACCTTCCTGGTTTAGTGGTTTGGACTTGAATCCTGCAAGCTGTGGGCGACCGCAGTCTCACAGCCTCCCACAACCAGTCCCGGCTGCATTTCAGGTTTGGAATACCAGGTGGTTTCTCGTCTAGATGCTCTGGGCTCCCCCTGGCGGCAGGGCCCTTCTCACCCTTGCAAAGCTCTGCCGCTCAAACAGCCACCTGTGATTTCCAGGCCTTCTCTCAGGGTGGAGTCTGTCCTGATTTGGAGACTCCAAAGTACCTATTTATTTAGGGCAAGTGCTTCTCTGAGGGGAAAAAAAATGTAAAGTATTAATTAGTTAATATTAGAAAAGAAAGGTCTGGTGGTGTAGCTCAGTGGTAGATTGCTTGCCTAGAATTCTTGAGACACTAGATTCCTGATACTGTTAGATGATAAAAGAAAAATTCAAACAGTATGAAGTCCTTACTCCCAATCTTCCTCCTTATAACTATTTGGTAAATTTTCAGAAAATATGAGTAAATGGGGCATATTGGTCCTTGCCTATAATCACAGCACTTTGGAGGTTAAGACAGGAACATCTCATATTTGAGGTCATACAATGAGACATGACCATTAACAACAACAAGAACAGAGAGAGAGAGAGAGAGAGAGAGAGAGAGAGAGAGAGAGAGAGAGAGAGAGAGAACCCCCCAAGAGAAAAAAACCAAAATGAAAACAAACAAAAAAGTTGTTTTGAACCAGGAAAGTCTCTGATGGTCCTCACTTAGACCTGCCTGGTTTCTCACAGCTCCCACAATTCCAGTGTGGTCCATAGACCAGAAGCAGCGCCCCCATGTGGGATTTTAGCTCATTGCAAGCCTCTAGGCATCTGAGGTTGTTCTAAGGACACACACACACACACACACACACACACACACACACCGTTCTCTCTGGGGTCCCAGCCTAGGCCACACTTGGATTAACTCATACCTTTCTTTCCCCACACCAATCACAGGCCATTGGCCTTAGCGATTGCTTGGTCGCCCAGGGCTGAGTTGTTCTGAACTGAACTCAGCTGCTGGGGGGGGGGGATAGAGGGGTGATGGTCAGAGCCTTCTCTTGTTATGGGGCCAGGAGGCTCTGTGATCCACTTGGGACACATACTACTCCAATGCTGAGGTGAGGAGGGAACCAGGCCTGGGAGGTCTGGGAAGTGGCTGTGTATTAGCCCACCAGTCACTTATCACACTCTCTGAGCCTAGCTCCTGTTACCTGGGATGTGACTGGAATAATGGTCACTCAAGGAAATAATAACAATGTGTCAAATATTTAACATTGTTTAGCATCTGTGAAGATTTCTGAATCTTACAGAACAAAAAATTAAATATATAAATACAAATATAAAAAAGAAAGATTTTTGATCCTAAGATGAGTGTGGTGGTCCATGCCTGTAATCCCAACACTTGGGGACAGAAAGAGGAAGATCATAAGTCTCAGAACAGCCTTGGGTTGCATACCAAGATTTTTGTCTCCAAAGAATAAAATATAAGGTGATTAAAAATGGGTCCATCCAGCTGGGTGTTGGTGTGGCACATGTCTTTAGTCCCAGCACTCAGGAGGCAGAGTCAGGTAGATCTCTGTGAATTCAAGGCCAGCCTGATCTACAGAGCTAGTTCCGGGACAGGCTTCAAAGCAATACAGAGAACTCTGGGGGGAAAAAAAGAAAAGAAAAAGGGTCTATCCTGATGCAAATGTTAGGCCACACAGTTCCTTTCCTGTGGGGCTGGCACTTAAACAGGGCAGAGACCTAACCATTGGTAGGAAGGATGTTCACCAAAGACAAAGCTTGTGTCCCATATCTCTCTCTCTCTCCTGTTGGGTAGTTTGTCAACCTTGTGATCAATAGTACAGACCAGAATCGGCTGCTGACCACCCGGGAGGAGCTGTATAAGATGCTGGCCCATGAGGAAAGCCCCTGAAAGTGGGAAGCCATCCAGCGAGACTGGCTGTGTGTTCTCGGTCTGGTCACATGCTAGTGCATTATAGATGAAGGGTCTGATCAGGGTCTGGAGCACAACCGAGCACAGAAGCTAGAGCTGCTGGTTCAAGGACTGAGCTCACTGCTCACTCACTCCCTGTGAGACCCAGAGCAAGCTGCTTCACTTCTACTAATAAGGAGGATTGTTAGTTTCTACCTTACAATGGGAATGGTGTTTCTTACATGCAATCTGGAAAGCTGAGGCTGATTGACATGAGGTTGAAGCCAGCCTGGACTCCATAAAGAGTTCCAGGCCAGCCTGGACTACAGAGTAAGAGTTTGGTTTAAAAAACAAACAAACAAATAAACAACAGTAACAAAACATTGTTATTGTAACCATCCTGTGTGCAGGAGATAGATGCCCCATGAACTGTAGCATCATTTGATGGGGTTGCTCATGTCGGGGTGGGTCTCCACCTTCGTCCCACAAGGCCATCGACCTCTTTTGCTAAGACAGTTGGGCAGGGATCCCAGGGGACTCTTGAGGCTGTCTGACAGGGCTCTTCTGCCCACAGGTGCTTCAAGATGCCTCAGTCCTGATCATTGCCAACAAGCAGGATGTGAAAGACTCCATGGCCACAGCAGAGATGTCCCAATTCCTCATACTCACTGCCATCAAAGACCACCCGTGATATATCCAGGGCTGCTGTCCTCTCACCAGAGAAGGGTCAGCCCCCACCTCTCTCCTGCCTGGCCCAGCCAATGGGCAGAAGGTTACAGGAACCCCTCTCCTGCCTTTTTCCAGTCAGAATCTGCCCACATTTGGCTCCAGGCCCAGAAAGATGGACACAGGTCCATAGCTAAGATCCTGTGAGCCTGCAGAGCCCCAGTTCTCTGAGGGCTAAAACTCCTCCCAAACTACAGGGATCTTAGGGGCTGAGAAATTTTTTAGAGACAGTGACACGGATAAAGTGGCAGAAAGGCAAGGGTAACTCTGATTTTGTCTTTGGGGGATAGACCTTCGAGGCACAAGTTGATGACTCTCTGAGTTTCTTACTTTCTCCCCCAGTTCTCCAGAGAGTGACTGGCATGGTTTCTTCATTACCTACTTCATGCCAAGTACTGTTCTTGGAACTGGAAAAAACAGTGGTGAACAAACCAGACAAAAATTCCTGCCTCGGGGCTGGCGATCTAGCCTCATATGTGTGAAGCCCTGAACTATTGCACACCTGTAAGCCTACTACTTGGGCACTTGGGCGGTAAAGACAAGAGTTCAAGCTCATCCTCCACTATCTAGTGGGGTCAAGGCTAGACTGGGCTACATGTCAAGGCCCCCGCAGCGAAAAACAAAAAACAAAACAAATCAACAAAGTGATACACAGGAGGTGGAAAAAGCAAAGAAAGATTGGGGATAGCTGAGGGGAAACTGTGTGTGTGTGCACACGTGCGTGTGTACATGCCCATGGTGAGAATTAAGGATTCTAGTGCTTGGATCAGATACCTCAGCGTGTGAAGGGCTGGATTTCTCCAAAAGGGCCTCTCACGAGACCTGGAAAATTCCTTTCATCTTCCTTGTCTAGATACTTTTTTAAAGAAGAGAAGAATTTCAATAAAAGAATCAGAGGGACCACAGATTTCTGGCAATATGTTTGTTACCTTTACCCATTAGGGACTCTGGTCTTCTCCAATCTATAGTCAAATTCAGTGTACTCCCTAGATGTGGTCAAGTTTCTACTTTTGCCCTGGAGATGTTACAACACCCCTCCCTCCACCCCCACCCCACCCCCACTGCATAAGGAGCTTGCCTCTTCCCAAGCCTTTGAGGTCTGTCACTACTCCTAGTGACAGAAGGCTTGCCAATGACTTGCTCAGGGACCCAGGAAGGTGAGTCTCCCATTCCTTCTGGTGGAATGTTTTTCCCCAGGAGCCCCAGCCCCCAGCACAGTGGGTGCTGATGCATTCTGGAACTCAGCTCACTTCCCTTCTACCATTAAGTGATTGAATATAACCTTGGCTACCCTCTCAGTCTGTCCCAGGCAGAGGCTTCCAGTTTTCCAGCCATCATCTTATGGGAAATGCTAATGGTCGGTTGTACCATTCCTCCCTCCCCGCAGGCTGCCAGCTGGGCTTCAGGGGATGCAATCTCAGGCCACCAAAGACTGATGTTCCAGCCCGAGGCCAACCAGAAACCACGTGGTTAGCACAGGTGAGAAACCCCAGCCATTTGCTGGTGGAAACTGGGTGGCTATGGACAAAGAGACTGCCACTGTTGTCACTGAGGGGCTGGATCAAAGACTTCAAGCTGGTACAGACAGGGATACAAATGAAACTGTCCCATTCCATCACTGCAGATGTGAAGAGACATAGGGAACCTTCTGGGTGTGTTGGGGGACCCTCTTCCAGCCCTCATCTTCTATCTACCCGGAAAGCAAGAGATCTTTGACATTGTACGATCGCCATTGTGTAAAGGAGATCCCGATCAAGGAGACAACAGGACCTGGTCAAAAGTTGGGGGGTGGAGTAGGATGGAGAGGCGAAAGAGTGGAAGGACAGAACATTCCAGAACATTCGTTCACACTGTAGGAGTCAATGTCCTCCCATCCCCCTTGCCTTTCTGCTCCTTCGTGGATGCTGACTCTGACAGCTTTTGGGGTCTAAGTTACCACGTGAATCTCCTTCTTTCTCAGTGTCCTTCCGGTGTGAGTTCTACTCCTCTCAAATGTCAAAGGTTTCAGTCTTTGTGTCACGTTTAAAAGCAAAACAAAACATTGCATTAAAATTTTAAAAGTAAAGGTATATAGTGAGTGCCACCGAAAACTTCTCATCTCTTATTTCTGTGTGTTCCTAAAGCTGGCTTTTGTTCCTTGCTGAAAGGTGTGTGTGTGTGTGTGTGTGTGTGTGTGTGTTGGGGGTGGGGAGGAGGGTCACCTTGAAATCGGGGTGGGGAAGCCGGGACTGACTCAACGCTCCATTTGGCTAGGGTTGGCCAGGTTTTGGCATCAGCTAACCAGGACCGGGGCTCTTGGCTCTGAATCTAGTGGCGACAACAGGCTTGTAGTGGTCCACTGAGAAGGAGACCCCAGTGGGAGGAAAAGCCCCAGTATCCTTTAGAGGTGATGCTAAAGAGGGATTGGAGGCCCATGCTGCCCTTCTACATTCAGAGATCTAAAAAGGATAGCATCTCCGCTTTCCAATCAGGCAGGACCTCTAGGGGAACCTGGGCAGAGAAACAGAGGACCCAGTATTTTTAATTTTGTAGCTTCCCTGAGATGTGGTTATGAAGGGAAAGCTCGTGAATTTTAGACATTTCAGTCACGTTTTATATTTTTTTCCATTAGGTTATTCTTGATATAACAAAAATGTAAAAGCATTGGCTCCGTAGAAGTCTATTCCATTGAAATGAATTCTGATAAACCAATCTAGTGTGTCGGGGGTATAGCTCAGTGGTAGAGCATTTGACTGCAGATCAAGAGGTCCCCGGTTCAAATCCGGGTGCCCCCTCACGGCCTCTGGTCGTGCTTACTTTTAGCGAACAAGCCGCCTCCTAGAAAGGGTACTCCCCGAGGTCACCTTATTTTGCTGACTTGTGACTATTGCGGCAGTCCAGTGTACATCCTTGGTCGGAATGTGGCCCGAGCCGAGCCTGTCGGCCAACCGATCCCTCGAGGCAGCCACTCGTGAACCGCAGGACTCTCAGAGCGTCAGGAAATACCTTTTGTTTTTAAACGAGCAATCGGAACGTCAGTTCCTTACATTTCTTGAAAATTCGGACCTAACTCAGCTTTTAGACACGCTTTAGTGCGCCTGCGCCAGAATCGCACTTAGTGGTTATTGGCGCGAAGCTGCCAGCAGAGGGGGTATAGCTCAGTGGTAGAGCATTTGACTGCAGATCAAGAGGTCCCCGGTTCAAATCCGGGTGCCCCCTTTGTGTTTTCTTTTGTTTAGATGGTTTTCTTATGTTCCACGTGTTTTTATGGTAAGATTTCCTTCACCAACTTCCAGAGAGTCGGGAAGCGATAACGGCGGTAAGTATCTGGGAATATTTAGGATAGTGCCTCTCTGAATGTGACCAGCGGCTGCACTTAGGTCCGTGCTAGAAATGAAGATTCCTGTTCTCATCTCTGACACAGTGAAATAGCCTGGGTTGCGTCTAAAAATGTGTTTTCTGAGGAGAGCCCCGGGTACACGCGTTTAGAATCTTGTAAATATCATTTGCTTCTGATACTTTCAAGTTGCTGCTTTTGCCTGAACCCTAATAAAAGGCCTTATAAACATGCAGCCCGGGCACCAAGACTGGCAGAGCACGAAGACACCGGATCTGAGGCTGGAGGTTCTCCACGGCGCCTGCGCGGACGGGCCGAGCCAGGAGAGCCGCAAAACGCCAACCGACCCGGTGGTTCATCACACTTCCACTGGGCGGCGGTAGGAGGCCGCAGCTAGAAAAGCCGATTCGAACCCTCCCCCGCTCCCGCTGCCAAGCAAGAATTCAGTTAGGCATTCGGGATCCAGTGGCTCTTTTGGTGGGCTCACGCTTGTAATCCTTTCAATAAATCAGAAACAGGTAGGGTGGTCGTGAGTTCGAGGTCAGTCTGGTCTAAAATGTGACTCCCTGTGTGGAAAAAACAGTAACAACAAAAACTTGTGTTAGCTTGTCTTAGCCCATAAAGGGTCTGAGGGAAGTAATCTCTGGGCTCTTCTACCGGGAGAAAAGTGGAATTGGGGTCCTGAGAGATGAGAGAGAATCTAGTTTCTTTTCTCGGATCCTTCTTTTGACCGCAGCGTCAGGCCACTCACCTACTCAAGACCACACCCGACTTCTGTCCCCACCCGCACCCTCCTTCTGGGGATTGCCCCCAATAAGCAGCCTGTGCACCCTTCCTTCCCGCACTCTCCTGGTCTCTAGCATGGAGGAAGCCAGGGGCCCCTCCGCCTGCTCCACTCTCTAGGTCCCAGTTCTTCATCTTCACACGAAGTAGGACACAGGCACCTTCGCGCCCTGACCTGGTTCCATGCCGTCTATCAAATCTCCTAAATTGCGGGTATTTTTATTCTCTCCGGGAAGGGGCGGGAAAAAAGTGTCCTATTCTCAGAGCCCGGTAGAGTTGGAGTCCGTGGGCGCCGCTTCCAGGCTCTGGATCTAGCTTTGATTGAGTCTGGCCTTCTTGGGGATGGGGCGTCCGTGCTGCTTTAGAGTAGGAATGTGCCAGATCCCTGCACCTAGGCGTCTGCTGGGCTGGGGGTCGGAGGAGAGCCGGTGCTGGGGATGGGGTGTGAAGCAGTGAAGTGAGGAATGCAATTCGCGCCTCTGCTGGGGCAGAGGCTGGGGGGATCCGCTGCGGGAGATTCCTGGTGCGTGGGTCGCTGTGTGCACTTATGCAGAACACCAGGTAGCCCCAGAAGTCCAAGGACCGGCTCAGGAAGTCACATGCCCTGGGGATGAGTGGCAGGAGCCAATGGCCCAAGTAGGGGCGCTTCCTGGGGTCCTCCACCGCGGCCTTTTTCCTGATCTTCCGCGCCAGCCGCGTTCTCTCGGTGACCAGAGGCGTCTCGGGTCCGGTGGGGCGCGGCGCGGAGCTCCGGGAGGCGGGGACCCCGGCGTCGCGCCCCGCCCTCCAGATCCTCCCGCCCGCGCTCCCCGAGGCCACAAAGCCGCGCTTTGCTTGTCGTGCCCGCTCGGCTCCCGCTCCCCACTCGCCCAGCCCGGGGCAGCTCCCTCTCCAGCCGCTGCCGCGGGGATCCTGAGGAGGTCCGTGCCCACCATGCAGGCTCAGCTCTGGCTGCTGCAGCTGTTGCTGCTCCGCGGGGTCGTGCGCGCGCTTAGTCCCGCAACACCCGCAGGTAGGATGCGCGGGCAGGCAGGGCAGGTGCAGACCCACCAGCGGGACGCGAGATATTGCCCGCGGGAGGCCGGGGACAGGGGACAAGGGACCCTATTTTTCTGTGTGCTCACAGAGGGTTTGCACCCCATGCTTCTGTCGGGGTCCCCAGAAGAGTCCTAGGGACCTCGATCATACCGGGGAGGCGTTTGCCTTTCCATGTTCTTCCCTGATGCCACCCTCAGCTGCTCTAGGCTTGAGTCCCAGTTGGGCTTGAAGACTGCTTGGGAGCTGCAGGATGATGGGGACACCTTAGCCAAGCCTTTCTCTCCGGGCGCCAGGGTGGCGGTCTAACTCACTTCCCCTACCTGTTTCGTACCGGTTGAGAAGCAGGGGCCCCAGGAAAAGGCAGCTTGCTGCTCCCGCTTCTCCCAAAGTTAAGAGTCCCCTCTCCCTCCTGTTCGGTTCTGCTTGGTTCTCTGTTGCCCTGACTGTGCCAGGGGTGGAGGTGGAGGCTGAAGGGGGGGGGGGGGAGGAGCTTCCATTCTGCACACTCCTCTTTCCCCTATTATCAGTTTCTTAAGCCCTTCACTCAGAGATGCTTTCGGAGCTCTGTCTTGAGTCCTCATGCTATCAAGAAAGGCTATTTTCAATGTATCATTTAAGTTCCGCACACAGACTTTCTCTGGGGCTGGGAATAAGGGTGATCTTCAATTCCTTGGAAGGGAGAATTGGGTGCCCCTCATTTGGGGTCAGGGAAGAGGTAGTTGACGGGGTGCTGCTGTTGGCTGTTGTTTCAGCATTGGCCCTAACCGCGTTCTGGACTTTAATGGCCACAGCACATGGTTCAGATGAACCTGAGTTGGGATGAGATGGGTGGGGTGGGGTGCTGGTGATGATGTGGAGGGAGAGGGCAGAATGGTCACTTGTCTAGAGACTGATGTGGAACCATCAGTGTTCAGGGAGGCCCTACAGACGGTGGCTGGACACTTGGCTTCCAGTTCTGCTGTCTCACTTTGCTATGTGACCTTGGGCAAATTACTTGCCTTCCTGGGCCCATTTCTTGATTTGTAAAATGAGGTTACTGTTGAACTCTTTGGCTTTTGGAAGTGGAATTATGAAAGATGCTTTCCCTTCTCATGATATTCTTCCCTTCTCAAACATGCACAGGCAATTGATAATTTGTCTTAAAAGTGCAAATAGGAAGTTACTAGGAGGGCTAATTTCTTCTTGTTAGCCTTAGTGTTTCTGAGCTCAGATATGGCTGGGTTGATGAGGTGTTTGAGCCATGGAGAGGGTTGAGGAGGGTTGAGGAAGGGGCCCAGGGATGAGTGTCACCTGTGTAAACATAGACTTTCTCTGCATTGGGACTAATCTGGGAGATGTGGACTATCTGCAGCAAGTGAGGTTGAGGTTAGACCCAAGGAAGCTATAAAAAGCCATCTCTTTCCAGGTTCAGCTGGGCTTGGTGGTGGTGGGGTTGTAGAGCTGATCAGAGTATATGTGCCAGTGGGGAAGGCTGGGAAGGGTCCCTTCAGGGAGGCTGGCTGCTTGCTCAGTATGGTAGAGCCTCTGTAACCAGTGAATGCAATACAGAGCAGGCCCAACCCCAGCAGAGGCAATGGTGTCCCCATTAGGGCTGGCAGGCCTGGCAGCAACAAGGTCCCCCATCCCCAGAGCCTTGTCCCCACATCCATCCTTAGAATGGGGACAGGAGACACCAATGACCTAAGTAGGAGTCTAGTGACAAGGAGACCAGAAGAAGCCGGCAGGCAGGCAGAAAGAAAAACAGATGACAGACAGGAAGATGACCTCAGAGCCCAGGGAGTGGACCCTGAAGGTCTGGTCCCAGGGGAGCCAGAGATACCCAGGACACACAGAGGGAGAATCTTGCAGGTAGCCATTTCCAAACCCACCAGGGGCCCCTGCGCTTTGAGCCAAGGCTGCCTGTCTCTAGAGAGGGAACAGAACAGAAGTCTCATAACCTGTCCAACAGTAATCTGCTTCCAGCTTCCTCCTTGCCCGACCAGGGCCCTCCCAATATAAACCAGTATACTGCGACTAACCCCAGACCCCTCAATGGCTGCTGACATCACTACTGCTTCCCAGCACCTCCAGGACCCCCTCTTCAGAGACACCAGCAGGGCCAGGCAGCCTCCCCGCCTGATTCCTGGTGCTGCATCTATGGGAGGAAGTTTGGGCTCAGGATCATGCCTCCCTGTCACTGAGAACTCCTCCACCCCCTCACACCACAGCTTGTATGGAAACCTGCTTAATAAATGTCTGTGGGAAAGCTGGGCATGGTGCTCCGCACTGAGAGCAAGGCCCCAGGGAGGAAGAATGATCAGAAGTTCAAGGTCATCCTCAGCTATGTAGGGGGTTTGAGGCCTGCCTGGGCTACATGAAACTCAGTTGAAAACGAAGCCACTGAACAGTGAGTGCACAGGTGCTTCTGACGAATCCCTTTCTGGGGTAACCTTCAGAAATCAGAGCCCCCCCTGTGCCCCCTCCTCCTGCTACCTGGTGTCCTTCCGAGGTGAGGGCCGGGGTTTCTGCAGCATGGGCTTTACAAGTAGGAGGTGGGATTAGTGAGGCCTGGGAGAACCTTGTGGGAAGCAGAGAACAGGACTTTGAGATGTAGCCCAGGCTGGACCTTTAACTTCTGATCTTCCTGCCTCCACCCCACAACGCTGGAATCAAAGACACAATGCCATCCTGGCATGTTTACGTAGCACTGGAGAATCAAACCCAGAGCTTCCTGCATGCTAGGTAAGCATTCTACCAACGGAGCTACATCTCCAGACCTAAGGGAGGTCAGTTTTGCTGGCTGTTTTGCGTACAATTTTGTTGAAGATTCAATCTAGCAGTGGTCGAGCTGTTCTCACCCCATCTTATATTAGAAATGGATGCTTCCAGAGAGCTTGTAAGCTGTGGTGATGTGGTTCAAGGTTGGGCCTCCAGCTTGGTGACAAACCTGTGCTCTTCCTCTGCTGTGATAAGTCAGTGGGGGTCTTCAGCCAGGCTGTGCCTAAGGGAGGGTCTCCTCTGTCCTATGACTTGGTGCTGGCTTCCCCTTCCTTGCTGCCAGCCTCCCTCCTTCACTTACTGGTGACTCTTGAACACTGGTCCTTGCAGTCAGTACCCAGAATTCTAGATGCACAGGCAGGAAAGGGCATGAGGGTCCAGGGGGCCAGCTTGGGTGGTGCTCCTGGCATCTGGGAGAGGGGGAGGGAAGCAATGACATTTAAAAAAATATTTTATTTGCATTGGTGTTTTGCCTGCATATATGTCTGTATAAGAGTGTCAGGTCTTAGAGTTACAGACTATTATTAGTTGCCATATGGGTGCTGGAGAATTGAACCCAGGTCCTCTGGAAGAGCAGTCGATGCTCTCAACCACTGAACCATCTCTCCAGCACCAAAGCAATGGCATCTTGTCACACTTGGGGGAAAGGATTCTTTTTTTTTCAGCAGGTGAAAAGGATTGTTTAGGAGCAGAGTGCTGTTGGCTGAGGAAACTGTGAGCCTCTGGTGGCTGGAGCAGGGCTGGGTCCTAGAGGGCCTCAGCAGATGTGAGGGAAAACAGGGGCTGGCCACAAGTGCCCTCGGAGCAGCAGGAGGGATGCATGAGAGATGGAATCAAGTGGGACTCCTAGCTGGCTTGTCCTAGCTAGAGTTGTGGACAACTGGCTGTAGGGCACAGAGTGGGTGCTGAAATGAATGTCCAGAGAGAATCTCAGTGGCCTGAACAAGATGGCGGCAGTATGCAGGGCTGTGTCAGGGTCAGGGAATGGGAGCATGACCTTTGTACTCCCCACACTAGGTCAGGTCAGGCCAGTGGTATCCAGGGTACCCTCCAGGAATCCAGACCTGGGGCAGCCCCTGTACCTTAAGAGACAGCCTGAGAGTTTCTAGTCATTTCTTTTGTAGCCCAGGCTGGCTTTAATAAAAGGCTCTCCCACCTCAGCCTCTGGAATGATGGGATTACAGGGTGTTCCATCCTGTCAGCTTCCTATCGCTTTTATTTATTTATTTTTGAGGTAGGGTCTCATTATGCAGTCCTGGCTCACCCAAATATTGCTATGTTGGCCAGGCTGGCCTTGAACCCACAGAGATCTGCCCACCTCTGCCTCCTAAATGTTGGGATTAAGGGCATGTGCTAGCTACTATGCTTGGCCTTATTGCACTGTGTTCGGTGGCTCTGACCAGACTGGAGCCAGCCTGGGTGAGTTCAAATCCTGCCAGTGACTGATTAGGTGGCCTTGCAGTGGGGGGTGGAGGTGGGGATGGGGGGATGAGGGGGGGTAGGGAGGTGGAGTGTTGTTTAGCATCTTCAGGCCTTGTTTCCTGGGGTTGATTGACATGAATGTGTGTGTGTGTGTGTGTGTGTGTGTGTGTGTGTGTGTGTGTGTGTGTGTGCACATGCTTGAACTACTGCAGCTAAGATGGTGGCCTCTCTGACAGCACTGCTGTTATGCCATCCCATTAGATGATGCAGTGCTTAGAGCTGAGAGACTGAATTCAGCCTCTGATCTGGAAGTAAATGATGGAATGGTTACTGACAGGAAGCAACAGGGGCAAGGGTATCCTAGGGTATCCTAGACATGCATGCCACCTATGTGAACCATTAGGCTTCAAGGCTGTGTGACCAGCCACCTACACTGGCTCCTACTGTAGGCTAAGAGGTGATATTCTATCCCATCCAACTGAGAGGGGTAAGAAATACTGACATGATGAAGCTGAAGAGATGCTACTTCTGGGGACTCCCAGCTCTTTGTAGCATCCTCTGCCTTACTCCATCATCCTGCACAGAACTTGTGCCATACCCCTGCCCTTGGCTGGTTGGGACCTCACCTCTGTTTTTACTTAGTACTGAAGACAACCTATTATTGGCATGGTTGTCTCACAGGGAAGCTGAAGGTTACAGAGTTAAACTGCCAGGTCCCAGCTTGAGGATGATGGGCTGGAAGGGACCATCTTGTGGGCCTCCTATCTCCCCATTTGACATCCCTCTCCATAGTCAGTCCAGGGTTGGTACTTCCTGCCAGTCCACACTTCAGCCCTTCCACTTGGTCTGCATGTGGCCTTTCCACTTCTGGCTTCTGCCCTCCCCTTGGGGCTCCTTGCAGGAGGACTTTGGGAGAAGGCCACCCAACTCAGCATGAACAGCCTGCCACGAACGGCGGTGGCCTCGCTGGTGAGGTCAGGCTGCTTGAGTAGGGCCGATGCTGGGCTTTCAGCTCTTTGGTAGATATCTTGTGGAAAAGGTCAGAACTGCCCCTCTGCCCACGTTCTCCAGGAGCATCTGGTTATGATTAGGGGCAGAGACGTGAGAGGGGCCCGGCAAGAGTCCAGCAGGCACCAGCAGCCAAGAATGACTTAATTGGATAAAATGTCTAACGACAAATGAGAACTCCACAGTAGCACCCTGGCCAGTCCCCAGGCTTGGTCCAGCCAAGCCTTGTTTCAACCCCTGTCTTTGCTGCTACCCCAGAGCTATCCCCTAGTGGAGTGTCCTCAATTATGCAATGATTGAGCACTTACTGTATGCCAGGCGCTCTGAGGAGAGTGGAGAGAGGCCTGAGGAGCACAGGTCTTCCAGGGAGAGGACACACAGTGACCTCAGAGAGGGGATCTAGGACAGGAGCTTTGGTGAGCAAGGTGGGTGGAGTCAGAGGTGGAGAGGAGAGAGATATCTCTTATTGAGGACCCCAAACTGATGGAGGCCACAGGTGGGGTGATCTGTGTCCTTTATATATCCAGGTCAGGTGTGACAATTAGAATGACGACATAGGGCCCAGCTGTGGGAACCTAACTTTCTGAAATGGAAAGGGATGCTCTCAATATCATTTTGAATCACTTTAGCAGCCCCAAGACAGCTGGAGTCTTAGAACAACTGCATCTGGGTGGCCACTTGCCAATCCTGTGCTCATGACAGACATTACTAATCGATCATGACAACCTCTGCTGTGAAATACAAATGAAGTCTTGGGATTCCTATCGAGGGTGCTTCTGGCTGTCACTAATTAATGGGAGATGGTATTTGAGATGAAACCTCTTTGCCATCCCAGCTGGTTTCTCGTCCCCTGGTTATACAGGAAAGTGATTTGCCTGAGGTTGAAGCTTGAAAGTAGTAATGGAGCTAAAACTATTGTGAGTATTCAGGCATCTGTTCTGGCCTGTCCTTGGGGTTCTGACAGGATATATCCTCAGCTGCAGCCACTAAGAGCACCCCCTGTGCACATTCACTACATTCCCTTTCAAAAGCGCCCTGGCCACCTCCCTCTATCCTCTTTCTTTTCTCTCCCTCTTTCTGCCTCTCCCTCCCTTCCTCCTTCCCTCCCTTTCTCTTCTCTTCTGCCTCTCCTGTCCCTCCTGTCCCTAGAGGCCAGTCTCCCCTGCCACTTCCTCTTTTCCCATTCACTTTCCCCCAATAAACAAACCCCTCCACCCAAGCTTTGTCCCAGGTGCCCCTCCTTAGGACAAGGGAGCCAGGTAAGATAACACACACTTTTGGTCCTAGCAACCTACAGGCAGATACAGGCAGATCTCTGTGATTTAAGGCCAGCCTCATTTACATAGCCAATTCCAGGTCAGCCAGGGCTAAGAATTAAGGTCCTGTTTCAAAACAAACAAACCAAATCAAGTGGACAAGGGAAAAGCATCTGTTTCCAGGGAGTTTCTGGTTATGTCTTTTCAGCAATCACAGCCAGTGGAGGAGGGAGGAGGGGAGTGAGGTGTGGCAGGGTCCAGTGGGTAGAGAGAAAAGATGCTATTGAATGGCTTACAAAACTATGATCCAGGCCAACAAGCCACCAGACTTAAAAATAGGTCAAGGACTTAAACATGCTCCTAAAGAAAGCATACAGTCAATAACACACAAAGTGTTGCCCATCCTCACTAATCATTCAAGAATAGGTATCACAAGTACGTATCACTTCCTGTCCATTGATTAGAATGGTTACTACCAAGATCGTGGGGAATAACAAGACTTGACAATGCTGTGAAGACATAGGAAATCTCAGGCATTACTGAGAAGAGAACCTGGACTCTGAGTCTGGAGAGATGGCTCAGTGGTTGAGAGCACTGGCTGCTCGTCCAGAGGACCTGGGTCTGTTTTTCAGCATCCACATAGCAGCTCAAAACTGTCTATAACTACAGTTCCAGGAGATCTAACGCCCTCTATTGGCCTCCATGGGCACTATATGCAAACAAAACACCAATGTACATAAAATAAAATGAAATAAAAATAATTTTAAAACATACAAACAAATGAACTAGCATAGCCATTTCATTTGGAAAACAGTATGGAAGGAAATGGAATTTACTATAGGAACCAACAATTCCATTTCTGGGCACACAACCCAAAGAAGTGAAAACAGGTTCCCAAAGAGATGCTGGTGCTCTTTATTCCTCTTAGAATTCATGATTTCCAACTCATGAACACGATCAATGATCAGATAAGCAAAATGTGGTATAGCACAAATATCATTCTGTCTTCAAAAAGAGCATGGCTGCACCTTGAAGATAACTATGTTAAAGTTAAATAAGCTAGTCACAAGAGATGTATGGTTACACTTATAAGAGACATATGGAATATTTAAAAAAAAAACCAACATCAACAACAACAACAACAAAAACCCAAAGAGATAGAATGGTGGTGTACACCTTTAATCCCAGCCCTGGGGAGGCAGAGGCAGGTGGATCTCTATGAGTTCATGGCTAGCTTGGTCTACAGAGAGAGTTCCAGGACAGCCAGGGCTATACAGAGAAACCCTGCCTTGAGAAAAAGAAAAAGAAAGGAAGGAAGGAAGGAAGGAAGAAAGAAAGAAAGGAAGGAAGGAAGGAAGGAAGGAAGAAAGAAAGAAAGAAAGAAAGAAAGAAAGAAAGAAAGAAGGACATAGTTGGGCATGTAGGTCAGTGGTAGAGCCTGGCAGGTGTGAAGCTCTGAGTTCAGTCCCCAGCACCTTTAACCTCTGAGCCAGATTCTGATTTGCCAGACAAACCATGTCCACTGTGGAGGGTTGAGGGGTTTTAGCATTGCATGCACTTGTTTCTGGGCATGGTATGAGGCACATGGTTCTCAGTCTGTGTTGTGAACCTTCTGTCCTGGTCATCAAGTGTCCTCAGAACCAATGATGGTGTAGTGTTGAGGCTCCTGCAAGACAGGAGGTCTGACCCCTTCTTACATCCTTCCTCAGGGCCACCAACGCTCAGTGTTCTGTCCCTGCTCCTAGGTCATGATGAAGGCCAGGGCTCTGAATGGACTGCCAAGAGGACCAGGCAAGGCTGGAGTCGGAGAGCCCGAGAGAGCCCTGGGCAGGGGTTGAAGCCAGGCAGGACCCAGCTAAGCCAGGACCTGGGTGGGGCCTCGCTGGCCATTGACACACTACCGGACAACAGGACCAGGGTGGTGGTAAGTGGTGAACCAACACTGTGGGAGGGCAGAGCTGGGGTCCAGAGTGTCTGGTATGGAGACTGGACTGGATGGGGAACCCAGAGAAGAAGAGCAAGCTGACTCCAGACTGGGCCATAGGATCAGAGCATCTCAGAGTTTTGTAGGCGGCTGGCCTCCTCCACTAGGTCCCTGAGCAACAGAGAAACCTGCTCCAGGATGCAGGGCAGGCACTGAGCTCTGCCATGACTTAGAGGAGAAGAAGCTAAAGATGACATCGGTACAGCGCAGCTGTGGGGCCCTAAAAGTTAAGGACAGGGCTCACAGCAAGAGGTGGTTGGAGCAGAGGAGGAAGCAGTCAAGGTGTCTTTGAGGCAGAAGTTTCTGGGCCTGGGGGCGGGAAGCACTCTGGGCGGGGATGACTCTGAAAGCTGAAGGGCCTCTGCATCCATGTGTGAGTGTAAGCTGGAGGCGGTCTGCACCTGTGGCTGGGGAATCTTGCCTATTATGTCCACGTGCCCACAGTTTGCCACTGCGGGTGGCTTGTGTCTGGGGTGAGTGTGAGTGAGTTGGGGGGGGGAAGGGAAGGGTGGAGGCTCAGGATGCAGAAAAACTACAGATGAAGAGGATGTGTGTCACAGCGTCTTCATTTTCTGTGTCTGAAGAACTTCCAGAAGCTTCCAGACATCAGGCAGGGCTAGAGGTAGTGAGATGTGGCCGTGCATGCCTGTGAGCCCAGCTGAGTGTAAAGCTGAAGCAAGAGAATGACCTGGAGTTCAGAGCCAGCCTGGGCAGTGTAGGTTCAAATCATCCCAGAAGCAGAGAAGAATAAACACAGAAGACCCAGGCTGCCTGCTATGTCCACAACCTGCTCCTCAGCAGGATGCCTCTAGGCTATTGCTTTCCAATTAGTCTGCTTCTTAGGCTCCCTGAATGAGTGAGCTTTGTTTCTTTGATTGGAGGGGAGGGCCTTAAAGACCCTATGTAGGTGTGGTCTTTGAGTGGCTCCAGGGGAGGAGCCACCACTTGGTGAGCTTTTTGAAAGAGGAGTCAGGGTTTGGAGGGGGAGGAGAGGGTCTGATGGGGATCTAACAAGCTTGAAGGCATTTCACCATTTTCTTCTGATGTCACCATGGAGGGATCCTCTGCAACCATGAGCACAATGGTTCATACCTATAATCCCAGCTCTTGGGAGGCTGGGGCAGGAAGATAGCTAGGAATTGAAGACTAGCCTGGGGTACCTAATGAGACCTCTCTTTCAGCACATACATCCACCCCTGCTTCCCACTCCAAGGAGATTTGTATAACCTAAGGCATGGTAGCCCATGCCTGTAATCCTAGTACTTGGAAGGCAGGATTGCTGAAAGTTTGGGGCCAGCTCAGCCAACACAGCAAGTCCTGTCTCATAAAGGAAAATTGATGTTTGGTGTCACTGTTATTCCTGACCTGGTCATACACTTCTGTTCACCATCATTCCAGCGTTCTGAAATCAGAGCTGACTGTCCAGGCTGGCCTGGGTTTTACTCTGTAGGACAGACAGGCTAGCCTCCAGCCGGAGCCACCACACTGTTGTGGGGTACCCACCACGGAAGTCTATAGAAGGTCTACTAGCCAGCCAGGGGCTATACTAGATGTTTGGGATCCCAGTGTAACACCAAGCCTTTCTCAGAATGAGCTTTTAATCACAAGAAACCATGTTCTGGGTTGACATATTTCAGGTAACAAGAACTGTCAGCCAGAAACAGAACTACAGAAGCAAAAACCAAGATTAATTCATTTAGAGACTTTCCCAGAACTATGGACTTTGATGAATCCGGTCTTTGTTTTCATTTTGACAGGTGGGACTATTTATGGGATGAGTTTTATGGCCTGAATGGTACTTCCATCATGGAGTCAGAAGTGCTAAGGTCTTGAACCCTGTTGTACACACCTGGCCATGTTTTACATTTCTAAGACTTTTTATTATTTTTCTTATGAAAATCCCCTTTCTTGTTCCTATGTCATGGATGAAACATCTTTTCTCTCTAAGGGCATTTCACAAACCGAGTGTTTAGTTTTTTTCATCCTCTGTGTCATTTGTGACACTGTGCTTACCTCAGTCTCTGGAGTAGTATGACACCATGACTGATTCTGTCATTATTTAACATTTTGAGATTTCATTCATCAAAATAGCACTTGTTTGATTTTGTTTGTTTGACACAGTTTCTCTGGGTAACCCTGGCTATCCTGGAGCTAGCTCTGTAGATCGGGCTGTAGATCTGCCTGCCTCTGCCTCCCAAGTGCTGGGGTTAAAGGAGGCTCTAGGGATGGTTTATATAAAATGCCGTATTAAGATGTTCTTTTCAACTGCTGAACTTTTTGGTTCCTTTATCACTGTGCCTGAGGCAAACGGCTCCCTCAACAGGCCATCAACCCAGCCCCAAGCTGACCTCTCAAAGGACAAAGCCCACTCACTTCCCATTCTGTCGTGCTTTCTGGAACATTCAGAACTGAGGAGTAGGGTAGGTATGGAAGGATGGAAGAGTGGACAGTCAGACCATGAGATGTCCTAAGGAAGGGACTCCTGCTGGCTTACCCATTCCTCCATGCTTTCTCAAACTCTGGATTAAATAACTGGCACTTGCTCAGGGACCGGACATGATGGTCAAAAGGGTCATGTCCCAGTCTGCACAAAGAGGATGTCACAGAAACTAGCCACAGAGACAAAGACTCCTGGAAGCAATTGTCTGTGGGTGTTTTGAAGGAACAGTGCATTCTGTGAGCTCCAGTGGACTCAATTACACTAGGGCTTAAAGACAAACACACAGTCGGGCTCTACTCTGGAGAGATTAGTTCAGTAGCATTGAAGCCTGGAATTCATTTCTTCACAGTATGCTCACATGGAGCTGGGGAGATGGCTCAGGGTTTAAGGGCACCAGCTGCTCTTTCAGAGGCCCTAGCTACTATTCCAAGCATCTACATGGCGCAGCTGCCTGCAACTCCAGTTCCGGGGATCTGGCACTCTTCTGGCCTTGGGCACCAGGCACTCATGTGGTGCACAAACATGTACAGGCAAAATACATGTACACATAAAATAAAATAGAATAAAGTCAGTTCAAAAGTAAAATGGCTGGAGAGATGGCTCAGAGGCTAAGCGCGCTGGCTGCTCTTCCAGAGGTTCTGAGTTCAATTCCCAGCAACCACACAGTGGCTCACAACCATCTGTAGTGAGATCTGGTGCCCTCTTCTGGCACAGGCATACATGCAGATAGAACACCGTGTACATAATAAATAATATAAAATATCCCTACCTGGGGCAGGGATGTAGGGATGGAGCATGTGCCTAGCATGTGTGAGGCCCTGGGTTCTATCCTTGCTCCTGTGAAAAAGGAAATAAATAACAAAACTCTGTGTGTGGTTCTGCTGGGCGTCTGCAGGTAAGAGCTTCTGGGATCTAAGATGTCCGGGTGATTTTGAGGTTTTAAAAAGAGATTTGTTTTATTTTGTATTTGTGTGTATGTGAGTGTGTCTGTGAGAGGGTACGGCACAAGTGTGCAGGTAACCCCAGAGGCCAGAAGAGGGTGTCAGATCCCCTGGAGCTGGAATTACAGGGTGGATGTGGCTAGCCTGGGCAACTTAATGAAAATCTGACACAAAAATAAAATGAATAGGACAGGTGTGGTGGTGCATGCCTTTGATCCCAGCACTCAGAAGACAGAGTCAGGAGGATTCTTTTTTTTTTTTTTTATAATATCAATTTGAGGCTAGCCTGGTCTATATAGTGTTTTCCAGGGCAACCATGGCTGTGTAGAGAGATCCTGTGTCAAAAAATAAAATAAAATAGTAAAAACAGAGCCAGGGATATAATTCAGTGGCATAGCATTTGCCTAGACTGCAAGGCCCAAAGTTCAATACTTAATACTAAAAAAAAAAAAAAAAAAAAGTGAGGTATGGTAGTTCACCTTGTAATCCCAGCACTCAGGAGACTGAGGCAGGAGGATTGTCACTAGTTCAAAACCAGTCTGAACTACATAGTAAATTCTAAAACAAAGAATGGGATTTTGTCTCAAACTTCATGAAAGAAATGTCAGTAGCAGTGGGCAGTGGCCAGGGTGACGCCAGAACAGCAGGTTTTTCAAATGCACCTCGTGGCTACACTTGAGCACGTGACCTCTACCATCTGGAGTCCTTGACAACCACTCACCAAAAGGCCACACTGTAGCTAGGCATGGTGGCTCACGCCTTTACTCCCATCACTAGGAAGGCAGAAGTAGGCAGATCTCTGAGTTGGAGACCAGCCTGGTCTACAGAGTGAATTCTATGACAGCCAGGGCTACACAAAGAAACTGCCTCAAAAACCGAATTAAAATTTTTTAAAAAAGAGGTCACACTGAAGAACAAGGCCACCTTAGAGAAGATGCCTTTATCAGGCTGTCCCCAGCTCTGTCTAAGAAACAGAAGGTGAAGAAGGGCTAGGATGAACTCGATCTGGAAGAGGATCCAGATGCCACATCAGGAAAGAGTCCTCTCATCCTTAGTGGGTGGGAGTGGGACCTGCCCCAGGCCAGGTGCAGTTGCCCTGAGAAACGAAGATCCTGGGGCTCAAGGCTGCAGTGAGTCAGCTGCGAGCCCGCTGAAATGGTTTAGGAAATGGTTTCTCAGCACTGTGGGGCTGCTGTGGGCTGGGCTGAGTCAGGCACAGGGGGCCTCTGCCAAGGACGGAGGCGGAGGCGGGAAAGCAGCTGTGCTAAAGGAAACCCATGACAGCCAGGGACCAGAGCCAGGACTGTGGGGATCTTGCAGGCTGTCTTCTGGCTTGCATCCTTTTCAGGTGGCCCTCTAGAACATAGAGGAGCCCAGGGACCAAAACGGGACAGTGAAGAGACTTGAGTCCTGACCCCTGGAAGCATCGGGGAGAGGCTCTTAGGGTGCTTCCTGGTACAGAGAAAGCTCTGGCTGTGACTGTGTTCCCACAGCTGGGGAGCTGTGATGCAGCAGAAGGAAGAGTCTTATTTTTGCCTCATGTTGCTTGGCGCCCGTATCGCAGTACCTGTATGTGTTTGTATTCTATGCCTCCCTCTGGCACCTTAGAAGCAGGCTGTCTTGTCACTTGTGATCAGTGCCTGCCTGCCCACGACAGGTACTCCTTCTCTGAGGGAGCAAAGGAAGGAGGGGCTCCCCGTCCCTAGAGGTCTCCAATGGTGGTAGAGAGAGCCGATAGCAGAGTGGACTCAGGGGCCTCAAAGGCCCTCTGCTGCATTACCTCGTGCTCGTGAACAGCACATTGTGAGTGAGGGGTTGCCAGGGTCTTTAGGGAGTCTATGTCCATTTCACACTCTGATCTGATTGCCCACCTATGAGGCAAGGTCTCTCACTAACCCTGAAGCTTCTCGTTGGGCTAGGCTAGCAGGATCCAGCTATCTCTGCTCTTCAGCACTGGCCCGGAGCATGCATGCCCTACTTTTACATGGTTGCTGGGGACTCGAACTCAGGTCCTCTTGCTTTCAAAGCAAGCACCCTTGCCCACAGGGCATCTCCCCAGCCCCATGTCTGCTTGCTTAGATTCTCATCTTGTAGCCAAGGCTGGAACTTACTGTGCAGCCTATAGTGAAACGTGTTCTGCATCAGCCTTCTGAGTGCTGGGATTATAGGTATCTTGACACCTAACTCATGTTGCAGTTTTGATTTGAATTTCCCCAATGACTAAAGACACTAAAAGTTTTCCGGTGTTTTTATTGGCTATTTGTGCATCTTCCTTGGAGGAGGGTCTACTGACAACTTTACTCCGTTTTAAAATCTGGTTGTCTGGTTTCATCTTGGGAAAATCTTTGAGCCCTTGAGTCCATGTTTCCATTGTGTGGCAGATGATGTTGGCTCAGTGTGACAGTAAAGAGGATGCAGTCGGGTCCACGAAGGCTGGCCCCTGACGGTGCTGCAGAGGGTGTACACTGGGTGTGAAATGAGCTGTGGTTCACAGTGTCCAGCCATCCTGGTTTTCCTAAGATAGCCTTTTTACAAAAGAGATTTGCTGGGTGGTGGTGGCAGCAGGCACATAGCTTAATCCTGGCACTTGGGAGAGAAAGAGGCAGGAGTAAGTTCCAGGCCAGCCTGGTTTACATAGCAAGTTCCAGGACAGCCAGAGCTTTGAAAACCTGTCTCAAAGAAAAAAAAAAAAAAAGAAAGAAAGAAAGGAAGAAAGAAAAAATTAAAAAAGGAAGAAAGAAAGATTAATTTGCATCAATATAGATCCAGATATTGGTGTTTCCCGTACAATGTGAGGAAGATTCCAATTAGTTCTATTTATGTGTTGAATTCTCTCGCTTTTGAGATATTAGTTGTTAATCTCTCCCCACCAAAATTACTGCAATCTCTTTGCCAAGGTTCACTTTTTGCTCATAATTTGTCAATTTCATCATTATTAAAAGGTACTATAATTTAATTTCTGCTGGGTCTATTTCTACCAATTGACAAAGTCTCAATTTCCTTTTAGAATTAACTCAGGGGCTGAAAAGATGGCTCAGTAGTTAAGAGCACTGCCTGTTCTTCTAAAGGTCCTGAGTTCAATTCCCAGCAACCACATCCCTCTGTAAGGAAATCTGGTGCCCTCTTCTGGCCTGCAGGTGTACATGCAGGAAAAACACTGCATACATAATAAATAAATAAAGCTAAAGAAAAAAGAATTCACTCAGAGACCTTTTCCACTTAAGTTTTTAATTTTTTTACTCAGTTTATATGGTAAAAAGATTCATTCTAAAATAATATCTTCCCTCTGCATTTAGATGTCATCCATGTAATGGTAAACTATAGATTGAGGAAATTGCTTACAAATTGCTATTTAACATTCCCTGTGAGAGAAACTTCCATTGATATCTTTTAGCAGGCAGAAAATTATTATAAGTATGTGCTGTGAAGGTAAATTTTCTTTGTCTTTTTCTTGTAAAGGTGTAGTGAAGAAACAATCTTTTAAATCAGTAACTATGAGAGGTCATCCTTTAGGCAATGGAGAAGGCAAAGGAATTGCAGACTGTAGAGGGCCCATTGGCTGAATCACCTTATTAACAGCTCTTAGATCTGTTACCATTCTCCATTTGTTTCTAAGACTGGGGAAAATGTTAACCTGAGTATTCCATTGCTGTAAGGAATCACATCCCCAAGAATTCATTGCACTATTAGCAACAAATGGTTTTAATTTTCCTCTCTGCCCTTCTGGCCCTATACATTTGACCCATCTCACACTCTGCTTTACTTGAGATGAAGTTCTAGTCCTGAAGGGGCCAATTTGGATGCCAAGGTACTGGTGAAATTATTGTTACACCCACACCTGTGTCTACCAGACCTTCATTGACAACATTTATTCTATTTTTAATTTTGGTCCTTGTTCATTTAAGTTTGCCAAAATGCTCACTTTATTTTTTCCTGATTTTTTTGTCTTTTTTTTTTCTTGCTTGTGTAACTGTTCTATCAGCCAAAGCAGTAAAATTTCTTACAATGGTATTAGGTTCTTTAATTGTTCTGGGGAGGGGCTTCCTCTACAATGATAGAGATGACTGAAGCAAATTTGGAATGCAGGCCTGTGAGAGACCCTTCAGGGAGTTTCTCTTATGGCAAAGGTTACAGTGAATCCTTTGTTGATCTACTTTCTTTGTCCAATGCCTGCCTTTGCCACACCTTTGGCATAATCCAGAAAGGAGGGGCATTCTGCTTGGATTATGTTTAGAAAAAACATTGTTTCTAGGAATTCCCTGTTTACAGTCCCTTTTAAAGTGACTTTGTTTGCCACAATTTAAACACTTGCCATTTTTATTTTTCTTCAAACCTCTGGAAATCACCTGTCCTATCCATGCATCATCATGATCATGAACTGCAATATTGATTGTATCTGGGATCCATTCCTCCAATGGATCCCAGCACTCAGGAGGCAGAGGCAGGTGGATCTCTGTGAGTTCAAGACCAACCTAATCTACAAGAGCTAGTTCCAGGACAGCCTCCAAAACCACAGAGAAACCCTGTCTCAAAAAAAAAAAAAAAAAAGAATTCCCTATTTCAAGGTAGCAGTCCGAGAAGGAGAAGGAGGTCCAGGGAAAGCCCACCAGAAGACAGGAGAGGAAAACCTAGCCAGCAGGGCAGTGACTTCCGCTGACTGTAGCTCTGGCCTGGGCCAGTGGCCATTGGGTGATCCTACCCACTTAGCCACCCTACCATTGAGCTGTCCTATGCACTGGGAAAATACCCACTGGGCTACCCTATCCACTGGACAGGTGTTTCTGATGCCCTGTTTTCTCTTGATCCAGAAGGGATGACTGAAGTCACCTGCCCCTGGTCACACATCCAATGAGTGGCAGAGCCAGTTCTGTTCACAATCTAGCTCTTAGCCACCATCTCCTTTAGGATGAATGGTGTGGGGAAAACATTTTTATGTTTTTAAATCTGCATTTTTTATTTTTAAAAATTTCTCTGCAAACTTCTAAATTTTTCTTATGCAGATGTCAGCTCTGATCTGCAGGTTTGGGGTTGGTATCATTGCCCTCTCTTCCCCTCCCCTCCCTCCCTCTCTCCTCCCCCTCCCTCTCTCCCTTTCTTCCTTTTCATATTTATTTAAGAATTTTTAACCCCTTTTAGTTCTGTCTGGACTGGAACTCTCTCTGTAACTTAGGCTGGCCTTTAACTGGCAATCCTCCTGCCTCAGTTTTCTAAGTGCTAAGATTACACAATGAGTCCCCACACCTGGATTTTTTTATTTTCTTTCTTTCATTTTTGTTTTTGTTTTATTTTGTCTTTTGAGACAGGTTTTCTCAGTAGCTTTGGAGCCTGTCCAGGAACTACGTAGACCACGTTGGCCTCGAATTCACAGAGATCCTCCTGCCTCAGCCTCCCAACCCAGCCCAGAACTCCGATGGGCTCCTAAGGGACTCTGTTGTTGGGGAGCCCAGGCCATTTTGAGTATCTGGGACCTAGAACTCGCTCCCCAGCGGGTGGCTCTGTAAACCCTCATGGACTGGGTAGCGACAAAGCCCCTTCTCAGCAGTGCTTCCTTGGCTGGCTCCAGCTGCCTCAGGGCTATCCTGGCAAGCCTGGCTCGCCACGCTCTCCTGCCAGCCCTGCAGTGCCCTTGGTGGCTTGCCCAGCATCCCGACCAGCCAGCTGGCTGGCAGGTGACAGGATGATTGTGAGAGCTTAGGCGGAGTTCCTTTCCAGAAACATCTTCAGCTCAGCCAAAGTAAATAGTGTCACCCTCAGAGTGAAGTGCCTGGAGGGTCTCCAGCAGCATGAGCGATGGAGGGATAAGACCCTTTGCTATGTGAACTATGTGGAGTCTGGGGATGTTTGAGGAGGTAGCCTGTGCTGTCAAGACATTTCATGGAAAGGGCCAACACAATAATCTAAGAGCTAGCACTTTACAGGACACCTGCTGTGGGCACCGGGCCAAGAGCTGTCGGTTGTCCTGTCCCAGGGAATCCTTGCAAGACTGCAGCATTGAAGAAGGGACACTTCTTCACCAACCATCATCATGTCTGGGTTTCGAACTCAGATCAGGCTGACACCAAAGCCCGAATGCACACTTGATCCTGGAGCAGTGGTTTTTCAAATGATGCCCCATGGGACCCTAAGAGTTCCTGGAGATGCCCCATGCGCTGCTATGGGATGGAGGGTGCTGGAGAAGGCTCCAGAAGGTAGAGTGGTTTCACTGTGATGTGATGTAGGTGCTGAGCTGCCAAGGAAGAAAGAAAAAAGGTCTGAGTTTACCCCATCGCCAGTGAAACAGGGAGATTATTGACTGACGGGGGCTTTGTGACATTCACAGACACTGCCTCCTTCACTAGAATCACTGACCCTCTTTGAAATGTCAAATCAGCACTGCCCCTGCCCCTGCCCCAGCACCTAGGGACCACCCTCTGGGGTGACAAACAGCAGGTGATGCAGTGATGATGGTCTGTGGATAGTGAGTTCCTGGACCTGTGCATACACAATATTGATACCTTGTACATGTGTTAACTGTACATCATACAGTGTTTATTGGCTGGAAAGACCAACTAGGGCTTGCTTCTGTAGCCCACCCCCTTTTCTTTGTATTTATTTATTTATTTGAGATAGAGTCTCATACAACCCAGGCTGGCCTCAGACTTGCAGTGTAGCTAAGGCTGGTCTTGAGCTCCTGATCCTCCTGCCTTTACCTCCGAAGCACTGGGATCTCAAACACATATCACCGTGCCCTGCTTTTGTATTAATTAGAATGCACTTTCAGCAAATGCCTCCATGACTGGGCCTTAAGATACACAATAAATCTCTCGCAGGGAACAGTATGAGCAAGGGCTGTTAAAGGGTCTCTGTGATGTAGGAAGTTTCCCTCTGTCCTGTTACTCTGCACTGTGCAAATGTGCCTCCCATGTTTGTAATCTAAGATGGCTGTTTCCATTCTAGCCATCACATCTGCACATCTGCATCCCATTTTGGCTCAGGGTGGGAGGAGGAGAAGGACAGAATTCTGCTAATCTCCCATTAGTCATACATGGCCAAGTGGCTGGGAGGACTGGGGAGATCCAGTCAGGCTAGGTGGCCCGTGCCTAGATAAAGTGGAGGGTCTGCTGCTGCAGTAAGGTGGGAACAGTGGTTACTGTGAGGCCATTCTCTCTCTGCCATAGTGGACATCCTCCACCAGAACTGCTGGGGTAGGTGACAACATGACTGGGGGCCCATAGTGACAACCAGGAAGTCTCCCCGAGCTTCATTCCAAGCTATGGAACTCTGCTCTAGTGTTCAGTCAAGAAACCAGCCGTGGTTGACTTTGTATAAGAAAAAACAGACAGACAAACAGACATGGTGGCCAGGGAACAGCTGCCCAGAAACTTGGTTTTCTGTTTCTCTCTTGCTGTTCAGATTTGTGCTGTTTAATGAAGAGCTGTCTGGGGTCTTCCTGGAAGTTCTTCTCCCAGTCACCCCACAGAGAAGACTGTTCCATGTTTCCAGCAGCCATCTTAGCAGTGTCACAGAGAAAGTCTAGACCCTGAGGATCCTAAACAGCTGTGGGAATCAGAGCTGCTTAGCCTGTCTCTCCAGGCACACATCAGTTCCTACCTCATTTCCATTCTTAATAGTTGGAGCAAGAAGCAAGGAGCTGTTCCTTGTCCTGTCTGGGGACCAGTGTCTCCCGTGGACAAGGCAAGGTGGCAGTTTTAGCTCAGCTCTTCAGCCACTAATTTCTCACCCATTCAATTTTACTCCGCCTCCATCCAGAAGGATGAGGTTGGCTTAGGCTGCAGAAGCAATAGATGAAGACGGTAAGCTTCCATGGCTCAAGGTGTGTGCATGCCTGTGTGTGTTGAATTATGTGACCACAAGTTGTGACATCTTGTTCCACCAGTGGACTTGGGGTGGCCATATCCTAGGGGTGTGGCTTTGGGTGTGTGGACATGACCCCTTATAAGGAAGAGGAGAGGCTGGCTTGATCTCTCGGGTTGTGGTTGTAGCATCCAGAAGGGCAGAGGCTGCATCTTTGGAGCCAGAAGACCGTGGCAGTTATTTACCATCGTTGTGTGAGTGCTTCCCTGATAGATACCTGTTAATCATTTGTCTGGGTTTTGTGGACTCCTTTAAACTTGCCTTCAAGCGCCCATTCCAATCAGTCTGGTAGAGGAAGCACCAGGTTGGAGAACATGGCAGGTGTGGAGGTGTGGCCTGAGATGAAGCAGATGTTCATGGATGGGGTCTGGGAACCCTGAAACATATAGGTAGCTGGGCGTGGTCTGCACATACACATCAAGACTTGCATCTAAACTTGATTTCCTTTTTTTTCACAAAGACCAGATCCCCTGGAGCTAGAGTGATAGGCAGTTGTGAGCCCTGCAATGTGGGGTTGGGAACAGAACTCTGGTCTCCTGCAGAAGCAGCAAGCCCTCCCATTTAGGAGTGAGCCCAACCCAGACTTGCACTAGCAGGTGGTCCCAGAAGGACCTCCCCTCCATGTTCCAAGCCACCCCAAGCCCTGAGTCTCCAAACTGTGTTCAGAGGGTGTGGTCTGCTGCTCTGCAGGCACGCAGTGGCCAGGGCCCCAGCTCCCTGCTCCCACTGGGCTCAGGCCAGGTCCTGGCTGGGCAGTTGGCAGCTCAACAGGAAGAACACAGTCTGCTCTGCTGTGTCTGCAGCCTGATTAATGATCCAGGAGGCAGGGCATCACAGTACCTGAGGCAGCCTTGGGAGCCTCCCACCTCCCTGCTGCCACCATTAGCCTTCTGTGAGGTGTTCTTGGGCCTGCTCCAGGAAGTGTTGAGATACAGCCCAGCTAGCTGGCTTTCCCATTCTTTCTGCTACAAGTCCTGGCCCCAGATGCTCCTCCGAGGGAGACTGTGGAACAAACCCAGCCCGCTGTGGTATCCCCGTCAGCCACATAGGGAGATGCAAAATTATCCCTTGAGGAGAGGAACTCCTTGCGTCTCTCTTCTTTTACTCCATCTGGTGACCGCAGTGAGAGCACTGCTGCCCACATCTGCCCACATCTGCCCACATCTGAGTATTCCATTGCCTGTGTCCTATCTCCTGCAACAGACTAGCAACCCCCCAAGATCAGAAACTGCCTTCTCCCTTGGACGTCTAAGACCTAGTTGTTGTAGGGGTTTTTTTCCCTCCATTTTTTTCTTAGTGCAGTTCAGAGATTGTGTGTTCTCTGTGGTCTAGGCATGCTCCTTTTAGACAAAGGCTTTATCTGGGGTTTCTCCATCATGTCCCCAATACTGAACTTGACCTTTGTCATGCTCTGATACATTCAGGGTTACAGGAATTGTTTGTTTGTGCAGGTCAGAGCTGAACCAAAATGGAACTAGTGTGGATTTGGCTAGGGCCAGCCCTGTTGAGGAATGGAACAGGACCATGCTCTTTAGGGGTGTTCCAGGAGCTCCCAGTGGGTCTAGTGCTCTGGGCCAGGAGGATCTGGGCAAGCCTAGGTAGGGAAGAGCAGAGCTGGTACCCAGCTTACCTGGCTCATCACACCTCCTATGGGTGCTATCTCTGTCCCTGCAGGAGGACAACCACAACTACTATGTGTCCCGAGTCTATGGCCCTGGTGAGCGTCGCAGCCGGGATCTGTGGGTGGACATGGCCATGGCCAACCGGAGCCACGTGAAGGTCCACAGGATCCTCTCAAGTTCTCACCGACAGGCTTCAGTGAGTGCCTAGGGCCTAGCAGGTCAGCCTGGGCTGGGAGGCTGGGGTCATGGTTATGGCTAGAGGTTTGTGATCTGGGGTAGATACAGTTAGAGGACATGTAGTGTGGGTACCCAGCTGTCGTCTTTGGGAGCCTGCCCCGGATGTGCTTGTGCCCACATTGTTCGGGCAAGTCTGGATCAGGGAGGGTGACCAGCGTTTGACTAGCAGATTCACCCATGGGGACCCTCTCCTCTCCCTGCAGAGAGTGGTCTTGTCCTTTGATTTCCCTTTCTACGGGCATCCTCTGCGACAGATCACCATAGCAACTGGAGGTAAGGAAAAACCAGTGAGGTTGGGGGAGGACTTGGAGGTCTCAGCATGACTTAGGGAGGCTGTTGGGGGACTCACTGGAGACAGAAGGACAGGTGGGCTATGGTAGTCAGGGAATGCCTTGAATGTCCCGCTTAAACCAGGTGACCTGTGTGTGTGCCCGTGGGTATGCCTGCATGTGTGTGCATGCATCCATCCTGCTGGACCAACACAGTCAGTATGCGTAGCTCTGGGCTTTCAACTTCTGCGTCTGAGCCCAAGGAAGCAAGGACCAGGGTCCCTTTGATATGAGGCTTCTCTTAGGTTCCTGTCACTTTCATTCTGTTTCCTGCTTCTCCTGAAACTGGGGAAGATGGGAGTTACTTTCTCTCCCCTTTCCTACCCAGAGACAAGGGACCAGAATTCTCTAGTCTGGATCCGTTTTCTATCTCACTAAGTCCAGAGCTCACTGGGTGTGGAGGGGCATGAGGCCGCAAGGCTCACTTCTAGCCCCTGCCAGTGTGTATGGGGGACCCTAGAGGCAGCCCCTTGAGCCATTTCTAGTGATAACTCCAAACCTCTCTCCCTTAGGCTTCATCTTTGTGGGTGACGTGCTCCACCGGATGCTCACAGCTACTCAGTATGTAGCACCCCTGATGGCCAACTTCAACCCTGGCTACTCTGACAACTCCACAGTTGCTTACTTTGACAATGGTGAGGTCCGATCTGAGTACAGTTCACCTAGCACTGGGGGGTCCTGGCCTAACCCCTTCCTGGGAGCCCTAGGTCCACAGGCACACAGGCAGACAGCCACCTTTCCCTCCTACCCTATGCTATTTTCTCAACTGTAAGAAGGGCACTGACGCACCATTGCCTAGCATCGCTGAGCCAGGTGGAGACAAGAGGGCTTTCTCACTCTCATGAGCCCCCATCCCCCTACGAGACAGACATTCCATTTTCCCTTTGGTCTCCGGGAGTCAGGATAGGCAAGAAAGAATGGGTACACACACACAGTAAGAGATGAGCAACTTGGGGACCCGGGACATAACAGGATCTTCAGGGGCTTCCATAGCTCGGAAGCTAGGCTGGTGGTGTGGGTTGCCAAGTTTCTGCTTCACAAATTCACAAATGGCCACCACCTCTGACCACCATGTCTTCTGGGTTCCCCTGCACTAGCTCCCTGTCTAGCCAGGTTTCTGTTCTTCTCCCCAGGGACAGTCTTTGTGGTTCAGTGGGACCATGTTTACCTCCAGGGCCGGGAAGACAGGGGCAGCTTCACATTCCAGGCAGCCCTTCACCAAGATGGCCGCATTGTCTTCGGCTACAAAGAGGTGAGCGAGCTCTAGAGCCCCTCATTTATCCAGAAAGTCTGTAGAGGCAATCTGCGGTGTGCTGGGCATGGGGCTTGGTGCCAGGGCAGCTCTGAACTCACACTTAGTCCTTTTGCAGATACAGATCTTGAGCGATGATTACAGAGACCACTATGGGAATATCACCAGGACTAGTGCCCCTACATAAAGGCACCAAGCCCCATGCCCCTACATAAAGGCTTCCAGTGTTAAAAGCCTGCTGTGGGAGTCTTCACGTTGTCAGAGGCCAGGGGAAGCTTCCCTGAGGAAAAGTGTTGAAAACGGCAGGATGTGAAGGGAGTAAAGAAAAGAATGAAGTGCTCTCAGGGTTTCTGTTGCTGGGAAGAGACACCATGACCACAGCAACTCTTATAAAGGAAAACATTTACTTGTGATGGCAGCTTACAGTTCAGAGGTTCAGTCCATTATCATGTCATGTCATGACATGCCAGCGTGCAGGCAGACAGTGCTGGAGAGGTAGCTGAAAGATCGTATATCTTGACTGACAGGCAACAGGAAGTGGTCTGCCTCACTGGGCATGGCTTGAGCATATATGAGACCTCAAAGCCCACCTCCACAGTGACACACTTCCTCCAGCAGCACCACACCTACTCCAACAAGGCCACACCTCCTAGTAGTGCCACTCCCTTTGGGAGCCTTTTTTTTTTTTTTTTTCAAACCACACAAGTGCATTGAGGAGAGTCCTTTGCACAGAAGTCCTTTGGCAGGTCACAGCATGGCTTATCCAAAGCACTAGAAGAAACTGGCTTTGCTGGAGTAGAGAGTGGGGGAGCAGACCATTGTAGACTAAGGGACATGCTGGGAGACGGTGTAGGGAAGTGGTACAGCTTGGAGAAGGGGATGAGAGAACCAGACAGACATAAGAGCCACTGGGTTACCTCGGTATCTGGAGATGGATGACAAGAGCAGGAGAGAACAGAAGGGGAGAGGCTCAGGGCAGTTTCCGGCCTGTGTGGAGCCAGAGGGTCCATGTGGGGGGAATCGAGGGAGTCCTAGAATGTGGTTCCAGGTGTTTTAGAACTGAGCAGACAGCTGGGTGCGGAGCTCTGAGTGGGGGCTTAGTGGACATGGTGGGTTCTGGGTGGATGGAAGGTGCCTCTTCTCCCTGCTGCAGATCCCTATGGCTGTTCTGGAAATCAGCTCTGCCCAGCACCCTGTCAAGGCTGGCCTGTCGGATGCCTTCATGATCCTCAATTCATCCCCAGAGGTGCCAGGTGAGTCCCTATACAGCGACCTCTGTATTAGCCACTTTTCTCTTTCCTATGACAAAATGCCTCACAAAGACCATTTGAGGAATATGGGTTTGTTCTGGCTCACATACAGTCCACGTGGTGAGGAAGGAGAAGCTGTGGGAGTGTGAGGTGCTGGTCACATGGAGCCCATAGTCAGGAAGCAGAGAGAGGCGGACGCTGGTGTTGGGTCCTGGACCCTAGCCCATGGATAACACCACGCCTATCCCAGGCCATCCTCCCTTCCTCAGATGAACCTCTCTGGGAAAGCCCTTTGGAGATGTGTCTCCTGGGTGGTCCTGAATCTAATTAAGTTGATGATAGAGACCATGCCCTCAGCATCCATGGACTGTTGGTCCTAGGACTCTTTAGAGCTCCCAATGTCCCTGGGTTGCTCAAAAGCATTCATTTCCAAGCTCCTGTCCCTTTATCAAGTTATAATATCCTAGGATCTCTTTCATGGAGGACTGTCTCTTGTCTTGGCTGAATGTACAGGGAGCATCCTAAAAGCTCAAGTTTATGGCTCCCCTTGGTCCATGCTGTGTGTCTGTGTGGGTCCCATTGCCCATTGTCATTTAAGTCCCAACTCTAATCCTCAATACTAGATTTGGGGCTGGTGGCCAATGAGTACAACTCACCGTGGTGTCAGTTGTTGGAACAATTGGAGGGGACTTGGCATGTGGCTCGGTGGTAGAACCCTGGTATAGCATGTGCCAGGCTCCAGGTTCTATCCACTCTCAAGGCAACACTGAGAGGCACATTGGTGCATTTTTCTGAGACAGAATTTTAGCCTTCACTAAGGTTTTGATTTTCTGAGACAGGTTTTCTCTGTGTAACAGCTCTGGTTGTCCTGACCTCACTCTGTAGACCAGGCTGGCCTCAAACTCCCAGAGATCTGCCTGCCTCTGCCTCCCAAGTTCTGGGATTAAAGGCGTGTGCCACCAACGCCCAGCACTCTTCACTAGTTTTAAAGTGGGCCTTGAACTCACTGTCTTGTACCACAAAAAATAATGTCACAGCCCCCCCTTTCAGGAGTGACAGCTTTTTAGGGGCTAACATGTTAGGATCCTTTTAATCCGTTCTGCTTGGCAAGCAGGGAATTTGCTTTGATTAGGTTGAGCCTTGAGTAGTAGTGACTCCCAGATGACTGTGATTGAAGTGTTTCAGGGAGAGAGCACTGTGGCCTGCTGAGTGTTGTTTCCATGGATATCCCACAGTTCGAACCCAGGACGGGAGGCCTCTTCTGTCCTGTGCCCATGTTCAGCTCTTTCCTGCCTGAGATGATACACAGTGGAATTCAGTTTTCCTGATCGTGAAGATCCCCAGCTATCTGGGTGTCATGACACGTGTCTGCAAGGCAGCACCGTGGTGATGGAGGCAGGAGGGTCAAAGAGTTCAAAGCCAGGCTGGGTTACAAGAGATGTCACCTCAAAACACACACACACACACACACACACACACACACACACACACACACACAAACAAAAAACAAGTAGTCTAGGGTGATGACTCAGTAGGTAAAATGTTTACCTACTAGCTAGCTAAGAACCTGCTTTCAGATGCCCAACATACAGCTAACCCTGCCCCTGTAGTGAGATAGTCCATCTGTGGCACTGACCATGCCCATTGGGAGGTGGAGCCATGGGCGGAGTGACCTGTGGAAGGAGGTCGGAGGGGAGCCAGGAAAGGCGATATGCCCCCATCCCCTCATGGAGGCACATACCTGCAGTTGTATCACTGAGGAGGCAGACACCTTTGAACTTGATGGACAGCTGGTCTTGCCCAATTATGGAGTTCTGGTTCACCAAGAACCGGTGTTTCAGTGAGGTGGAGAGCAATAGAGGAAGCTGCTGGCATCAACCTCTGGCCTACTCAGACACACAAACTCATGCACCTCCCCCAACCCTGCCCCTACAAAATGGATTATAACAAAGCAAAACAAACAGCAACGGGAAAGGATGTGCCAGCCGCGAGTCCTTCTGTCTCAGGGAATCGTCCTTCTGCCCTGCTGAGTAGGATGGTCGAGGTCTTCGGAGGGGTGGGGGTGGGGTGGGGTGGGGTTGCTGAACACAGTCAGGTTTCCATTACTCCCTTAAGTAAACTATTGCTCACACTGTGATGGGAGTTTGGAGGGCACTGTGATGCAGGGGACAGCTGTGTCTGTCAGCAGCATCTGCTTGCAGCTCAAATCCTCCATGGTGGCCTCAGTGTTCTCCATTTGGTTGGAGAAAGCGCCAAAACACAATTCCCTTCGCTTGTCTTTTGTTGTTGTTGATTTTTGTTTTGGTAGTTTGTTTTTTCAAGACAGGGTTTCTCTGTGTAACAGCCCTGGATGTCCTGGAACTTACTCTGTAGACCAGGCTGGCCTCGAACTCACAGATCCTCCTGCCTCTGCCTCCTCAATGCTGCCTCCAAACCTGGCCCCTTCATTTGTCTTAAGAAACTATTTTGCCAGGCAGTGGTGGCAACATTTCATGTAATTGTCAAAACTGACAGACTGCGAATTAGCAGAATCAGTGTCCCAAGGGCTGTAGATTGTAATGTGAACTCTGGCTGGCACCTGGCTGGCCTCAGATGGCCCTAGAGCACTGGTCCTCCTTTCCCAGAATTTCCTTTCCAAAACTGACTTGAGGCCAGATGTGTGTCAGAAGCATGTGCCATATCTCTGCGCCAGCCATGAAGAAGGAGGAGGCCCCAGAGCTGGCTGTAGAAGGGAGAGGGACCAGCCAAAGAGGATGTGGGAGGAGAGTTAGCCACCACATCTGGCCCATTTTGACTTCTTACTCTCTGATAAAGGATTTTTCATAGAGAGCTTCACGTGATGCTGTGCTCCTTTAGTCCCGGCACTCAGGAGGTAGAGGTAGAAGGATGAATAGTTTAGGGTCATCCTCAGCTGCATTGTGAGTCCCAGGCGCCTCTGGATCCCTGTCTCAAAAAGGAGGGGGAGGAAGACAGGGAAAAATAGTCTATTTTTTGTTGTTGTTTTGCTTTTCCAGACAGGGTAACAGCCCTGGCTGTCCTGAACTCACTCTGTAGACCAGGTTGGCCTGGAATTCACAGAGATCCACCTGCCTCTGCCTCCTCTGAGTGCTGGGATCAAAGGTACATGCCACCACATTTAAAGTATATTTAAAGAATTTTATAGTGCTCTTTCTTGGATAGCTTTCTCTGCCGAGGGCCCTTTGTCTACTCTCCCACTTTTATCTTGTGTTCCCAGCACTTGGCTCTGGAGTATTGGTTTTTTTGTTTGTTTGTTTTTGTTTTGTTTTGTTTTGTTTTTTCATTTTTTTGCCCTTTCTTTGCTTCAATGATGAAGACTTGCTCTGCTTCCTGCCCTGAGCTGAGAGTTCCTCAGGATTTTCTGCCAGGGTTCTAATCTTTATTAGACTAAATAACCAAATGAGCAAAGGAACGGGTGGATGGATGGATAGAGGGATGATGGATGGAGGATGGATGATGGACAGATAGAGGAATGGATAGAGGGATGATGGATGGATATTGAGATGGATGGATGGATGGATGGATGGATGGTTGGAGACCCACCATTGTACATTTCCAAACAATGTTTACAACATTCTGGGGTCTTTTGTGGCTGGCCCTTTCAGTATCTACTAGTAGTGGTCCTCCTCATCTTCCTTCTTCCTCATCCCTATTTCTCCTCCCCACGTCTCTTCCTCTTTCTCCTTCTGAGACAGAATCATATGCAGCCCGGGAAGGTGACCCTGAGCGGTTGACCCTCCCACCACCACTTCCCCAGTCCTGGAATTACAGGTGCACTACCACTCCTGACTCTGAGCAATGCTGGCCTGCAGGTGGCCTGTGTGAGAACAAAACGGGTCATGTGACCCCGCGTCTGAGCCGTTGTCAGATCTGGATGGGGCACAGGCTTTCTGTGGACCCTCAGTGTTTCTGTATCTTGGAAAAGTTGAAGCAGACAAAACAGAGCATCTTAAACTGCCAGAAGTATGGCTTAGAGACTGCCCCATCCTGGCTCCAGAAAGATGGCCATGCAGATGGATGCCATTGTCACTGAGTGAGCCCCACATGTAAGTGTAATAATCCAAAGGCAAATGACTCCGGTATGGAGATTCATGATTCTGTTTATAAAAATAAAAATGTACCTAATTCGTACACTCAAATGGGTACAAGGTGGCAGTTGAAGTGGCCAGTCTTTTCCATTCAAGACAGCTTTCTGAGCATCATCCCACACCCTCCTCGTCTGCCATTCCCAAAGACATTCCACTGTCCCCTGGGTGTATCCGAGGCCAGGGCTCAGCCCTACCTCTGCCCCATCTTCCTGTGGGAGCCTTGCAGAGCTCTGCACTTCCTGGCTATGGATTATATGTCTCTGTCCTTGGTCTCAGCTTCCTTCACAAGTGCCTGTCTCCGTCTGTGCCTGGGTCCCATGTCACCTTCCTTCTGACTGCATGTCTGAGTCCTGGTCTACACCTTTGTAGGTAGGGAAATTCAGCCCCATGCCTTCTTTGAGCTCCAGCCTGGATCTGTCTGACTGTGGCCATCTGAAGACTCCTCTTCTGAGGCTTCCCATCCTGATCTGTGGTGAGGGGACAGGAAAGGGCTTCCTATGGGCTGTGGCTGACTTTATAATAGGCAGGTGAGGCTTTTCAGGGCCATCTGTAATCTGTTCATTTATTCACAGCCATTTCCTAAACCCTGTTAGGTAGAAGGCCTTTGATAGGAGACTGGCAAAGAAAATGCCCGGCTAATGCTGTCCTTAGGGACCTTGAAGTCGGGGCAGAGGCAGGTAAGACAAGAGTCTAGATATTGACTGAGCAGTGTAACAGGAGAGATGGCGCCAATGATTCCGCCTGAGGGAGGGAACCAATCAGCTGGGCCTGTGAGTGGAGCCAGAAGAGGGGAGGAAGGTTGGCTTTAGACTTGAGGCCTCCTGGTTCAAAGGGCGGCTTGAGGATGGTTCCTGGGAAGAATGGACAGGGATAGAACTGTCAAAGCCTCGTTAGAATTTTCCATCCTCTGCCTAAATATTATTCCCAGGCCCTCAGGGCACTTTCTGGGCCTCAGTGTCCCTCTGGACACATGAATGACAGCAAAGTTGCCCTTCTACACCCTGCTGCCCATAACATCTCATTTTCCCATGGCTAGTGGATCTTCTATCGAAAAGGTGTGTATGGGGGAAGTTGATCATGATGATATAAGCCTATAATCTCATCACTCAGGATCCTGAGTTCAAGGGCAGCCGGATATAATGTGAGACCCTGCCTCAAACAAACGTTAGTCTGAGTGGGTTTGGGGATGTAGTCAGTGGCAGAATGCTTGCATAGCATGAATGGATCCTAGGTCCAACCCCCTGCACTAAAACAAAATTCTGTGTGCATGTATTTATGTGCGTACATATTTTTCTATGGAGGTGGTTATTTGTATGCCTGTGTATGTGTGTATAAGTGGATGCACTGTGGGTTGGTAGGGTGTGAGAGGTCCATCCCCATGTACAAGATCTCATTCCTATCGTTTGATTTTGTTGTTGTTTATTTTGTTTTTGAGAATCAAGGTCTCTCTACATAGCCCTCGCTATCCTGGAACTCACTCTGTAGACCAGGCTGGCCTCGAACTCACAGAGCTCCGCCTGCCCTTTGCTTCCTAAGTGCTGGGAGTAAAGATATGCACTGCCACACCAGGCTCACTCCCATAGTTCTTTTAAAAATTAGATTTTTAAAATTGTATTACTTTATGTGTTTGAGTGTTTTGTGTGCATGTGTATCACATGAGTGCCCGGTGTCCTCAAAGACCAAAAGAGGGCATCAGATTCCCTGGGACTGGAGTTACAGGTGGTCTCTAGCCTTCATGTGGGTGCTGGGAATCAAACTTGAGTCCTTTGTGAGAACAAGTCCTCTTAACTGCTGGGCTAGTTCTCCAGCACATTCCCAGTTCCTGATGGGATGCAGCCTCTTAGGGCCACAGTACCCCTGTAGACATCTGGCTGTTACTAAGTGACTCTTTCTTCATTTGAACAGGGTCTTTTTTGTAGCCTAGTCTAGCCTCAAAGTCAGTATCCCCCAACTTCAGCCTCCTGACTGCTGACATTGCAGTCATATGACATGACACCTCATTCTACTGCCCGTCATTTGAAGCTTGTCTCCACAGCCTCTTCCCTCAGACTGGAGGTGTGCTGGTTTGTTTTGTCAGCTTGACTCAAACCTAGACATATCTGGGAAGAGGGACTCTTAACTGAGAAAGTGCCTCCAGAAGATTGGCCTGTAGGCAGCCCTAGTTCTTTCTTCCTCTCTCTCTCCCCCTCTCTCTCCCTCCCCCCTTCCTTCCTTTCCTCTTTTTTTCTGAGACATCATCTCACTATGTACCCCTGGCTGTCCCAGAACTCACTCCGTAGACCAGGCTGGCCTCGAACTCACAGAGACAGAGATCCTCCTGCCTCTGCTTCCTAAGTGCTGGGATTAAAGAGATGCCTGACTATATTTTCTTAATTAGTGACTGATATAGGTTAGGGAGCCACTCCCAGGCAGGTGGTCCTGGGTTCTGTAAGAGAGAAGGTTGAGCAAGCCAGGTAAAGCAAGCCAGTAAGCAGTTCTCTAAGGCCTCTGCATCAGCTCCTGCCTCCAGGATCCTGCTGTGAAGTCCTGTCCTGATTCCTTCAGTGATGGGAATGTGACACAAAAGTTGTAAGATGAAATAAACCCTTTATTCTCCAAGTTGCTTTTGGTCATGGTGTTTTATAAGCAGTGGAAATTCTCAGACAATAGGAAAACAAACACATAATCATCCAAGTTTTTGGAGGATGGTATAATTGTTTACTTTCAAAGACAGTCACACAAATGTTCCCTTCTGTCCCTTTTAGAAACACCAGTAAAGATACTGAAAGTAGGTGTTAGAGCATTTATGCCACAGGAATTGGCCAGAACGCATGTACCCTTCCCAACAGCAGCACATGCTTACCTGCACACACTCACCTGCACACACACCACACACACCCCTGGGGACTTTCTAGAGCTTTCCTAGCCCTGGGACCTGGGCCTGTCTATGTGTTTTTGAGACAAAGGATTGCTATGTAGCCCTTGCTGGCCTAGTGTTCACTATGTACTCCTGGCATATCTCCCTGAGTGCTGGGATTACAGGCATGTGCCAGGATGAAACCTAAGTTTTAAATCTGGCCTTTGGAGTAAAAAAAAAAAAAAAAAGCTACATGGCTTTGAGCAAATTATACATATGTTGTCACTTCTTCCTTTAAAATGCAGTGATCAGTGACATCTGTCCGTGAACTCCAGAAATGCCAGAGCAAATGAGATGGTCCAGATCCAGGAGCTCTGACATGAGCTGGATAGAGCTGGCCCTGGGTGGCCGTCACATGCTGGGTGCTCAGGATTTAGCAGGTGCCCACACCTACGTACCAAATGAGTTGACTGAAGACATTCACAGTGACGCTGGGCTCTGGTGCAATTTTCCCCTTCAACTGCAGAAGGTGTTTTCTATTTAAAGCTATGGATTGGCTTGGTTGGTAATGTGTTATGAAAATGTATTTGTCTATGGATCAACCTGCCTGCACTTCAGTTGCCTGCATGGCGGGACAGTATGTCTTGGCTCCCTTGCAGCTCAGCCTGAGGCATCTGAGTGCCACTTTTGACAGAGCCTACACTGGGCAGTAATCCCCTTGAGGTCTGGACCCTTCCTCCCACCCAGTCTTTGCCTGAGGATCAGCCTGGGATGGAGGGAAGGAAGGAGGAAGCAGGAGCCTTGATCTCGTTATAAACCATCTGCCTCCAAAGCAGGAGTCCCCAAGGAAGGAAGGCACCTCAGGGCTGGGGTGGGCATCTCCCCTGGCAGGGAAGGAAGGTCAGGGTCTCCCAATAGCTCCAGTAGTGGGCCAAGTGTGGTGAACTATCCTTAAGAGAGCATTTGCGTGAACCCCAAGGCCCACTTGCCACCCAAGCACTGGCAGCCCGTGTCCTCTGTCGCCTTGCTTTCTGGTGGGGGCCAACAGAGTACCCGGCAGCAGGGGGGTGGCAGAGGCTAGGAGAGCAAAAGCAGGAAGGATGTTCAGGGTTAGCCAAGGGATGGGGCCTCTGTGGGGGACTCTTGTTACTGCAATTTCCAAAGTGGGAGGGGGCTGCAGAATCTGGCAGAGGGTCTCTGACATGAAATATGCCCTGGGAGAGCTGGGGGTGGCAGGGGAGGGAAAGGAGAAGGGAACAAGGGGGACAGCCGTCCTCTCCGTGGCCAAGTTTATAAACAGTGGTTAGAGTGGAGTTTGAGGGCTCTCTGCAGAGGCTCGAAGTGCCTCAGAATCTCAGCAGAAACAACACAGCCAAACAAAGCTAAAAAGAAAGAGAAGCTCACAGGCTATCTTCTGTAAACCTCAAACTAATCCAGGGCACAGTGGGAGCGCACACCTTTAGTCCCAGCAGAGTTCAAGGTCAGTCTGGTTGGTCTAGAGTTTGAGTTTCAGGCCACCAGCCAAGGCTACCTAGAAAAACCACAAAACAACAACCAAAACAACCAAAAAGAAACCCAGTGCCTCAAAACAAACCCATCAGTAGAGTTTAACCAGTCTCCTCGCTCAGTGTGGAGCCGGAGTCCCTCAACCAAGGTCACCTGGGCTGACTGGTCTCAGTCAGACTCCTCAACTTCACTCCAGGGTTGTGGCAGACCCTAGGTGACTGCTGGTCCCACCTGGTGGTATAGAAGTGTTCCTGTGGCATCTCAAGCTCAGGCCCCAGGACTGCAGCTCTGTGGTCACTCCAGTCTGCCTGGGTTGCTGCACTAATTCCAGAGCAGTGTCCTCCTACCGTGTGGACCCAGGTTCTGTGATTTCCAGTGTTTGGGGGCCGGGGCAGCTGCTGTGACCCCAAATAAAAGCAGTGAGATTGGGATAGCACACCAGCTGGGGTTCAATCCTAGGTTAAGAGGGGAAAGTTCTGGGGTTTAGGATAAGCCATGATGAAACACAACTTAGACACAGGCACCTCCTCACCCTCCCGGCATCCACACTCTCTTCCTACTGAGCTTTTCTTCCCTACAGGCTCTTCTGCCATCTTGGGAAGTCTCCCTTTAAAACATTTTCAGCTGAGTGAAAAACTTGTATTTTTGCCTACTTCGGGTTCCTAACTTAAGCAGAAAGGGGGTTGTCCTGGGGCAATACTGAAGTGTCCTGGGTCTGCATGAGTGTGCTAGACACAAAGCTAAGGGACAGATGCTGGGGGTTTATAAGGAACAGCTGTGATGGTTCCCCCGGCATGAATGCCAGAGGTCCTGACTCCAGGAAAAGATAGGCAACCAGGTTTAGCCTTTCTACGTAAAGCCCTCCTCCCAAGGTCAGCCCCTCACACTTAGTCTCCCTGTAGCTTCAGCATCACTATCCCGGCCGCCAGGTTCACTTTCTCCTTCTGTGGCTGCGTACTAACCTCTGTTGGGGTCCCGGACACAAGCCCGGGAGTCCCCTGACTATGACATGCTCCTGATATGACAAACTCCATTTCTTTCTCAGAGTCTCGGAGAAGGACCATTTTCGAGTACCACCGTGTGGAACTGGACTCCAGCAAGATCACCAACACATCGGCTGTGGAGTTCACCCCATTACCAAGTGAGTAGAGCAAGCCTGCTCTTCTAGAACATGCTTTAGACTCAAAAATGTTGGGTTCTAATCTCAGGCCCAACCTCTGATCCCTGGGGACACAGTCACCTAACTTCTCTGGGTCTAATGTCACCACCCTGCAAAGCTGTGGTTGAGTACAGAAATGGCAGCCTTGACAAGGACCTGTTCACCCCAGGCCTGGGGTATGACTTGTGTCTAATCATTGCCATTTATTGCTAGAAATACGTATCTGAAACCCCAGAGAGCTGAGCACGGAATAGGTCTGGTGTTTGGTCACTCACCATCTTTCCCCTAGAGAAGGTAACCCAGGAGGCTGCCTTACTGGGCAGCCTTGGTTGAGATGGAGCTTGCTATGTAGCCAAGGCTGGCTTCTCCTTTGCAGGGATGCTGCTGCTTCTGCCTCCCAAGAGCTGGTACTACAGGCATGTGCTATTATTGCACCTGGTTCAGAATAGTATTTTTCCAGAGGGTGTTGTTCCTTCTCTTGTCTCAAGAGTCTCCCTGCGTCCAACTGAGAAAGCCGTAGCCATTCACTGGCCTTCTTGTGACATTTCTTGCATTCTATACAATCCCTCCTACACACACACACACACACACACACACACACACACACACACACACACCACTTTTCTCTTCCCTGGAAGTTCTGGGAATAGATAACAGAGAAAGAAAAAGAAAGTTTTATCATGAGTCCTGGGCCCCAGATTGGGAAAGGCCCCAGATCCAGAGGCAATCAGAAGATGAGGACACAGCCCACCCAGGTCACAGTCACCCACCAATCCAGTCACCTGCTACTGGGGCAATAAGCCCAAAGGCCGGGGAAATAGGGGGTTTCCCAAAGGCCACTGTAAGAGTAGATCTCGGGTTCGCGGTAATGCAGGCCTGTAATTCCCTTTGAGACAATAAGGCAGGAGGACATTGAGTTCAAGGCTGGCTTGGGCTATATAGGTAGAGTCTGTCTCTGGGGGAATCAAACCTTAAGTCCTAGAAATCAGGAGCAAGAATATCCAACGGCAGACTCAACTGCCCCAGCAGTACTGAGCTGTCCTGGAAATGCATGTCTAAGACTGGAGGGTGGCTGGGAGCAGGGCAGGGGCATCTGCAGTGGAACCTCAAGACCAAATGTTCTGACTCCAGGCTCAGACAGACCCTGGTTCAAACCCAGACCTGCCATCCTTAACTCCAAGACCCACCAAACCTCAGCTCCCCACTGTGGAATGGGGTAAGGAAAGCCCCTATCCATAGTTTCCAAGTATTCTAGACTCCCAGGACATATGAGTGGCCTGTATTGGTTATTTTTCTGCTGATATGACAAAAGCAACTTAAGAAAGGAAAGGTGGGGACTGGAGAGATGGCTCAGGGGTTAAAAGCACTTGTTGCTCTTCCAGAGGACCCAGGTTCAATTCCCAGCATCCACACGGCAGCTCCTTCCCGACTGTCTGCAACCCCAGTTACAGGGAACCAAACACCCTCACACACAGACATACATGCAGGCAAAACACCAATGCACATAAAATAAAAATAAATAAATTATTTAAAAATGAAGAAAGGAGTCTGATGGTGGTGGCTCACGCCTTGAATCTCAGCACTTGGGAGGCAGAGGCAGGTGGTGGATCTCTGTGAGTTCAAGGCCAGCTGATCTACAGAGTGAGTTCCAGGGCTACACAGAGAAACCCTATCTTGGAAAAAAAAGAAGGAAGGTATACTTTGTCTCTCACAGTGGAGGGTACAGTCTATCATGGTGGCAAACTGGTAATGAGAACAACTCACATGGGGTCAGTAGTCAGGGTACCTGGATCCCCATCACCAACCGTTCTACCTGCATTCAGGGTGGACCTTCTGTTCCTGGTTACACCTCTCCGGGTAGGGTCCTCACAGATACTCTAAGGAGTGTTTCCTCTAAGCGATTCAAAATCTAGTCAAGTAGATAACAAAGATCACAGCCCAGGGACCAACAACCAAGAGGGCTGGAGAGAAGAAAGGGAAGGAGGAACAGCTCTTCAATAGTCCCAGCACACTCAGGAGGCAGAGGCAGGGGGATTTCTGTGAGTTTGAGGGCAGGCTGGTCTACATAAAAGTTCCAGGAAAGCCAAAACTACACAGACACTGTCTCAAAACACAACAAAAGTGAGAGAGGCAACGATGACCTCAATTTGTCCCCAAAGTCAGAGGCGCCACAGTTCAGGAAGGACCCAGAATTTGTGAGCTTTGCCCAGAGAAGCAATGACACAATGTTGACAGCCACAGCCTCCTCTCTTGCAGCTTGCCTCCAGCATCGGAGCTGCGACACCTGCATGTCCTCAAACCTGACCTTCAACTGCAGCTGGTGCCATGTCCTGCAGAGGTTTGTGTCCAGGTTACACACGGAGCTCTGAGAATAGACCGCGAGGTGAGGGTGGGGCTGGGCAGGGGTAGCCAGGGCCCACTGACGGCCTCAGGCCTCACTGCCCACTGTTGGTGAGTGTTAGGACCTCTGTGTCCAGTGCCACTCTGACCCTTAGGACAAGAATGTCACACGTAAGTTTCTCTCAAGGCTTGTACCCGATCAAGGTGGGTGTGTGGCAGAGTAAGGCCTGGGGTGGCCAGGCTTTGGGAAGATCGTCTGGAGACTCCAGAGGCTGTAGATCTCCCAGGAAAGCTGGCTCATTCTGGGCCAGGGCTTCCAAGACAGTAGGCCATAGCTGTGGTCACAGAATCGCTGGCCCCTCTGTCATGATTTCCAGGGAGATCCAAGGTGTGCCTTTGTTTTTGTTTGTTTGTTTGTTTGGTTGGTTTTTTGAGACAGGGTTTCTCTTTGTAGCCCTGGCTGTCCTGGAATTCACTCTGTAGAGCAGGCTGGCCTCAAACTCACAGAGATCCACCTGACTCTGCCTCCCCAGTGCTGGTATTAAAAGTGTGTACCATCACCCCAGGTACAGGCCTGCATCTTAATATGGCACCTCATTTGTAGGCCAGTGAAAGGCCATGACACAAAGATGTGTTACTGCTGGGTGAGTTCCATGGCCCCTCAAAACTTCCCCAATGTCCTCTTGGGCTGCAACAGGTTTCCTGAGAACCAGGCATGGATACTACAGGTACTGGAAGCTCAGGGCATTCTGGATGATATTCAGTTTTGGGGATGAAGTTCTTAAACTCATAGCATCTTCCAGTCCTTGTTTTGGAATCATCTCCTCACCAATTAGACTTGTAATTCAACCTCAGTTTTTCTAGCCAAGATAAATAAATGACAGGAGATGGGGGAAAGGACTCCTTTGGGGATGCTGACTCTCCTGAGAGTGGGAAGCACTATAAATTCCAAGAGCCGTTAAGGCCATCTTGAAAATTGCAAAATTACAGTCTCTAAGCCCCTGTGCAGCTGTTGTGCAGTGGTCAGCATTTCCTTTGCTCCTCTCCAACATCTCAGAGAAGAAATAGAGGTTCTTCATCCTACAGACCGCCAGCCTGGCACACGGGACACGAAGCCACCCTTCAGAGAGCACCAGAGATGGGATGCCCAGGGGCCTCAGCCTCTGAGGTGTTCTTCCCTCCAGCTGTAGCCTTCTCTTATTGGGGAACTCAATTCCCCTACCCTATGAAATGGCCCATTACTGGAGCTCCTATAATGCTAGATATAATTTTACCAAATGCATCCAGGGCCCTTGGCAGGCAAGGCACAGAGCCCCAGAGGAAGTTAGTGACATAGACCCTTGTCTTCTGGGAGTTTAGCCTTCCTGCCTGTGGACTGTGAGAACTATCCTGAAGGCTGGTAAAAAGGGCAGCCAGGCTGGTTATGGTGGTGCACACCTTTAATCCCAGCACTGAGAAGGCAGATCTCTGTTAGTTCAAAGCCAACTGGTCTATAGAGTGAGTTCCAGGACAGCTAGGGCTATTTTACAGAGAAACCCTGAAACCCTGTCCAAAAAAAAAAGCAGAGATAGATGCATGTCTATGATATTTAAAGCTATCTTGGTCTACATAGTGAGTTCCAGGACAGTCAAGGCTACCTATTAAGACTCTGTCTCAAAACCAAACCAAAAAGCTATCCTAGGGCTGGAGAGGGATCTGGGGGTCAAATCGTAGTACTCAGTAGTTTACAACTGTCTGCAATTCCAATCCCAGGGATCTGATCCCCTCTTCCGATCTCTGTAGGTACTGCATACGTGGTACACAGACATACACACAGGCAAAACATCATATATGTAAAACAAAAATAAAACACAACTTTAAAAACTCTGGGCATGGTGGCACATGCCTATAATCCCCGCACTTGAGAGGTGGAGTCAGGAAGATCAGGAGTTCAAGGTCACCCCCAGTTGTGTAGTGAGGGTGAAACTAGCAATCTAAAAAGATGTGGTCCCCAGGGACCAAGATCCCAGGAGCCTGAATTTTAGGGTGCTTCATCTCATGCATTTCAAAGCCCAGCAGCATTTTCTAAGCCTTGGGGTGGTACATGAGATGACCTCACATGATCCCTGGGATCTGGAGGCGGCTGCCAGGCATGACTCAGGATCCAACCCGTGCTGAGCCGTAGGAAAATGGGTCAAACAAAGCAAACCCTCCCTTCACCACCACCCCCAGTTAGGAGCCACACCCAAACTTAGAGACAAGACAGCGGAATGAAAGCTGGAGTCCCTGGATGTGAAGATGCTGGCCAGGTTGGGAAATGTGGGGACTCTGCTGGTGGGCTCTACCTCTGCGACAAAACAGGGATGCCCCAGCAGAGGGTACAAGCGAGCTGAGACCACCCACCCCAGCCAGGCACTCCATCCCACACTTCCACCAGCCAGCTCTGGATCCTTAGCTCCAAATGAGAGTTGATCCCAGTTCCCTGAGCCAGAGGGCAGGGCCAGAGCACTGGGAACACCAGCGGGCCTCTTCTTCTCTTGCCCACTCACTCTGTCCTCTGTAGCCACTCAGCACCCTCCATGCACTGCGAAGAACACTTTCTCCAGCCTTTCATTCTGCACTGGCCCCATCATGTCCCCTTGGCTCACAGTGGAGTCTATGGGTGGCCGCAGCCCTGGAATTGCCCAGGAAATGACAGTCCTAATTCTCACCTGACCATGTCATTGTGACTGCACCAGACAGTCAAGAGACACTCAGTAAATGGCCCATTCTCACATTCTTCTGAGTCAATGTTGGCTGGCTGTAGACTTAACCCAAACTGAAGACTCAGGATTGGGGTGCTTCTTGATTTTTGTTTTATTTGTTTTGTTTATGTATATGTATATGGGGTTTTCCCTGAATGTATGCGATCCATGTTCATGCCTGGAGAGCCCTTGGAGGCCAGAAAAAGGCATTGGATTCCCTGGCTCGGCTCCAGAGTCACAGACAGTTGTGTGGACCTCCACGTGGTTACTGGGGATAGAACCTGGGTCCTCTTGCCTGAAACTTGCTATGTAGACCAGGTTGGCCTTGAAATATTTCTTTGGCATACACCACCACAACCAGCATGGACTTTCAGTCCTTTGTATTTTTTTTTGTTGTTGTTTGTTTGTTTTTGTTTTCTGAGACAAGGTTTCTCTGTATAGTCCTGGCTGTCCTAGAACTCATTCTGTAGACCAGACTGCTCTCGAACTCAGAGATCCACTTACCTCTTTCTGCGGAGAGCTGGGATAAAAGGTGTGTGCCACCAGCACCACTGGGCCCAACTTAGTCTTAACAGAAGCTATCAATATTATCAATGAAGCCTGAGTTGCAACCTTCAAACTGCTCTTTGCTCTCCCCCCCTGAGAAGCGAGAGATCAGTGGCTGGCCCAGCTCAGCCAACAGAGGCCTCAGATCCCCTCGGGAAACTTCACCACACTTGGGTGTGGGCACGAGGCCACCGCTGGGGCTGAGTTAACTTGCTGAGAATTCTTTCTCTGCGCTAGCGGCTTGGGATATTTTTCTTCCATTGCAACATGCTTGGGTCACCTAGAGCTTAGTGACTTCCTCTGGCACCAAGAAGGAAGAACAGAAATTTAAGCAGGGTGCTGCAAAGGGCATTCTCCAGTTCCTGCTTGTACCCCACCCTCTCCCTAGGGAAGCCCTTGGTGTCTTATGTCCTGTCCAGAGACCCATGTAGGTCTCTGACACCATTCTTATTGCTGTCCCCTTGTGATTACACAGAAGGAGTTGGCTACATTACATGATCTGATGCCACCCTGTGCCCAGCCTCTGCTGCCAATGGGACACCTTCTCAATAGTGATGGACAGCCCTGACTGAGCAAGGTTTTCTCCGAAGGAAAGTGTAGGCATAGACATCCCAGATTCCCAGTACAGAGTTGAAGGGACCCTGAGAGCTTCCAGGGTCCTGTACACACACACACACTGCTGGGCAGAGAAAGCCTTGACCTGGGGAACTGGGTCTGAAGGAAGAAGACGTGAGGGTCTGACTGCAAATCCCATAATCATCTCCTGCCCAGGGCACCTGTGCAGTGACCTTTTCTGTAGCCTAGAGCTGAGCCCCCCCCCCTTCCTCCCCTCACAGGGCTGTTACTGAGTAGAGGGGTAAATGAGAGGGAGTGATTGGTTCTCTGCTGAGCCCCTCACATCTCCCATATTTGGTCCCCTATAGATGTTCCAGTGGCTTTGACCGCTACCGCCAGGAGTGGTTGGCCTATGGCTGTGCCCAGGAGGTGAGTCCTGTGAGTGATCTGCTTTAGTCCCTGCTTGGAGAAGGGTTGCTGCCAGGGGAATGCCCCAGATAACACTTCTCAAGGTGGCCTTGGCCTGTGACAGCCTCATCCTCTCCTTCATCCCAGATAGGTTTTCTGTCCTGCTCTGAGCCACTTTGGAGAGTATTTCAGGCCTTCTTGAGTTCTTGAGTCTAGCCCTGCTGGTGATGTGGCCTTGAGCAGGAAGCCTGGGAACCCTGTTACCTCAGGGGAGAGGCGTGTTGGGTCTTCCCTAGCCACAGCTGACTCCTCAGGGCCCCTGTATGCTGTATGATGTTAATGAAGCTCTGTCCCTCCTGATCTTGAGGGAGGCAGTCATTCTGGGAGCAAGGGGGGTTGTCCCAGGCACCTCTGCTTAGAATCCCACCCAGGTGCCTTCTCCAGAACACACTAGAACAGTGGTTCTCAATCTTTCTAATGCTGTGACCCTTTAATGCAGTCCCTCATGTTGTAGTGACCCCCCAGCCATAAAATTATTTCGTTGCTACTTCTGAACTGTAATTTTGCTAGCATTATGGTTGGTAATGTAAGTATTTTTGGAGATAGAGGTTTTTAAAAAAGGTTGTGACCCATGGGCTGAGAATGGCTGCTCTAGACTCTAGAAACATCTCACATGGGCAAGAACAATCCCTTCCCCAGTCCTTTGTGGTCTAGACTGGCCTTGAACTCACACAGCTCCTGGTCTTTATGTCTTCTTGCAAGCCAGGCACTTTACTGCTATGTGTTTGCTCTTATTTAACATGATCCAAAACCCTGGGGACCAGGGCCCTCGCTGGCCAGAGAGGAAACTGAGGCACGGAGAAGTTTAAAGAGGAAGATGCCGGGCTCAGTGTTTAAACACAAGCCCCTCAGACTTCCCAGCCATGCTCTCATCTTCCTCTTGTCTTAAGAAAAAAAATAATTGGGGCAGCAAAATGGCTCAGTGAGTAAAGGAGCCTGCTGCCAAGCCTCAGAACCTGAGTTCGATTCCCGGAACTCACATGATGGGTGGGAGATAAGAACTGACAACCTGACTTCCATATGGTGGTCACACATTTTAAATAGATCGGTAGGGTGGGGGGCAGCCATATGACACTGGCTGTTAGTGACTGTTAAGGTATTATTATTAATTTATTTTGTTTGGGTTTTGAGATAAGGTCTATGTAGTCCTGGCTGTACTGAAACTCATCATTTATACCAGGATGCCCCAAACTCACAGAGATCCCTTACCTCTGCCTCCGGGTGCTGAGAGAGCACCCAGCCAGTGACTGTTAACATTTTATCTATTTATTTAAGATTGACATCTCAACCCCCTCCTTAGGAAATGATTTGAAGCAGCTGACAGATAAATTACCCTGTAAGATAAGACACTTTCAAGATAAAGTGGAAGATTCCATCTTAGTTATTTTCTGAAGCAGGGTCTCACTCTGATGACTAGGCTGGTCTTGAACTCCTGGACTTAATCAATCACCCCCTACTCTACCTCCCAAGTAGCTGAGTATAAGTATAAGGTTTGGGTGCATTCGGGGCTGGCTGTGTCTGGAAGCAGCATCGGGGTCTCTTGCAGGCGGGGGGCAGGATGTGTGAGGACTTCCAGGATGAGGGCCACTACTCAGCCTCCCCTGACAGCTCCTTCGGCCCCTTTGATGGGGACCGCACCACCTCTTCCTCCTTCTTCATCGACAGTCTCACTACAGAAGGTAAGACATGAGTCCCGGGGCAGAGAGGAACCACAGGAAGAGCCTGCCCCTTCCTGACAGGGACCGTCTCACAGGATAGGAACTGTCTCACAGGACAGAGATTACCCTGGTCTTTCATTAACCACATGCACTGATTCAGGAAGCTTAGCTATCTTGCTAGTGAGAAGCAGAAGCCAATACAGGAGAAGCTCTGACCACAGACATGAGATGTAGGTCCCCTCAGAGAGGGGGTAGCCAATGTTAGAGCACCCCATCTTAATATTAACCTGGCAGATCCTGTGAGGCTACTTGGAGTATAGAACAGTAACTCTGCCCACCCAGTCAGTGGTGAGAGACAATTGTTTGATTTTTTTTTTTCTAGAACCTACCTTCCCTGCCCCCCTTCTTCCTGTACTGAGATTGAGCCTAGGGTGTTGTATGATGCTAAGCAAGCACTATACTACATGCCCAGCCCTCTTGTTTTTACTTATTTTACTGAGACAGGATGTATTAGTTACTTTTCTATTGTGATCAAACACCATGACCAAGGCAACTTATAAAAGAAAGCGTTTAATTGGGCTTACGGTTCCAGAGGGTTGGAGTCCATGACAGCAGAGCAAAGGCGTGGTAGCAGGAACAGCTGAGCGTGCACATCTGCCCACAGGCAGGAGGCAGGGAGCACACTGGGGACAGCACATGTCTTTTGAATCCTCAAAGGCTGCCTGCCCTCAGTGCCACAGCTCCTCCAACAAGGCCACACCTCCTAGTTCTTCCCAAAGTAGGGACAAGTATTCAAACACATGAGCCTGTGGGGGGCGGGGTGTTCTCATTCAAATCACCACACAGGGTCTCACTCTCCCAACCTGGTCTTGAACTTATAAGCAATCCTCCTGTCTCAACTTTCCAAGTTCTGGAAGCATAGATGTGAGCCACTGTGTTTTAGCTTTTTTGAGACAAAGATCTCATGTAGCTCAGGCTGGCCTGGAACTCACTGTGTAGCCAAAGATGACACTGAACTCCTGATCCTCCTGCCTTCTCAAGTGCTGGGATTTTTTTTTTTGGGGGGGGGGTAAGACAGAGTCTTTCTATATATATCCATGGCTGCCCTGGAACTCACTATGTAGACCAGACTGGCCTCGAACTCACAGAGATCGGCCTACCTCTGCCTCCCCAGTTCTGGGATTAAAGGCATGTGCCATAACACCCAACTCAGGTGCTGGGATTAAAGGCATTTGCCACAATGCCCTTCTCACTTTTACTTCTGACTCAGCCTTCCTCCTTGGGTTGGTGCCCATTCACTGCCTACTAGGTCCTGACCATCCGCAGGACTCCTTTGCTGCCTCGAAGCCAGGGGATCTTGAATGACATTGCTAGAGATTAGGATCCCTAGAACATGGTGTGAGTGTCTCTGGCAGCCCCCATAGCCTCCAGTCCTAAGAGCTTCAAGTTTCCTGTCCCTTGGACCCTTTTAGGGTTCAGTCCTTGACCTGAGCCTTTTCCCTTAGGAGGGCTGAAGAACTTGTGAGATATTAATAGCGTCCCTGGAGGAGGGAAGGGAAGGGAGAAGAAAAAGCTAGTATCCAAAAATACAATGCAGTCTTGCTTGAGAGTAAGAAGCTTGGCTTATAAGAGACCAAATGGGTCACTCAGGGCTACATGAGAGCCTCCTGTCCTTGTAAAGATCACCTAGAAGACTAGAGAGACAGCCAACCTCAGATCTGACGTCATGGGGGCCATGTGCCGGGAGGATAACAGTCACCCATTAACACCCTTTCCCCACAGTCCTGGATATTATATCATTGCCTTTCCCCACAGTCCTGGATATTATACCATTGCACCCCCGTTTTGTAGAGAAGACACTATGACTCAGAGAGGTAAATGACTTGCCCAGGGTCACACAGACAGGAAGACATGGAGACAGGTCTCACTGTACTCCAAGAATCCTAGGCTCCCCCACCCTCCTCTGTGCTATGAGAAATGAAAGTGAGAAAATAGCAAAGGGTGGACACAATTCTGAAAGCTGTCTTACTCTTGTAGCCAAGAATAACAAGGCAGCCAGACTGTGACATTAAAGCAGAGGGCGCACTGCAGCCTCGGAATTCATTGGGACTCAGTGAAGATAGAGTACAAAGGGAACTGTTCTCAGGGACTTAGTATCTAAGGGCAGGCATGACCTCCACTTACCTTCCAATATCAACATCCAGGATCATAGGAATGGGGTGTCAGTAATGATGACTGTATGCCCTTCCCCCATAGCCAGTCCCCACAAAGATGTCAGGTCTGTTCGTCAATGACTCATTCTCCGCCAGTCAAGTCTGAGGTCTGCTGCTGCTCTCTAGTCCTCTGGGTGATGTTTACAATGAACCTAGTGAGCTAATAAAGCCTCCCTCCTAATGAGCTGCTCTCAGCTTACCCTATGTATAGGGTCATGTCTACTCCTGCCATGGCCTTGGGCAAGCCCACCCACTCAGAGGGCAGCTGTGTGGTACAGCAGCAGACCCGGGACTGGAAGTTGAGCTGATTGGACCCCAAGACACAAGATCTGGGCACCAAGTACAAATCCTGATCGCATTCACAGCCCTGCTCGGGGCTGATGCTCTCATGGGCTGTCCCAGCACAAAGGTGGTGAGTGAGGCATGCTGGTGGCATCTCCTGCCTGCCTGAGTGCTGAGTAATAGTTCCTGATGGAAACATTTAATAAAATGAGGACGTTTATGGCTTTGGATCCTTTCTGTCCCAGAGGACATGGCAACATTATCAAGTTACATCCATAAGAAATGGACTTTGGTACACACCTTTAATCCCAGCGCTTAGGAGGCAGAGGCAGGCAGCAGTATCTGTGCTTATCAGTTTAATAGCTGCTGCATCCCCTTTCCATTTATTAGAGAACCACCTTATACTTCACAGAGCCCTGGAAAGATGGCCTCTGGGACCCAGTCCCGGCGAGCAGGAGGCCACTTTGGACAGTGTGGCCAACTTCTGTGGCTCTGTAGAACGGCTGGAACAGGCACACATGTCCATTTGTCTGCCAGGATATGTGTGGGCTGGCCTATAATTGAAAGGTCTCAACAAGATGCTGAGATGATGGCTGGGGGTAGGAGCATGTGACTTGCATGCGAATTTAAAGGAGGCTCCAAAAAACCCCAAAAGTAATATTTGAGATAAATACTTCAATGTGGTGTTTATAAAGACCAAAATTAATCCAAAAATTCCACAAATACCAGTTTTCAGCAGAGGATGGGACCCCAGGTCAGCTCTGCAGGGAGATACTGGAGGAGGAATTCAGGGGGAGGTTTAGGGAGAGAGGCCTTAGAGGCAGAAGTGACAATATGCTCACTTGCTTGCTCCGTAGCTCAGATGTGTGGAAGGCTAGGACATCTGGAGGACCTTGAGCAGTGTCTTCAGCCATTTTCTTTCCAGCAGCCTCCACCGCAGTGTGGAGCTGTGACACTTAAGAGATTATTAGGGTCTCAAAGCCCTGTGAACAAACACGGGGCCCAGGAAGAATCTCAAGCAGCCCGGATGTTGGGGTGCAGCAGGGAAGATGATCAGAATGCTGTAAATTGTGGTGCAGTTAAGACTGTTTCAAATTGAAGTGATTACAACAACAGCCTGTGGTGGTATGGGGCTTTCAGACCCTGAACTCCTGGCTTCCTTCGGCTCATGTGGCAAAACCCCAGGAAGAAGGTGGACGGCGAAACAGAGGAAGCCACTGGTGTACTGTTTGAGGGAAAGAGAGGGCGATACAACTACTGCCCTGGAGTCTGCAAACAAACCAGCACCCGGCTGCTCCTTAGAAGGCCAGCAAAGAGTTCCGTACAGCACTCCAGCACCTGCCTTCCATCTCTCCACCCACTAGTATACACAGCTGGCCAATTCTTTGACCCTGGGCTGGCATGTCTTCCTCACTTCCCAGCTTAGGACTCACTTCCTCCCTCTGGGAAACTTGTTGATTCCCATGATCTGAGTGAGGCCTGCAGAGACAGCTTCATCTTGTGAGGTCTATATATAGTTTTTTGGGAGGTTGCTTGTTTATTTGTGTGTGTGTGTGTGTGTGTGTGTGTTAAAGCTAAACCCAGAGCTTCCCTTATGTCTCCTGCTTGGCACATGCTCAACGACTGAACTACAGCCTGGTATTGTGTGTGTTTAATTGCCCTACCTGATGTAGGTGGGGACCATGTCCATTCATTATCTATGGTCTCCCTAATCCTACCACCAGCCCATAGTAAACACTCATATAATGAATGACGTAAGACAGGAAAAGCTGGCTTGTCCCAATCTTCCCCATCACACTGCTATATAGTTTTGGGCAGGACACCTCCCCTGTCTAAATGGGAAGGTTGGAAAGGATACCGCCTTCAAGTTCCATCCAGACCAGGGATGACCAAAGTCTGAACGATTCCACTAATTTTGCTCCTTCTGTCCTCTTTGAAGATGACACCAAATTGAATCCCTACGCAGGAGGAGATGGTGAGTACGGAGCTGCCTGTCCTTCACCAGACAAATGGCTGTGGGTCCACCATGAGGAGCCATAACAGTAGAGGGAAAAGAGCAAAGCAACCGGTGTCCCAAGCCTCTGGCTGAGCAGGAGGGCAGAGGGCTGAGGCGATGAAGCATGTCTACTCTAGACACCTCCAGTCTCAGCCAGGAGCCTCCCGTGTCTACTGCCCTGAAAAGAATTTGAGGAAGTGGCTGAGCCAGTGCCACCTGCTTCCCTGTGGGCCTCAGCTGCATGGGGAGGGCGGTTTCCCATCATCCAGTTTCCCTCCCATGGGAAGAGTAGGCAGGTGTTGTCCACTGCCTGGTACAGGGGTACCAGAAGGAGGGGTACCAGAAGGTGAGCTACTACCAGCCTCAGGGAAAACATTCTCTGGCCGTGGGAAGCCTTCCTGAAGTTGCTGTAGCTACTGCGAGGATGGATGGATGGATGAGGAAGTGCCTTTCCAGCTCCAGGCTGGGAGTAGTCCTTGGGAGTCGAGCAGGAGAGGTTCCCTTTTTACAGTGCAATCTGGCATAGCTCCCCTCCGTGAGTTTGTGTGGTGGGGGAAGAACCACAGCCCACATCACAGTATCACAGCAAGCTAGGTGCTGATGGCCAGCCGCCCAATCAGCAGAGGCTAGCCCAGGGTGTGTACTTTCAATGGCCTGGATGGTTTCTGTCCTGGGCTTCTGTGTACACAGTGCCCCACAGAGACAAATGGGGAGAACAAGAACCCTGATGCAGTCAACATCCTATTGACATCCTGTCACTGCACTGTCTCCCTTCCCACCCAAGAGCCATGTGAGAAGGCCTGGGCATCTCCATTGCTAACACATCTGTCTCTTTAGCTCATCCGGCACATTAGGTAGGGGAGGCAGCAAATAACCACCTGGGTAATGTTAGGGAACCCAGCGTCTTAGAGCTGACACAGCGTGTTCTTAGGGAAAAGGCGTAACGTCTCTGTGTTTCCATTACCACAGTCATAAAGAAAGGGCGGGCTTGAATGAACCCTCTTATCCTTGGGATGTATTTCAAATGCCTGAGATGTTCTCTCACAGTGGTTTGGTGGTGCCTCGGGAGGATCTAGTTCATCCCAATGAATGCAGGGGAAATGAGACCCCCCCACTTCACAGTGGACCCCATTGTTTTTAAGAGCTAGATAGTAACCTTACCATCCCTGCAAGTCTCAATCTGGCAAGAGACAGAAACAAGGATACCTATGATCGTTTGCTATCAGAACAATTAATACTAGTTCCGGACTTCCAAGATGCTGGCCGAGGTTCTCAGGGCTTGGCATGAGCTCTGCCATTTGTCCATAGCACAGTAACCCCAGCTAGATACCTATTTTCCTTGTTCTACAAAGGTGCTAACAGGCTCACAAAGGCTGATTTTCCCAAAGTCACATAAGTGGCAGAGTATAGATTTGAGGGTTTTTGTTTGTTTGTTTGTTTGTTTTGCTTTGTTTTGATTTTTTTTTTTGAGACTCTGTGTAGCTCTCGCCAGCCTGGCACTCACTCTGTAGATCAGATCCACTTGCCTCTGCCTCCTGAGTACTGGGATTAAAGGCATACACCACCACATCTGGCACCCTCAGATCTTTTGAGGCAAGGTCTCATGTAACCCAGGCTAGGTTCAAACTCACTGTGTAGGTGAGGATGTGACCTTGAATTCTTGACCCTCCTGCCTTCTCCCAAGTGCTAAGATTGCAGGCCTTCGAGACCACACTCAGAGCTAAGATTTCAATTTTTAAAAGTTACATTTATTTTGTGCATGTAGCAGTGTTTGTGAACATCTGCTCCTCTCTCTGTGGGAGGTCAGGGAACAATTCACAGGAGTCAGTTCTGTCCTTTCCACCATGTGATGCCCAGGGATCAAACTCAAGTTATAAGGCTTGGCAGCAAGCACCTTCACCCACTGAGGCATCTCGTTAGCTCCAAGACCCCAAAGTCTTAACTATCGAGGGCCTTTTGTGAATTCCCAGAAGTGCTGATGTGACCCAGATGCCTGAGATAGCTTCCTTATAAAGCCTTAAGATCAACTTCTAAATGATTCTAGAAAGCACCTTAAAGGTGCCAGAACACTCATGTTGTAAAGCCATCCCACCAAGTCTAGCCACACCCCTCTGTGGGTTTGTAAATGTGGGTGTTCATCTTCGTCAGAACACAAGGCTTGGAGGCTCAGCTTTTCCTTGCTCCCTGAAATCTTTCTCTGTCCTCCCCGTGCCTCCATAGGACTTCAAGACAACTTGTCCCCAAAGACCAAGGGTCCTCCTGTCCACCTGGGCACCATCGTGGGCATCGTGCTGGCTGTGCTCCTGGTAGCAGCCATCATCCTGGCTGGGATTTACATCAGTGGCCACCCTAACTCCAATGCTGCACTCTTCTTCATCGAGGTTAGTGTGGGGTTCGCCTGCATCTTCTTCAGGCCAGTTTCCCCACCAGTATTTCCCTGGTCATTTAGAACCCGCCTCGCCCCATCCCCTCCCATCCATCCCTCACCTCCCTAAGAAAATTTCCTCCACATCTTGGGTGGCTGGTGCTCTTGAAGTCCATCATCCCCAGGACCCAGCATCTAGGCTTTACCTCCCTGGAACATGGCCTGTCTGCTTTCCCGACTTGTGAGGTTAGGAAAGCCCAGAGGAGGGCGGTCAGAAATGCCACAGAGTGCCCTGTTAGTGGCAGGGGCCTGTCCTCTCATGACTTGTGATTTCTTGTTCCCAATTTTGAGATTTTCAGAGTCATGAAGGAGTCACCATATTTCACTGCTTCTGTGGAGTTTTTTAGGTGACAGCAGACAAGCC